>NC_140593.1:99477862-100071669 GCF_964204655.1 Triturus cristatus | reverse complement strand
TGGGGCCCCCTGGTGAGTCAAGAGTGGGGTGTGGAGTGAAGGGTAGAGAAACCCACCCCTCCAGCTTTTGATGACACTCAAGGCCCAGATCAGGGCCTGGTGATTGGTCTGAGGCCCGGTGTGGGGTACCGGAGGTGGGAGAGCCTTGAACACCTAGAGACTGGGAGCGTCCGAAGGGCCTACTGTGTAACTGGCCAGACCCTCCTGGGCACGCTCCGAGGAGCATGGAGGCACGCAGCGGCCTGCTGCCCTTTTGGTGATGCCCTGGACACCTTGTTGAGAGCCACCTGTGGCCCCTAGTGAAAATGAGGGGCCTCGGACCCTGTAGCACACAGACACCAGTGGCAGCCTGCGGGGACATGGCACGGGTCCCGGTGCGGCCACAGGGGTCCAATTTGCTGACACTAGCCACGAATTGATCCTTCATTGGTACACACCCCTTACTAAAGTTGGGTAAACTTAGGGCCTGAATGGCAGGTGTGTCAGCTAGCCGGCATGGAGGGGCGATGTCGGATCTTGTGTAAGGAGAGGCAAGGTGTGTGGGTGACACAGAGGACCCTGTGTGGCAGCAATTGTCTAAGATACTGGAACCTATTGCCAATACTAAAGCCACCTTGTACCAGGACATTAGTACGGAGTCTGTTGGGCTGGGTTTGCTCAGGGCGGAGCGCCAAAAACTTGTGGAGCGGGCTACGGTAGCGGAGTCCTCTCTTGCTGACCTCCAACCTGTGCACAAATCACTATCCACCCAAGTAGCGGTGCTCTTGGACAGAGTCCACATTCTTGAACACAGGGCAGACAATGTGGAGGGCCGCAATAGGAGGAATAACATTAGGGTGGTTGGCCTGCCTGAAGGAGTGGAGGGCAAGGACATGATTGCCTTTCTGCAAGAATAGCTTAGAGCAGTGGTCGCCCGATGGTCTTCTGGGCCTTCTACACGCTGGTCAGAGCCCATCGGGTCCCGGCCTGCCCGCCGGAGCTAGGGCGCTCACCACGCTCATTCGTGGCACGGCTCTTGTACTATAGGGATCAGGACTTTCTGCTGCAAAGGGCTAGCACTGTTGGCTCGTTTGTTGTGAACAATAGCATGGTCTCAATATTTCCAGATTACACAGTCGAAGTGCAGAGGAGGAGAGCCTCCTTTCTGGAGGTTAAAAGGGCTCTAAGGGAAGAGGGCTTTCAGTATTTCCTGGGATTCCCTGCCCGGCTCCGGATAGTACTAGATGGAGCAACGCTTTTTGTGATAATCCGGAAGCGGCTTTGGAGTGGTTGAAGGCCCATAGATATGGTTCCGTATCTCAGAGGAAGAGTTCTGCTGCTGCCCACCGTGATTGAAAACTGAGATGGAGGCTTTGAAGGAAAGACTACAGGGGCAAACTGGGGAAACCCAGTACCTCACAGACCGAGAAGGAAAGGGCTGAGGCTCTGCAGGCAATAGTTGCGCTCATGAAGGGGGTGGGGAATGGCTCAGAGACTCGCTCTCATTCGGTGTGTGGGATGGAGATATCAGGCTCGGACTCTTCACAGGCTGACAATGCCCCATTGCCAGTGGTGCCACCGGGTACCGCAGACGAAATCATCTGATGGACTGCCTGGGAGCCCCAGAGGTGAACTGTATGGTGTGAGATTCTTGGGGACTGTTGGGGGGGACAGCCTTGTGAGGGCTTTGGTGGATAATGGCTGGCGGGGGTGGTTTGAAGACCTATGGTCATATGACTGCAGTCAGCACCCTCTCGGAGGGCCAAACCTGAGATTGGCTTAGGTCCCCAGTCAGTTTTGATGGTTTAACTGAAGTTTGGGTGGCTGGCTATTGGCGAACTGCTCCTGGGGTGGTGAGGACATGTTTGGGGGTATTGTTTGTGTGTTTCAGTTCATTTTCAATGTGAGGATGGTCTTTTTGCTCTCACTAGGAGGGTTGGGGGGTGGGAGGGCCTGGAGGTTTCCTGCGCTTCTAATGCCGGTGCTAAATTTGCTGAGGTTCCTGACTTGGAACATTAGGGGGTTGGGCTCTGCTATGAAGCAGCATGCTGTTCATAGTTACTTGAGGAGGCTAGGAGTGCCGATCGCTCTCTTACAAGAGAAACACCTCATACAGGGTGAGGTGGAAAGATTGCACCGGAGGTGGAGAGGACAGGTATTTGCGACCTCCTATTCAGCATATGCCAGAGAGGTGTTGATCTGGGTGAGGGCCGGTGTTCCCTTTGAGCCACAGCATATCCTTTTAGATCCAAATGGCAGATTTGTCCTGGTGGTTGGGAGGTTATTTGAGCTGGATATTGCCCTTGGCAGTGTGTATGCTCCCAACCAGGACCAGGAAGCCTTTTTTCGAGATGTCGCAGCCCCCCTGGCAGACTCTTCGGGCAGGCATTCTTCAGGGTGGGGATTATAATTGGGTATCTGATGTTATATTGGATCGCTTGACACCCCTTTTGCCTGGGGCCCTCGTTCACCGCTGTGCTGCTGGGTTCCGTGAATGGATGCAAAACTGGGGACTGGAGGATGTTTGGAGGTCACAGCATGTAGATGGGAGGTATTACTCGTTCTACTCACCCATGTAGTAGTTGCATACTCAGCTAAACACCTTCCTATGTTCTTCTCGACTGAGCCCCAGCGTCGCCAATACGGAGTATCTGGGGAGCACAATTTCAGACCATAGGCCCCTCCTACTTGATTGTAGACCAGTGGGAGACTGTCCCCTGATCCCTCTAAGTTGGTTTAATCTGAGGGCCCTAGAGGACACGCGCTTCAGGGAAACTCTCGGCACCGCCATTGAAAATTACTTCTCAGACAATGCAGGCACATCTTCTATGGCACTGGTTGAGTGGGAGGCATTTAAAATAGTGGTGCGAGGACACTGTTTGGGGAATTCAGTGTGTGCTAAATGACTAACACACGGAGTTGGAGGCTCTTGAGGCCCACCTCCACAGACTGGGAAATGTGCAGGGTACGACGGCTGCAGACCTGGTAGGTCAGCGAGAAACACAACAACAGTTTGAGGAAGCACTTCAAAGATTGCACTGCCATGATTATAGAAATTACCTCATGAGGGTTCAGGAAGAGGAAGGGCGGCCTGGTCAAATGCTGGCATGGTTGGTGCGGCCAGAGTCTCGTGGATCTCTCATTACACAGCTGCAGGCGGAGCCTGGGCAGTTGTTTTATGACCCAGAGGGGATTAATGCATTGTTCTGGGACTCCTGCAGAGGGTTATCTAGTGCACCCCTGCCCATCTCCTCGAAGGTCCGGGGGGTCTTCCTTGATATTTTACAACTTTGAGTGCTGGACCCACAGGCGCGGGAGGTACTGGAGGGTCCAGTAACAGACCAGGAGGTTTGCGCCGCATTACAAGCATGACTGCTGGGACGGCCTTGAAGGCCTCCCTGATGAGTTTTTTACTCTACATATGCTTTGGCTCTGGTGCCTCGGTTGGTAACGCTTTACGCTGACTCTTTACTGCTTGGGAGGCTTCCCGAGTCTCCACGTCCCCAAGACTAAAACTCCCAGGGCTGGCACCACAGACTTTCGTTCACTTTCCATGCCCAATATGGATTTTAAAATACTTAGCAGGATTCTAGCACTCTGTCTCCTCCCATATATGTCCACCCTAGTCCATGAAGATCAGAAGGGTTTATCCCATCTCGGAGTACGTCACATCATTTGCGTAGACTGTATACAGTGTTGTTCCACCCTGAGATTTAGGCCCTCCTGCCGGCAGCCTTTTTGATAGTGAACTTGGAAAAGGCTTCTGCTATGCTCTGTTGGGACTTTTTGTTTGAGACCATGGAGCGGATGGGCCTTGGGTGTGCATGGGTGCAGTGGGTTAGGCTGTTCTACAGAAACCCTAAAGCACGTGTTAAGACTGGCAGGTCGGTTGCCCCACAGTACAAGGCAGTGTTGCCCGTTATCACGACTCTTATTCGCCCTGGCGGTTGAGCCATTTTGGGGGGGAACAACGCAGTCGTTACAACGACTGTGTTGTTACATCGCAGTACCATTACAATGCAAGTTGTTAATGCGACTTGCTGTAGGGGGCACGCTAACCTAAGGAATAGTATAATTTACTATTCCAACACCTTCCCTACTGTTGCGCACACTGGAGTTGGAATAGTAAATTGTACTATTCCTAAATCCAGCACGCCCCCTACAGCAAGTCGATGTAACGACTTGTGTTGTAATGGTACTGTGATGTAACAACGCGGTCGTTGTAATGACCGTGATGTAATCACATGCGTTGTAAACACATGTGATGTAAAGGGCTATATTCTAATGGATACTTTACAATGTCCACTGTCTGGGGGCAGCCTGGGAGTACCAAACTTTGAATTATATTACTTGTCTTCCCAGTTACAATGGGTTGCACATTGGCTGGAGGGGCTGCGGCTTGAGGAGACTGGGTGGGCGGACTCCAGACTATGCCTCATGCCCTTCTAGCTACACTACTCAACCCATCAATTGAGTTGCCGTACCGGTCCCTGTTATTGTCCACAGCTATGCATTGCTGGAAGAGATGCAGGGCAAGAACTGTGGGGACTCCTTTGTACACCCCAATCTTGCCTCTGATCGGATTGCCCCATGGGGAACCCCTAGTGGTATTTATAGCAGAACAGTTGGCGGCCTGGACGACAGTGGCGCTAGACACAGTGGGGGACTGTTATATTAATGAAGTTTGTAGGGCGCACAGATACTCCAAAGAGTGTCCCAGCGCGAGCCTTGAGAAGTGAAGAAGAACCAGTTAGTTAAAAAGAAACGTTTTGAGCTGTTTTTAAAAAAGAGTATGAACTGTTACCACCTGAACACCCTTGCCCCTTTTATGACTCTGGTCGAAGATTCAGGCCTCCCATCTGGACGATTTCTCCATTATGAAGCCCTGGTCCGGACTTTCAAAGCCCTATGGGGAAGGGGTAGTTAGGAACACCCAACTCACCCAGTACTACATTTCCTATTGACACTAGGTACTGCACAGTACCAGTTGAAATGGTTTTATTGCTCATTAACTGAGACAGCTCGTGGTCCCCTTTTAAGACTGCGTGAGAGATGGGAGGAGATCCTTGGGAGGGGTCTTGCAGATTTGGAGTGGAACAGGCCCTTGGCGTATCCTAAATCGGTCTCGCGTAATACGAGGCACAAATATACGCAGTTTAATTATCTGCATATGACCTATATGATCGCCCAGAGGGTTCAGGTTGTATATGGTGGTGAAGGCCTGGGTTGTCGGAAGTGCGAGCTTGAGGATGCAGAATTTTTACATATGACTTGGGCGTGTCCTGGGCTACGCTGGTTCTGGGAAGAGGTTTTGGTGGTGGTGGTGGGCACGATACTGGGCGCACGCTTGCTTTCACAGTGGAGGTGTGACTTCTAGGGTCTTACCCTGCCCCATTGCCCGGAAAATCAGAAACAGATTTATCGACCTCGAGTTAGTCTTAGCCAGACGGCGAATAGCTATGGCCTGGTGATCTACGCGCGGGCCTACGGTTGGGGTTTGGAGGCGCCGTGTCTCTCACTGGGCCGGAGCAGAGGGCAGAGCACTGACTAGGGAGCAATTGAGAGGATTGCAAAGGCGCCCCATCGCAGAGCAACAGAGGGAAGTTCTGGACATATGGGAACGCCTGGAGAGACGGACAGTGATGAAGAGGGGGGCAGGGAGGGAGATTAGCAACATGGGAAACATAGGCCCATGGTTGGGGACCATGGACTAGAGGGCGACTCTGGCCCATGGGCGAGGGGAACTATTTGATGGGTGAGGGGGCTATCAGAACCCCTGTTGGCCCTATCTATGGCTTGCCGTGCTTGGGTTGTAATGGTTTGCCGGCTATGGTGCGTACGCAATTGGTCCCCTGCAGCCCCTTCTGTCCTGATGGATGGTGCCCCCTGCACCCACCCCTATAACTCCTGACGTTATATATACACCAACCTGCGCATATTGGTTATTAGTTTAATTAATTACGTTAGATTATGGGAGGCATCCCCGCACAGCTCCTTTCTTATATAGAATAGACGATCTTAATTATATAAAAAGGTGTTATGAATCAATGTACCATTATGCCACTTGATTATTGAAGAACTGTTTACCTGTAATTGTCTGCCTTCTGTTGATGAAAATGCTAATAAAAATATGTTTTAAAAAAACGATGGGAAATGTGTAATGCCATGAACAATAAAATGAGAGAAATTAAGGTTGAAAAGCAACAATTAAATTAAAATTACGATGCATGGAAATTGGGACAATAAGAGCTTATAATTGAACAGACTTTATTTGAGGTTCACAAAGGGTTTTCTCTGCTATTGACATGGTGACAATGGGGACTTCGGATGTGCTTGCATTAAAAGAGAGACTGTATATGCACGCCTGTGCATTTTCTTACTGTTTGTAGTGTTCTATGGATGTGTGGTTTCTGTTCACCTGATTTCTGCTAAACGTTAGATGTGAGCATCCTTGTGTGAGCATTCAAGCACATCTGTCAGTGGGTGTTTCATTAGGTAGCATAAAATTCCACAATATGGTGTTTGAGCAGACTATGCACTTTGTTGACTATGGACACCAACTGCCTAATTTAAAAATATTCCTTCAGTGAAGTCTAAACCCTATCCATCTCTCTTGTATGTGTCAAATTGATATAATGTTGTTTAGGAATGGCTAATCTGAACAAGAAGACAAAGACTGTGAGGTACCATGTGTATGGTAACAAATGACAGGTGCCAATACCATAATGTCTACCCTGGTAGTCCTGAAGAAAGCTCAATAGAGAAGGATACTGAGTGCTGAAACATGTAGACTTCACAATCACAGTGGGATTTAAAGTAACACACTTTACTGATTGTGAAATGGGTCATTGTACTCCGTGGAGATGACAAAGATGCAATCAATAGAGTGTACACTTGATGTCCCTTCACACTGTTTTAATGTATGAGCAGTATTTCTTTCCTTGTCCTTGAACGCTAAGGAAGAATAAACTGGACTCTCCTATGAAATGACCCATGCACACAGAGAGAGGATATTTAAAGACACTTATTATAATGCAGCAACTTCGTCACTGTTTTCTAAATGGAGACATTGGTTGCAGGCATTAGATGGAGCGATAGCCACCTGTGAGTCATCTTATATGTTGTTTGTCATTTTAGATGGTTTCCACAGAAGGGGATGTGCATGTGTATGCTAGGTGTGATTGCTGCAAAGTTGAGAGTCATTATTTACGGAGTTTGATCTTTGGTTACATTTGTTATGCCTTAGGCAGGTTGGATTAAACACACCACAGCGAAATCAAGAACCACAATTTGGGTCTATCCCCTCTCCACCCACACACTCCACAATAAAACCAGCTGTGTACCCTTTTATTAGTATATTGATCTTATTAAATGCCTGGGCATGAAGGCAGCCTGATCCAGAGGTACAAGTGAACATTTGGAAAAGTCTATTTGTCTCAACATTCAAAATAGACATAGTGCAGCAGGAGGAGCAGTCATTTGTGGGTTTCCCATCATTTTGATGAGTATTATAAGAGCATGCCAAATATCATCAGGTAAATCACAGACCATTTTTGCCACCTTACACATATTGAGTCGTCCGGGCCCTAGCTGATCTGGAAACCACTTAAACAGCTGAGCTGGTTTATCATTAGGTCAGGTATCTTACCACCCTGCATCTGATGACTAGCATCTGTCACCTCACCCAACATCAAAGCCTCTTCCAGCCTAATCCTGTTTCCCTCTGACAGCTGTAAGACTTCCAAGCTCCAAAGGAATCATTTAGTACAGGACACAGGATCATCTCCCTCTGATGTGGATCGATAAAAATTCTCATAGTAATTGGCCAAAACCTTCAAGACGTTGTTATTGTTGAGATCACAGTCCCCAAAGGCCGAGTGAGGCTCTATTCCCTTTGCCTCTCCTGCTCAGTCATGCTGGCAATAGCCCAGTCAGCTTATGTATACTAATTTTGTGTTGCAAGATAGTGTTCCTTGGCTGCCTGAGGCATCCCATTACTATACTCAACACAATGATGATTCAGTTGGCCAATGGCAAGCGGTCATGCGTGTTACCGAAACCACCCGCAGGCTCAAGAAGTTTCCTCCAGCCTCTTATAAGGTAATCCAAGCCTTGGTTACGTCGCGCATTGACTACGGCAATGTGTCATATGCAGGCTTGCCTGGATATCTCCTCAACAAACTCCAGGTGATCCAGAATGCAGCAGCCCGGTTGCTACCCAACCTCTCTAAGAGGGCTAATGGCAAGCTGCATCTCTGCCTGTAAGAGAAAGAGTGAAGTTCAAGACTCTAGTGTTGGTACATGCCGCCTTATAAGGCAAAGGAACTTCCTATTTGACATTCAGATTCAGCTTTTACACTCCGTCTAGGCAACTGCGGTCCTCGAATAAGCTGTCGGTTCACACACCTAGGATCCTCAGACAGAGAGCTGGCAGCTGATCACTGACCCTGCTGGTTGCGGTGGCCTATAATCAACTCCCGATTGACTTAGGAGACGTAAGTGATCTGGGTCTATTTAGAAAGAAGCTGAAAGCATGGCTCTTTAAATAAATTGTGCTTGCTCCTGCCTAACCATTCTGTAGGTGCCGGGATACACTTTGGAGTAGCTGTGCGCACTATAAGTGCTGTTAATAGTATGCTTTGCACTAGCCAGTGCTTGGCATGTCTAATGGGCCACCCAGAACACCACTTCGAATTGAACCAACCAGGTGCTTTCCTGAAAATAGTGAATCATGATCTCCGTGTCTCTTGGCACTCGTGTATTTAGCCTTCTCATCCCACTGGGTTTGGTCCTATGCTCATTTATCATTAAAACAAGGGCTTGTGATACCCCTCGATAAATATTTCACATCAGCAATCAGTGGAATGTCTGAACCTGGTATGAAGAAACAGTTGTATCTAGAGAAGGAGCCATATGGCCCTGAAAAATAGAGTATTACTTCTCTCTCCTGTGTAAGGATTACCAGATGTCTAGGAGACTGGAAGGGTTTTGCATCTATGACGTCTCCTCTCCCACCAGACAACCTTATGGTTTGAACATTTATAACCATGTTCAGGGTCTCCTCCTGCAGTTACAGCAGAGTGTGCACACAGAAGACCCTGAAGTTCTGTCAACCCAAAACATGGATATGAGATACTGCCGTGGTGATAGAGAGACACTCCAAGGACACAGACAGAAAGAAAACAAACTCAGGGACATCATGAATGTGGTGTCAAACTTAAGCTTCAGGAAACAGCAGCAACACTCCCAGCTCCACTGAGATATGGAGGACTACTTCCTTTCACTAGTACTCAACTGGACATGAGAAGAAGAGCAGTCGAGCAGTCCAGAGTAAGACAATGTAAGAACCGCATGTGTACAGATGAGCTTCCTGTAGTAACTCCTCTAACACCAGTAAAAGAGGCAAGTACTTTATTGAAAACAACTCTAGGAGAGAAGAGTGATGGCACATGTTGTTAATACGCCTGCTCGCTGACCGCCTTTTCTCTCGCCCCTTCACATCCCAAACATCCCCAGAAACCAATTGAGGAAACTTCATAGAACATTCTACAACTGACATAGAAGAGATACGTATGACATTTCTTAGTACCCACAAGACAGGTTAGTACACTCAACCTGAAGTGGAGGTACAAATGTAAGAGAGTGTGTCTAATAAAGTTTAGAAAAGAATTAGCAGTTTTATAAAGTGAGCTTTATTCATCGGTGTAATGAAGGAGCAACCATGGAGACTTAGGCAGAGTGCAGCTGTAGAGCAGCACTTGCAAAGGGGTGGGAGTCTAAGAAAAGGGAGACACAAGCATTAAAAGAAACACAGGAAGACACACATCATCACTGGCACTGGCCCCAGACATACAAATCATGTTACATAAATACCTGAAGACTTATAAGACTCTGATACCTTGCATATGACCAAAGCAAGTAGTATATGGATGTTACAGATTGATGCATAAACCTCCTGAACCTCACAAAGCCCTCCCTCAAATATGTATGAAATGGATTAGCAAACCCATGCTGTTTCACCAAGAGGTGGTAATGGGCTGATCTGAATGTGGTCCTTTAAACATCTTCCACAAGCAGACATTAATTTTGTGTTTTGAAGTGCTGCTAGACACTAATTTTATTATCAGCTGAGAAATGGCACCCAGCCAGCTCCCTAGGCGCCTGCAAACATCAGTCTAATGGGATGAATAATCTCTGAGAATTAACAGCCAGGGATAAGTGAATTTAAACCAGCGTCATAAAGAACTTTGCATTATGTAATGAGGAGTGTGCTTGGCATGGAGGGAGGGTAATGAGAGCAGGAGGACAGCCGGCTGGGGCTGAGGGTGAGGAGGAAGAACTGTTTATCACCATGAGAAAGAGAGCAAGTGTAATTATGGTTCAGCAGCACTTCTCATTGAGAATACATTTCTTGGTCTCCATGGAGCAAGTTGTGTGCTCGCTTAGCATATGCGGCTATGGTCTGGGACACCAGTTTTCCCATTTTAGCTCCTATAGGAAGGTGTGCTTAAAGCGACATCCAAGACTGCACAACATATTTATTTATGTTAAACTTGGCATAAAACTAGAACTTTACTCAAAACACGTATGTTTGTGGTTTAGTGTAAATCCATTCATTTGTTTTTGAGATATTAGCATTTGAATAAGGAGCCAGCTGGGCCTGAAAGGGTTAACACGTTTGTATATTTTGTCAGTTGAAAAGTCATTTCTTGATTTGCCCAAAACCTTTGCACCCTTTGATAAATATGCATCTAAATTGGCAGACATTTAGGGCCTGATTCTGATGTCGTTCAGAAGGCCTACGAATTGGGTTTGGCTTTCCCGGATCCTATTCGTAGCCCTTGGTTCCCAACGAATCGTACACAGGTCCGAACGACGAAGTACGATGCAAAGATCGCGTATGCGTCCACCAAATCATTTCCGAACCTGATCCTGTCCGTACGAGTAGTTCGTAGCCGAATCGTGCCGTACAATGGAGCCAGATTCCAAACAAGCGAGTACGATGCACGATTCGTACAGCCACATCAACTCGGTTTCAGAGAGACGAAACGGCTCGGAGTTGGAATTCGGGGGGACCGTAGCAGGCCCCAATTCACCCGGGGTCCTCCAAATCATTCATAGGGGGTGCCCATGGGTCCCCCCGATCCCAGCATGCCTGCCACAGGGTGTACGCTTTTCCCCATGCACCCCTTTTTGCTACTGGAGCCTGTGTACGCGTTCAGTGTACAGGCTCCTATAGAGTTCAATGGGAATTCGAGTGACCCAAGCCCATCAGCTTATGGATGTGTCGTACTCGCTCGTTCGGACTTCAGTGCGCCGATTTGTACGGAAAGCATTCCGGATACGATTCGGTCAGAATGCTTTACTTAAGAGATCGGAATCGACCCCTTAGTATGATTATTTTGGTATTTTCCTATGAAGATCTAGCAAGGTAGGCCCCTGTTAAAAAGGGACGAAAACATGTGAATTTGCTAATAATTTTGTAAATGTGTGAAGAATCTGCACAATTTTGGCAGAAACTGGAAAGGATTAGTTTCTATTTGTAAGTCAATTTTTCTGCCAATCTATCAAGGAGGGGTCAAATTTAAAGTTAAAGGTTTGGGGGCAATAACATTTCCATTTGCCTGTTTAATAGGGGGTAGGTGAAGGTTTTGTTATGCCGGCGTAATCTTGAGTAATTTCAGTCATTTCATAGTTCTCTTGAAATGATAGAAATGACACTATTACACCCATTCACTCGAGTAAGAGTCATTTTGGGAGAAAATCCTACCACAGGAGCACATGAACAACAAACTAAGAGAGCACGAGTGGCTGCTAGCGGTTGCTGTTCGTATTCGGTTGCATTGAGCACTACCCGTGAGGGTATCCCGGCGCTGGGGGGAGGGTGCTGCTGAATGTTAGTCGAATAACCAGGTTTTTAAGCCTTTCCTGAAATCCTGCAGTGTGGGGGCTGTTCAAAGGTGGAGGGGGAGGCCGTTCCAGGATTTTGCAGCCAGGTGGGAGAAGGCGCAGCCGCCCCTTCTGCTTCAATGAATGCTGGCGTGTGGGCCAGGGAAAGGGAAGCGCAGCATAATTGTCTGACGGGTTGGTTAAATTCACCCTGTGAATGAGGTAGGCTGGTCCCTTGTTGTGCCGGGCCTTGTAGGCGTGGGTAAACAGTTTGAATTGGCACCGTTTGCTAATGGAGAGCCAGTGCAGAGACTTGAGGTGAGGGGTGATGTGAAAGGTGAGTATGAGCCTGGCTGCTGTGTTCTGGATGGTCTGGAGTCTGTTTAGTAGTTGTGAAGTGATCCCCACGTATAGGGAGTTGCCATAGTTCAGGCGGCTGGTGATGAGAGCCTGGGTGACAGTGCATCTGGTGCTGATGGGGAGCCACTTGAAGATCTTCCTGAGCATGCATAGGGTGAGCTCTTCATAGTGAGCTTGCTGTCAAGTATGATGCCGAGGTCCCTTGCATGTTCTGTGGTTGTGGTTGAGGGGCCAAGTTCAGTTGGCCACCAGGAGTCGCCCCATGGGAGGTGTTGCTCCTGAAGATGAGTATCTCTGTTTTATCGGTGTTGAGTTTTAGGCACCTGCTCTGCATCTAGCTGGCAACGCTAGTCATGCACCTGTGGAAGTTGGATTTGGTGATATTGGGGCCCGAAGATTGGAAGAGGATGAGCTGAGTATTGTTAGTGTAGGAGATGATGATCATACCGTAGGATCTGAACAGTGTGACCAATAGGGCCATGTACGTGTTGAGCAGGGTTGGGCTCAGAGAGGACAGTAGGGGAATGCCACAGATGATGTTCTTTGGGCCCAAGGTGTATGGAGGGATACGGATGCTCTTAGTTCTTCCGGTGAGGAAGAATGCGATTCACTTGAGGGCTTTCCCTCGGATCCCCATCTGGTGGAATCTGTGTAGGAGGGTGCAATGGGATACAGCATCAAAGGCTGCAGAGAGATCGATGATGATCAGGGCAGCGGTCTCTCCTCTGACTGCACTTTGATTTGCACAGAATCCAGTTTGGGAGGGGTCCAGAAGGTTGCTGTTTCCTAGGTGGTTGGTGAGTTGGAGTTTTATTGCTTTCTCCAGAACTTTTGCAGGGAAACAGAGCAGGGAGAATAACTGGTAGTTTTTTAGTTCTTTGGGGTCTGTGGTGGTTTTTTTAGGATTGGTTCCATCCATCTGGGAAGGAGACAGAGGTAATAAATGAGCTGAGTATTGTGGTGAGTTCCTTGATGATGGTACAGTTCCCCAGGCTGAACATGTGGTGAGGACAGGGATCTCTGTGTGATCCCGAGTTGATGATGTTCATGAAGGCAGCAGTTGTCTGCATAGAGAGTGGTTTCCACATAGTTATTGTGCTTATCTTGGAGTTATTGAGGTTAAGGAGTCTGCTACGGGAAGTTGGAGGTCGAAGTGTTCGTAAATGGTGGCGATTTTGCTGTAGATGTGCTGTAGAAGAAATCTGCAAAGGTATCACAATTATATTGTGATTTGCTTGGAACTTTAGCACCATTTGCTGAATCTTTATTGAATGTGGCCGTCTGTTAATAAGTTACACCCAGTGCAGGTATTTAATATTTCATGTTGACTCATTAAGGGAGGGGCAAAGTTGAAAGGTTGGGCAAATCATTTATGATTTCTTAATAACTTTAGCACTGGTTAATGGATTTGCATGAGATTTGGAAGAGACTTTGCATGTTCATCCTACTCTTGTATTTCCCCGTTTCATGCAGTACCATCAAGTCCGGCATATTTAAAAAAGGAACAATGAAGCGTTCCTTTGCTAGTACATTTCAAACCATTTGATGAACCGGCATAAAAGTTAGCAGACGTGTAGCAGTTGTACCTTTTTGTTGGCTATCTCATGCTTTGAGCAAATTTGTTAAGGGGGGGGGGTAAATGAGAATTACAATTTTGAAAAGGCCAATTTTAAAAAGCTGGCATTTTCCTGCCTTAACAATATAGTGCCTGCAGCCTGTCTCTGTGTCCCATGACTAGGTGCATTTGTCAGTTGGTCTTTGTGTATTCCTCCCAGACAACCACACACAATAGAGAGCTTAGGTGTATCTGGATGAACCATCACTGGCAGGACGGTCCTGCCTTCACACAAAGGACCACATTCCCCCTGTAGATAGTTTGGTGCCAGGGCAGGGAAAGCAGGAAATCTGAGCACTTTAAAGCAAATTCTCTAGAAGGTTCTCCTACTTCAAAGAATGCACCAGGTATTAATATTGGACTTCCGACACCAACTCTTCAGAACACTTCTGAGCCTGTGGAAGTCTCTGAAAGGAAGGACTGCTGGGCTGCTGAAAGGACAGCCAATCTTCTGGACTGCTACCCTGAAGGACTGCTGCCCTTCTGTGCTGACCTGCTGCCCTGTTGTTGTCTCCTTGCCTGGGTGAGAAGATCTGGACCTGCGACCTGTACCCAGGACATCAGAGCGACTCCAAAGGCTAGTCTCTCATTGCAACTGTGAGTCATACACTTCCAAGTGGTGCCACCCCATAACAGGACCCTTGAAAGTGGCCCTGAAGGTGCTCTGCCAGCCCATTTGTCGATGCAACATAACTGATGCATCTTCTCTGATGTTCGGCGCAACCTCGAGCAGAACTGGCACCTCTCCTCTGCTACAAGGACTCTCCCAATGCAAGGGCTTTACATCACTGTTGCAGCCTCATCAGAACAGCGGCTGCATGATGCATCCCCGGCATAGGCCCTCACACCCGCAGCACCCTCAATGTAGGACTTTGCATCGTAAGTCCTGCAGCCTCTTCGGAACCAGCCAGTGCAAGTCGCATCCTCGACAGAGGACCTCACATTGCAAGCACCTCTTGTCAACAGCCTCTTCGACGACAACGCAGAACCTGGCATCACAGCCTCGCAGCTCCATGGAACTAACGCTGTGTGTCGCATCTCCAACCCGGACTTCGCAACGCTTCGGCTGTGAGACGCATCCTAGACAGGGGACCTCACAACGTGTTGCAACCAGGATTGTAGGTATTCTTGTTTGGTGGGTCTAAGTGGGCCCCTGTAGCTGACTCGCTCTTCATCGGTGTCGACCTGAACTTGTGACTTTGTTCTGGTCTGACACGACCAGATAACCACAGTTGGCGCTTTGTGCTTTTTGGCGCTATATTCACTGAAATCTTTAAAACTGCATAGCTGCAGGTCTACTGATTGGATTTTTGTCTTTCTGGTCTTGTTTTATTTATTGCAATTGACTCTGCTTTGTGTGGGATTTTATTTGTGTAGTTTTTTCACTTTCTTACTGTTTGAACTGCTGCACAAATACTTTACACATTGCCTTTAAGTTAAGCCTGACTGCTCTGTGCCAAGCTACCAGAGGGTTGAGAACAGGTTTATTTGGGGTTTGCTTGTAACTACACGTTGACAAGGATTGTGGTTTCTGCTTGAGTAGTCTTTCACCCCCCCCTCAAACAGTAACCCAATTTCTTACAGACCCTTTCATGGTACCAAGAAGGTAGGCTGTACTAACACTTCAGCTTGGAATATGGAATTCTTGTGTTAGAGGTGGGGAACCTTTCATATGTTTACTGGGATAGGGAAGAGTAGGACTAGTAGCAATGAAGATTACTGGTAAGAAATCAAGGAGTTCAAATGATTAAAGATACACAGACACACATAAAACAAAACTACTTAAATCCACATGCACTCGTGACTAAATTAAAACAATAAGACACATACAAGAAATACATATACAAATCAAACCAGCAAAAACATATAGAAACCCATATACAAACATTTGGGCTACCAATGCAGGATCTAGTCTCCCACATATGTGTGTCCCCAGTAGTCCCTACTCTGTCTGTCCTTGCCTCCGCCTACTTCCTGGCTACCATGAAGAGACTGGTGACTGTCAAGACCACTGATCTCACAATGACTACCACGGCAGTATCAGGCCAACATGACATCTTCCTCTTTCATAAATTATGACCTCTCATTCTCATCATATTACATTTCTTCAATTAATCGGAGTGGCTTCTTTGACTTCCTCTGAGATGTGCGCCTTGGCTGATTGGGCTGGAATGATGCTTGATGATCAGGCTCATTGTCACTGTTGGAATCTGTTGGGTCTCTCATGAGATCCTTCTGCGAGTTAAAGGTAGAGTATTATGACTTCAAGTATGAGATGTTCTGGGTTATCCTGGATCCACTGATCTTCTGCTTCTGCGATAACACCGGTTCCTCTTCTCGCTGTCAAGTTCAATTAGTTATTTTCATACTTGGTGTCTGATTTCTGGTCTCTTTGATTTTTCACTAACATGTCATCATCCATTTGGATCACAATGGGCACATTGCTTGGTGTCACCATAGTTCATATTAACTTATATGCATGAGCTCCAGATCTGATGTCAATTTCACACTTCCGTGTTCTTTCCTGATTTAACTGGTGGTACCAGCTGGGAGTTCTTGTAGTGAGTTCCTGGCTAAACATGAGTATTGTGGAACACTGGCCTGTGGTGATGTATGGCGTGTTGCGATAGGCTCTCAGAACTCTGGTTCATTGAAGTGGCTGCCATTCATTGTCTGCTTGTTGTAACGTATTTTTTTTGTGTTTGGGTAAATCTCTATTCCATTGGCTTGGGGCCATGAAGGGGTGTCTTTCAGTGCTTAAAGTCTAGATGTGGGGTGAACTCTGCGAATTCATGTCCATTGAACATTTCTGGAATTCCGCATTCAGCTAATGCCTCATCTGGTGCTGGAATCACAGTCTTTGCATTTGTGGATGTGATCTGCTTGGCGTTTGAAAAACATGAGTATGTGTCCATGATTACTAGTATGCACTTGACTAACTACAAGGGTCCATAGAATTCGATTGGGATGTTGCACCAGATGCCTTCTGGTAGTGGAGACATGTGTAGTGATGGGACCTCTGGCCAATACTGTCTAGCTTGAACTGATGATATACTCGCAGCATTTTCTGAGCCATCTGGTCTAAGCCTTGGAACTAGATGCGTTCACAAAGTGCTATCTTGGTGGCTACCATTCCTGGGTGGCCCTTAGTTTATGATTTGTTTGTTCCTGAAAGAGGCAAGGACCACAATTCTGGTGTCTCTCTGCAGTATTCCTTGAGTTGTCATGGTTGGTTCTTCATGTATTTTTTCAAAAAAGCACACAGATCTTTGTAGTGTAGACTATCTCAGAGTGCTTCCTTCTCCGGGTGGCACCATCACCCTTCTCATGTTCTTCTTTTGACCTTTGTTAGTGTGGGATCAGCCTCTGTGGCCTCTTCAATGATGTGTAATGACATGACTGATGGTGTTGGGTGACTTATCATAAAGTTGAGGTATTCCTCAGCTGTCAATGACATCAATGTTTTGGCAAATAGTGAGTGACGAGACATGCAATCCACTGTGTTGTTGTCTTTTCGTAGTTGATGAGGGTTGTTATACCAATATTCTTGCAATCGAATTATCCATCTTTCAATTCTCTCCGGCATCTGGCATTTGGGAAAAATGTTGTTAGAAATTGATGGTTTTTTACTATGTTAAAATGTTTTCCTTACATAAAATGTGATAGTTCACATGCCCATGGTTCCACCAGACTCTCCTTCTCCTCTTGCGAGTAAGATTTTTTGATATTCGATAAGCTTCAGCTTGCGTAGGACACCATTTGTTGTTGGCTCTCATCTCTTCAATGTTGCACCAGGATCACTTTGAGTCCCCCCACAGTGAGTTCAGTTCACAAGATTTGGTTGAAGTACTCCTTCTTAGTGGCATTTCTGATCTACTATTTAATCTCTTGAAAGGGTTGCTTGCATACAGGAGTTCACTCAAGTTTTCGCCATGTCTTGGTAAACTCTCGTAGAGCATTGCGGACAGTGGCATAGTCCTTTATATATCTTGATCAACAACTGATCATTCTTAGAAATGACTGAACATCGCTGATCGCTGATGGCACTTACCCTTCCTTCCATCTGCCCTAAGGGTAGGTGCCGTGAACAAAGCACCCGGTGAAACCTCCGCAACTGTGCACACCCTTCTGATCTGACTCATGGGGCACGATCCCTAGCACGAATAGGCTGGACAACCAGTGATATGATTCACGAACCATTACCACCCTGTTAGGGAAGCGTTCTTTTCTAAGTAATACTTGGACTAGGCCTCTTACTCTCCCTTCACTATTTTTCTGGTCCTGAAGAAGCGCCAAGGATCTTTTTGAGACAAACAGTGGTGCGAAACATGTTGACCCGTTTCAATTTTCACTCAAAAATCACATCCAGCGACTAAGGGACATTGCAACCTACAAAGTAACATTAACCCACCTGGTTTTTTAATCTGACAAATGAATCCACCCATTAAAAACATATAATCGATATCCCCTAGCCAGTTTTAGGCTCACTTTTTAAATACACACCACTCATCACCCATTAGCACTCTCTCACACACATCATACGGCAAGAAAAACAAAAGATCTCCGCTAAAGTGACCCATCGGGGGACCCATAGGGTATTACAGCTCCGGCCCAACGAGGAGCATCCGCCCTATGATGAAGAATGACCTCCCTTGGGATGTGGCAGGACAACAAGAAACGGTCTTGTTGATTGTCCAGTACAAACTCATCGATAACCTAGATCTTTATTTCTCAACTCTTTCAGGAACAGTGACCCCCTTACTTAAGAATATTTACACTGGCAGCACGGGCACTGGATCTTCATCAGCTCTTAGTTCCCCCTTATTTCTTCTTTTTGTGATACCACAAGTTTCATAGTCAGCAGTCTTGATAGCAGGACTGTGACCCATTGATTGTGAAAAAGATGGGGGCTGTTCCTGTCAGGGACCTCAAACTCTAGGGTGAGTTTGCAGGCCCCACGACATGAGTGAATTTGTTATTTCTTTCAATCTTGCTTCTGGGGGACCCTTGGGCAACCCCTACATAGGCAAGTGGGATGGGGTGTGCTCATCCTGCTCCCTTATGTGGCCTTTTGTGTTTTTTTCTGGAGACATGTTCCATGCCCTTTAGTCTGTAATGGCAGCTATAAGAGAAAATGTTCTCTTGCAGCCAACCAATCAGCATTTAGTGCACTAATCCAGCTGAGAGTGCACTGATCATGAATGGCCTATGGTGAAAAAAACTCCTTTATCCAATTTATTTATTTTTTAATTTGGGTCTGCAAACTATCCTCAAACGTGGTAGAACCACGCAAAGCTTGCCATGCCTAACCAAAATCAGTTTTAGAAAAATGTTGTGCAAGCTAATCTACCGTGCCAAAGTTTTTCAAAAATCAAAAAATGCCTTTCCAAAGGATACTCCTATCTAACCATAACTACATATTTGCTACCAATAGCTCTGTAGTATGAACATATATATTTATTATGAATGTTAATTATAATTAAGGCTCCCTGTTTTCCGTTTTTACTGATTTTTACAGATAAATACAGACAGGAAACATTCATTTTCTTGTCTGTATTTATTTTAAAATGTGGATAAAAACGGAAATTAGGTTCCTTTTGAGTAATTCTGAATACTGTCTGCCATGACTGCCGGGCTAATATGTGTGGATTGATAGATAAGGGGGTTAAAAAATAAAATAATTTTAGTAAAGAGGCTTTAACAGCAGTAGATATGCACAAGGTTGATACTGAAATTTGCATATTTTCATATAAGTGCACTGATTTATCTTCTACGGGTGTTCACATAACTGAAACCTGGCAGACATTCTAGAATGAGCGCATATTTATTGGTTAAATAAATGTGGAAATATACTCATTTCAGCTTAATTTTTTCACAGAACCCAAAATAAATATGGATCAATACAGCTAAAATTAGCAAAAAATAAATATGGATAAATACAGGCGGAAATGTCAAAAAAATAAATACCATAAAACCGGGAGCCCTAATTATAATATAAGGCTACTAGGCTGTTGTCTCTTGGCCAGACCTAATAAGTCCAAAACAAACCCGAAAACACGCAAACAAAAACATATAGAAATCAAATCAGCAAAGAAGCACTTAAACATACTTCCCCAAAAAAAACAAAGACATATCCAAACGACCTACAGTAAGCAAAAGAAAAGAAACACAAATACAGGCCAGAAAAGATTCATGTACATGATACATGTAAATTAAAATATAAAAACACCAAACCCGTGGATGTTAATTAATAAAACACGGATTTTCGCTTCTTTCGACAGCACCCGCTGTTCACCAGTCCTCGCTGGAATGGTTGGTGGGTGTTGTATTATTATAATATACTGCCATTTTAAACCACATAAAACCAATTTACGATGACATCAAAAAGAACCTCAAAATGTAATCCCAATATTTATTTTCCACTTCGCTTCTTGTGTAGGGATATCTTGATTTTACATTTCAGCCCGACTTGACTTACAGGCTGTAAATGTTTGAGTCACAAATCACCGTTTAATGTTGCCTAGCGAAGCAAGCATCCAACCTACAGGGCTCCAATAACTGATGTACAGTCACCCCAGCAAGAAACACAGTGTAACCATCGACTATAAATCACACGTACAAACCCTTCCTTTCTGCACTCTGTCACATCCTCTCACTTCACCTCCTGTAATCTGGTAGCTGTGAACAGCTCCCAGCGCTTTTCAATCATCGGATGTGTGGTGGGCGCTTTTTACTCTGTAGGCTTTATTGATAAGTAATTGTTTCCAGCTCTGAGGTGGTGCGGGGCCGGGCGTTTAAGGGTTGTTCCCAGGGCATGTCAGCTGCTCCTGCTCTGGTAATGTGGTTTCACTTCACTCCATCTACCATGTGTCTGCTTCCCTCAGAAGGCCTCTTTATTGGGAGCTGCGCCTGCCTTTGACGATAGCGTGGTCACGTGGACGTCGCCGCCGTGGACGCCACGCACGACGCAAGATGAAAGATTTCACATCAAACACGGACTGACCATCGCAAGCGGGAGTGAATTTTAATGACTTCGCCCGCGCCCGGTCTGCTTTATTTGAAGTCCACGCGAGGGCTTCGAGTCTTTGGAATCCGGAAGAGAGGAATCTTTGAGTCGATCTGTCCAGCACAAAGCAGAGATGGGGGCTATTACGATTCATTAATGTCCCTCCTGGAACGACGCGTATCGGTTGTGACAGCAACACTGCAAAAGGCCTTTTCTGCTGCTGAAGCTGTGGCATTACTCAAGCAAGCGCTTCTCTACTAAACTGATAACATACATATGGAGCATGGGTTAAACTAGTAAAGAAAATTCTCTATTTTATTAAAAATAGAGAGGCAAGTCTTATGCTCTCTTTATTGAGTCAATTAATTAAAAAAAGTCCTAAATAGGACTGGGGAAAACAGCCGATTGAAAAAAGAACTGACTGTACGCAATCCCTCTAATAACTGAACTCTGTATATGTTTGAAATATCTAAATAAACCTCTTACTTAAACTGTGGTATGCCGCACCTCTCAAGCAGGCCTGCATCTCTGGCATTCTGTGTCCTTTTATAGGCTACAATAAGCCACGACTGTGCTAGAATTGTGTGGCCAATGGGCAGGGGAAAGGTACAAAGAGGAAACCATGAAATAGGGCTGATTCTTAAAATACAGAATCAGTATAACATTTATCTGCATTTTTCAGAAACATTGTGAGTTTTCTTCAGCGTAGATCAAAAAACCTGTATTTTATCGCAAGACCTGAAGTGTCCATTATGCTCAGTCGCATAGTGATAAAGATGGGAAGCGGATTCTATGACATTATATTGAGGTCATCATTATTGGTAAAAATTATATTGCATATAGTACATCAGCTACCACTTCATCGTCATGGTAAGCATATTATTACTATTTTTACCTTCACATCTGCTTAACTAACCTTGAAAGCTACTGCATTCGGGTCTTCTATGTACTTATGCCCAGCTTGTGATACAACAATTTTTGTTCTTTTCATGCTTTGCATATAAAGTCATCTATCAGCTTCAGCCATGACGGGAAAGGTCCAACTGTCCGGCATCATAACGAGGCCCTGAGTTATTATAAAGTGTAATAAACTTTTCACATTTTCGCTATACTTTACCTTAGGAGAATTCACCACCTGACTGTAGAGACTCCTTATGGTAAAGTACGGGTAAAAGTAAAAACAGGTAAAAATATTTTTATGTTAAATATTATTGTAAATTAATGTTGTATATTTATTTTAAATGTAGAACAAAAAAAAAGTTTGCAGCACTATAAACTTAATTTTGAATTAAGCCCTAAACAACACAGGCCCAGCTTGCCTCAACCACTGAATTCTCATTCCACATACTCACCAGGCACCTTACTCTTCTGAACTCTCTACTCGCACACTCCACGCATACGCAGAGCCGATAGTCGGGCCTACTCCTACATCAATAATAAAACCTGGGATGAGCCGCCATTTCACCTTTTCACTTGAGGGCTGCCTCTTCTATTCTAGAATTCCATAAGAAGGGAAGACTTCAAACAGACTTCTACCCACCAGCCCTAGGGTAGGGCAGACTTGCAGCTGTTTACTCACTAGGATACCCTACCGGGGGATTCTGCTCTTTACGAATACTCCTCACAAATATCAGAATGAATAATTTACAGAGCACACAGCTACTCAAAGGAGTGTCCTGGTGCTAGAGCGATAGAGCGAGACACTGCAGTCAATCACACTAGTATGATGCAAATAGGCGGGTGTTAAGCGTTTTCCTTAATGAAGGTTTGTGAGATTATGGTAGGAAGTGAGAGCAGGAGCTGTTTGTATTCTTAACTTGCAAAGACTATAGGAAGGCCCTCCCTCCCTCACCCGATGGAATCTAGGCACTGCGACTAACAAGGCAGATGTGGACTGAGATAAGCGTTGCTAATAGCACGCTATCTCAGCGATAAAAGTCCACGCTAGCCAGCGATAATTATCCTAGCGCTAAGTGCGCTTAGCGATAATTATTGTCGGTTGTTGATGATATGCCCCCTAATAAGTCCAAAACAAACCCGAAAAGACGCAAACAAAAACATATAGAAATCAAATCAGCAAAGAAGCACTTAAACATACTTCCAAAAAAAAACCAACAAAGACATTTCCAAACGACCTACAGTACGCAACAGAAAAGAAACACAAATACAGGCCAGAAAAGATTCATGTACATGATACATGTAAATTAAAAAATAATTCTAGGCACTGCGACTAACAAGGCAGATGTTGACTGAAGAGTTCTAGGTGGGTGACAGTGCATGAGCCTATCACCGAGAGACTGGGGGCTGCACTTATAAAAGGCCTGATGTATGATACTGAGAGCCTTAAAAGAATCCTTTTCTTGATAGAGAGCCACTGCAAATCACACACATGATGGCATATAGCATCCTGCTTAGGATTGTCCCAAATGAGGCAGCCAGTTTAATTTTGTACTACTTAAAGTTTTAGGAATAAGATGTTCCCATAGTCCATCCTGTAAGTTATCAGTGCGTGAATGACCACCCAACATGCAGCGTACAGGAGTAGAACAAGGAACTTTCTGATGGAATGGAGCAAGGAAAAACAGGTGCCGCTCATGGACAGAATCTGTGCTTGAAAGGAGCACAGCTTAACACCAATGATTTTGGGAGCTATTGTGGGTGCTCGGGAGGGGAGGAAGAGCCTTAGGCCAGCAGCTGTTTAACCAGTGCTTTCCCACTTTCCAAAAAGGAGAATCTCTGTTTTCTCTGCATTACATTGTAAATGGCCCTCACACAACCAATGCAGGACATCGACCAGACAAGATTTGAAGGGTTGCGAGTGTGTCTGTAGATGAAGGTAGAAGGTGAGGAGCAACTGGGTATCGTTGCCATATAAAATGGAACTAAAACCACGTGATCTATTAGTTCACTGGGCCATATATATGTAGAACAATGTTGGGCTCAGCAAAGACCCTGCGGGACCTCAAAAGCAAGCTGCTTACTGGACAAGGCATTAGGAGCAAGCCAGAGGGGCCTCCAATGCAACCTCCGTCAGGCGTTGTAGCTAGGTGGAATGAGAGATGGTATCAAGTGCTTCTGACAGATTCAATGGGATAAAGGTGGCGCTTTTACCCTCAACCTGGGCTAGCTTGATCACTTCAGTAACCTCAAGGAGGCAGGGACAGCCTGGGACAGAAAATAAACTGGGGCACCAAATAAATGGGGCCCCCATTAGTGATTCAAATAGCTAAAAAAGTGGCCCACATTTTCCCATCGGGGCAGTTTTGATCCTGTAAACACACACTGTATAGGTGTTTTGCAAATTATGGGAGATTGTATGCATTTATTCTTGCTGTAGGCAATGTTTGTAGTAATTTCAAGAGAAATCAGCAGTAAACGATGTAGAAGTGAGCGGTATAGTAGTTGTGGGGGCGGAGCCAAAGGGGCCAGGAGGAAGAGGCGGGGTTACAGCCGGAGGCGAGTTAGTTAGAGCAGGGACGGGGACCGAGCCAGAAGTCAGAGAATAAAGCTCGTAACAAAAGTACATATAGTGTCTGTGGTCATTGGTAAGGACACTACAACTGGCGACGAGGGTGGGATTTTGCAGCCCACCACCCATCGAACATCAGGAAGAGCGTCCCGTCCCCTGTAGCGCGAAGAAAGAAAACGGCATCTGAAGCAGAACCCGGTTCGCGCCAAATTCTGATTCACCCCTGATGCGTGCGAGTTAGCACGCGAGTGTGAGACACTGCTGATGTCCTGGCACCTGTGGAAGTGGCTGCGGGTGAGTGCCAAATGAAGCTTGGTGAGCCTGAAGAAAGACTGCAGCCAAAATCTCAGGGGTGTGAGAGTTTCTGTTTGGCGGCCATCTTGGAGTCAGGCGTCCTTGAAAGACACCCCTATGAAGTTCATGGGCGGCCATTTTGAAGTCAGGCAAGGCCAAACAAACAAAGATTGACTGAGGAAAAGGCCTGAACAAGTAAACAAGCACAAGCTAATGCAAAACGAAAATAACGAATAAACCCGAGACAAAGCAAACGGGAAGCAACAAACAAGCACGTGCATAGACAAGAGAGAAACGAAAGCGTACTGTCAAGATGTCGAACCACAACTCTACACAAAGAAATTAAGTCAAACCACTCCTGACGGGGGTGTCACACCTGCGTCCCCCGGAACCCCTTACGCTGACGACTGAAGGGAGCATGGGTCCCCGATGGCAGGAATGGCTCGAGGACTTTGAAGATTACATAAAGGGATCAAAAGTGACAGAGGATGAAGACAAAGTGATTGCACTGAGAAATCTCGTGGGTAAAGAAATTAGCAAGGTAATCAAAGAACTGCCGACGGCGGAGACCGGAACTTATGATAAGGTGCGAGAAGCTCTGAATAAAAAGTTCCTACCTAAGAGAAATGTGGATTACGAGAGATATGCTTTTCATCAAGCCCGTCAAGGGAAGGAAGAAGTGATGAGCACATTCATAACGAGACTACGTCGACTGTCCAGGTAATGTGAATTTGACGCGTTCTCAACAAATGATGCCATCAGATCACAAATAATTGATGGCTGTCAATCTGAGACGTTTAGGAGAAGACTATTAAGAAAGAGTCATAATCTGGAGGAGATTGAGGAAATGACCCGAGCTTACGATCAAGCCGAGGAACACGCCAAGAGCATGGAGACTGGGCGCACAGATAGAAGGGAGCAGGTATGCCGAGTGCAGGCCAGTCGCAGTCGCTGGCACTCGAAAGAGCGACAACACAGATCGCGACCGTCCTCTCGCCAGCGATACACTGAGCGTAGAAGTCATGAGTCAGGCTGGAGAGACAAGAAACAAAACAGCTCGAGGAAATGTTATCGGTGCGGACACGACTTACCGCACAGGGATGCCTGTCCCGCCATGGGCCATCAATGTAGGAAATGTGGACGGATGAATCATTTTGAGGCAATGTGTGGAGACTATCGCAGGGAAAGAAGGAGTGAAAGGACAAGGCCTACCCGCTCTGACACCAGACGACACCATGCGAAAGCCGTACAAGATCGACCGGAGTCGTCCTCTGGCTCTTCGCATTCCAGCAGAGAATCAAAGAGATCCCAATGGTCGAGGAGGTCGTTGTCCAGGGATTCCCGATCAGGGTCGCGGGAATCGGAATACACTATTGAATATGCAAGTATGGTCGCGGATCCTGACCAGCTCAAGAAATACCCGAGACTAAATATAAGTGTAGGGAATCACGCCACGAAATGTGTTCTGGACAGTGGAGCGTCACTGAACTATATCCCCGTGACGGAATACAAGAAGATGAAGCCACCGCCACCTTTGAGTCCAGCACACGTCAAGGTATTCACCTGGATGTCGAAGAAGCCTCTTCCCTGTCTGGGAAAATTCCCCACAAAACTCAGGCACCAGACCATGTCTGTGCCGGCATTCATACATGTAATTGATGGCCCGGAGGCTGATTGCCTTCTCAGCCTACCCACTGCAGAGCGCCTTCGTCTAGTTGAGATTCTGTATACGGTTAGTGATGACCCGGACATTTTACACAAATTCCCCAAGCTATTCACCGGGCTGGGAAAGATGAACAGATTTCAAATTCGACTTCACATTAATGAACAGATAAGACCGGTAGCACAACATGCCAGGCGAGTGCCGGTCCAACTTCAGCAAGCAGTGGAGGATGAACTTCAGGAATTATTAGCAACTGACATCATTGAACGCACCGACGGTCCCACACCATGGGTATCGCCGGTAGTCATCGTGCCGAAGAAAGGCACTCCAGGGAAGGTGCGCCTATGTGTTGACATGCGGCTTTCTAACACTGCCATCGAAAGGGAACGTCACCCCGGGCCCCATCTGAGTGACATGATCTCTGCATTAAATGGTGCCAGGGTATTTTCGAAACTCGACTTGAATGAGGGATACCATCAGCTGGAGTTGCATGAAAAGTCGAGATACATAACAACATTTGCAACTCACGTGGGGCTGTTCCGATACAAACGGTTAAGTTTTGGTATTTCCTCGGCTGCGGAGATCTTTCAACAGGCTATCCGTCAGACTATACACCATATACCCAACACGTTGAACTACAGCGATGATATTCTCGTGTATGGGTCAAATGTTCAGGAACATGATAAGGCTCTAGATCGAGTATGTCATGCTCTTTTGGAGGCTAATCTAACCCTAAACAAGGACAAGTGTGAATTTCATCAAACCACTCTCAAATTCTTTGGACATGTGTTCTCTGGAGCTGGGATGAAACCTGACCCTGAAAAAGTGATGGCGCTCAATGACACCAAGAGTCCCCAGAATGTCAGTGACATTCGATCGTTTCTGGGCATGGCCAGTTATTGTGCCAGATACATAAAGGACTATGCCACAATTAGTCATCCCCTCCGAACACTTACGAAGCAAGGACAGCCTTTTGTCTGGACTCCTCAGTGTGAGCGGGCGTTTCAAGACATCAAACGTGCAGTTGAGTCTGCCGACAACTTAGCTTATTTCAGTCCTAAGAGAAAGACGGAGATAACCGTGGATGCTAGCCCTGTGGGTCTGGGTGCGATTCTGGCTCAGTATGACAATGACATTGATCAACGGCACATTGTGGCCTACGCCAGTCGCAGTTTGTCGGACACGGAGAAGGCGTATTCTCAACCAGAGAAGGAAAGTCTGGCAGTTGTATGGGCCTGCGAACATTTCCATGTCTTTATCTATGGCAAACATTTTACCATAGTGACTGATCATCAAGCGCTTGTCACCATCTTTGGAAACCCCAGGTCAAAGATGCCACCTTGGATTGAGCGGTGGGGTTTGCGTCTACAGGAATATACCTACACAATACTGCACAAGCCGGGAAAGTCAGCAAATCCGGCTGACTACATGTCACGACACCCTCTATCATCACCGGCATCACGACCATCGATGGCCGAGGAATACATCCACTTTGTGGTGGGCCAAGCTCGGCCGCCCACAGTTCCTCTGGAAGCCATTCAAGAAGCCACTGCGCAAGACGTCGTCCTGCAGAAAGTATTACGCCGAGTGCAGGCTAATCGGTGGAGACATGAAAGTGAAGAAGAAGGGAATGATCCCACAATTCGACAAGAAATGCAAGCATTCCGACATGTGAGTGATGAACTCTTTGCCACCTCGGAAGGTCTGTTGCTGAGAGACCAACGGATCGTCATTCCGACACAATTGCGCCAGGGCATCATCAATCTCGCCCATGAAGGTCACCGGGGAGTGGTCGCGACAAAAAGAGCTCTCCGGGAGCGGGTGTGGTTTCCGCTTTTGGATTAAACGGTGGAACTCACCCTCAAAGACTGTCCCCAGTGTCAACTTGTCAGTCAAGGAGCTCCCCCAGCTCCTCTGCAAATGACAAAACTGCCCAGTGGAGTGTGGCAAGAACTTGCCATGGACTTTTATGGACCTCTTCAGTTGGGAAAATATGTCCTGGCAATAATGGATGAATATTCAAGATTTCCACTCGCCCAGTTCGTACCATCCACCAGTGCATCAAGCACCATTGCGGTGTTAGACGAAGTGTTTGCGGCATGGGGTATTCCCAAAGAACTCAAGACGGATAATGGCCCTCCTTTTAATGGACATGAATTCAGTGAAGTCACGCCCTTGTGGCCGCAGGCCAACGGGACTATTGAAAGGTTCGTGGCCACTCTCAAAAAGACCTTTCAGCAGGCTACAGTCGAGAAAACCGATCTTCAAGTTGCTCTCAACGAAGTTCTAAGGGCTTACAGAACAACACCGCATGCCACCACAGGAAAGTGCCCTGCCACACTAATGCTTGGGCGACTAATCAGAACTCGGATACCTACCTGGGAAGGTGCGCTGAGAGCGGTCTCACCTGCCCGGGTTCATCAGGAGGTAGCAACAGCTGACCAAATTGGAAAAGACAAAATGAAGTCATATGCGGACGCCAGACGGAGAGCAAAATCACCATCCATACATGAAGGGGACTGTGTCATAGTTAAACAGGAGCAGCAAAGGAAAACGGACTGCAAGTTCAGAGCTGAGCCCTTGACGGTTACCCAGAAAAAGGGTACCATGATGACTGCAGAGTCTGACAGCAGGAGAATCACCTGGAATGGATCACATTTTCAAAAATGCACCCCAGGCATGAGAGAGTCGCTCCAGAAGATGATGGGACGACCAGAGAGTGAGGAGATAGAGCGGCCTGAGCCGCCAGTCGTGGTTCAGCAACATGATACTGACGGAGAGCCTGAGTCTGAATCGGGAAGCGTACTTCTCCGACCTCGACGAGACATTCGACGGCCAAAACGACTAATTGAAGAACTATGAAGTCAGTTATTTTGTTTTGTTAACAAAGGGGGAGATGTAGAAGTGAGCGTTATAGTAGTTGTGGGGGCGGAGCCAAAGGGGCCAGGAGGAAGAGGCGGGGTTACAGCCGGAGGCGAGTTAGTTAGAGCAGGGACGGGGACCGAGCCAGAAGTCAGAGAATAAAGCTCGCAACAAAAGTACATATAGTGTCTGTGGTCATTGGTAAGGACACTACAAACATCATCCCACCAGACCATAAAACAGGCACACAAGCAGCAAAAAACAGCTCAAACACTGACTTGTCCGACCAGCCCATCAGGCACTGCCTGATTGCACCATAGGCCAGGCTGACCCTGAAAGGAGGGTTGTCTCTGTACTATGGCGGGTGGAAATCCAACTGAGTAAAATGAAGAAATGTATTATCAGCGTTTCCAGCTTTTTAAAGACTGTTGGGAGCAGTGAAATATTGCAAACAGTAGCCAGGACTGATGGATTGGCAGATGGCTTCTTTAAGACGGAGACCACTTTAGCACTTTTCCAGCAGGGGGTAACTACTGCTGACTCCAGCAAATTGTTAAAGAGCTGTGAAAGGGTGGGACTATGGACTCTGCAGAATTAATGAGTATGGCAGGGGGCATGGGTCACTGGTGAGCCTGATTTCCTTTGCATGAGAACTTGTTGATTTGTTTGATGTGGATAGGGGCCAACTTATTTAAGTAGCAGCCTGGGATGGGGGCGATCGAGGCTTCAATTGCCACTTATAGGTAGGCTTCAATGATCGACTTAGAGAGAAGGCCAGCATGAATCTTTAAGATCTTTTCCTCAAAGCAGAGAACTTCTCACATAATTCTGATGATGCTGGAATTATCCGCCTACATGTTTTCGGGTTCAGATAAAATGTAGTGATTTATAAAAAAGAGGAGTTTTCTGCCACTGTAATTTCATGAGTATAGAAGGAGTTCTGGGCAGCTTTCATAGGACTTAAAATATGTTTTATAGAGTTGCTCATCTGCCTGCCTACAGTGCAGCCACCATTTACTCTCCAGTTGTTTACAGCCTTTCTTTAAAAAGCAAAGGTCCGGCGAAAACCATGGATTAGATGGACCTCTTTGTTTAGTCTTTTTAAGGGGGTTCAAGGTAGTAATGACCTCATGCAGCCAAGCGTTAACTCGACATTATGATATATGTTACCCAAAAGAGTTGGCTGAGACTCTTCTAAAAATTCCTGAGTTCTGAATCTGGAAGACACGGCAGAAGCAGATTGTAAACAAGAACTTTACAAGGAAACCTTTAGAGAGGGCAAAGCATTTTGAGGTAGCTCAGCTTGAGGGTTTTGGAAGAGGGACCTGGCAGGCATTTCCCGACCTTGTGGGTCAGGACCAGGTGAATATCAACTGGGAGGAAGCGTTCAGGCACCTGAGGGGAGTCGCCATACAAGCATGCCTCCACCTTATACAGCTCAAATTCCACAAAGCACATATTACAGATGATCTTGGCTTCATACTGTGGGGGTGGTATCAGTCAGATGTTTGAAGCTGAGGATGGTATCTTCTTACATTCGTCCTGCATGCGTGGCAAGATACATTTCTTCTGGATGGTCCTATTGATGCCTCCAATGGCTGTTGTGGATACACTAAAGTATCTAGACCTGCCAGTTTATGGTTTGTGCAGTACTCATTGAGTCTACAAGCATCTAAAAGAAACATTACTTGGTCATGCCTCACATGCCAGTATCAAGGTGTAGTGTGAGAGGGATGGACTGATCCAGAAACTGAGGGCCAGATATATGCTGGTTTTTTGCGTGCGCAAATGGGTTTTAATACCGTTTGCGCACGCAAAAAACCTTTGTCCATGTGCTAACCCTATTTTGCGAGTCGCTAATTAAATAGCGGCTCTCAAAATAGGGTTAGCGACTCGGTATTTTTATTATTACCCCGTTCCAAGGACGTCCCTACCTATTAGCGAGTCCAACACATAAAACACTCGCAGTTTACCACTCTCTTCAAGAGGGTGGTAAACCATTCGCAAACGGGAAGGGGTCCCCAGAGGACCCCTTCCCCTTTGTGAACGGGTGCGCAAACATCATTTCAGAGCAGGCAGTGGTCCCAGGGACCCCTATTTGCCCTTAAAAAAACTAAACACATTTTTTTTTTAAATGCATCCCATTTTCCTTTAAGGAAAACAAGCTTAATTTATAAAACAAAAAACAGCTTTATTTAAAAGCAGTCCCAGACATGGAGGTCTGCTGACCCCAGCAGGCCACCATCCCTGGGAGTGCCAGCCATTCCCAATGGGTTCGCAAATTGCAACAGCCTCATTAATATGCATGAGGCATGCAATTTGCGACCCCATTGGGAATCGCAAACAGTGTCTCAGACAGTCATACATTAGAAATGACGACTCGCAATTTGGTGCAATTTGCGAGTTGCAATTTCCAGTGTTCGTACATCTGGACCTGAGTTACTCAACTCCATAGATCTGATACTTGACAATTTCTTCAAGGAATTTCATTGTGGAGTTTACAGTCGTAAATCAATACTTAACTCTCTATATTTTTCTTGTTGATAGTTTAGTTGTCAGTATTTGTTCCACGATATACTGGTAGCTAAATATTTAAAACCAACCATTCTGAAATACAACCATAAGAAGCCCAGGATTTGCACCAGAAGTGAAGTGTTGAGGACTGAGCATTGACCAGGTCTGTTGAATCCACATCTTAATTGCCTGAGGAAAGGGATACTCGTCCTAGTGGACACAGTGACACCCTGCGCAGAATAATATAAATGAGAGACATTAAGTCTCTCCTAACGAGCATCCCAGTGAGGAGGAAACACCCATAAAAGAGGAAATCCTTATTAGCAATCCTATAGCTCTTGATTGAAGATGAAGAAGAGCACTGAAGACATCAGCACAACATCTTACTCCTCCTGGCACCAAGAGAAAGAAGCCAAGAAACCATTCAAGGCAAATAATTCCAGAACACGATGAAATTGCTGGAAACAAAAATTAAGGGACATAAAGAGTAGCATGGGAATGAAGAAACGCAGTGAAAAATATGAGAGCAAAGGCACTGCGACAAATTTTCCTCTCATGATTGTTCCACTTATACGTGATTAAAATATGATCTGACTTCACAGGAAAGCCTCAACTCCATGTTAGATTGGGAAGCTCAAATAATGTTCTATGGTCAATCCACCATTGTGGAAAGGGCTGAATATACTGCTTATCCACGCCACTCCTATGAAGTCATGGCATTTGTCTGATGATCAAAATAGTAAATGTTTGACATTCCACGCTGGATTCAAGGAACCCACTGTCCCTCTTCATGGAAGGCACTCATGCAATCTCGAGTAATACCCCTATGCGTGACCAAAAGTGCAGTGACTCCAGAGTGGTATGGGCTGTGAGACTGCTCAACGTTCGCTGAGCGCGATGTTCCAGCAACACGTGGCTTACAGCGCAATGAACACTCCTTCATTTCTTCAACTCAAGAAACTTTTGGTAAGATCTTGACATGACTCTTGGCACAGATGTAATATGAAGATATACACTATTGTCTCAAAGGAAGATACCCTCAGCTCATGTTGAAGAACTTTTTTTACAAAAGTTGAGCCAAATAATTTTTTCCTCTTTGGAGGCTTTGGACAAAAAGCTAAGATTGGCCAATAAAAGCATAACCAAGGTGTCTACAGTTTCTAGGTTCTTGTTTTGTTACAGCTTTCCCTTTCGCCGCTGAAGATTTTCGACCTCCCGAACAGTTAATAAATTTGAAGGAAAAACCTTTGGCCTAAGTAAAATGCTAAGCATTCCTTGACCTTTATCGAATAACAGTCACCAGCAAAGCAAGCCAGGGCCCAGTTCTTGGTAACTTTTCAACAGGGCAAGTCAACAGCTTATAAGAGACCCACCCCACCATTGCCCTTCAACTGCAGAGGATCACAGGACCCGGTCGACCACGCCTCATTGACTTACATTGATTATGTCTGCGCATTATTTCCTCAGAGATTCGTTTCTATTTTTATTAAATACCCAGCCCTCAAGTCAATTTTGTTCGATTTTACTGTTATTTTAAATATTCTATTTTTTTTACCTAAATTCATTTGGCTTTTTTAAAATTATCTATTTCCTAATTGTAATATTGTTTTGTCTGGTTCTAATATTTCCAATGCCCCGAGCTTGGCTGTTTTTGCATACAAGGTCACCGTGCCACTTCATGGAGATTGGCGGATCCGGGGCTTTGATGAATGGCTAGGAAGGCATCTTTGAAAAGGATTATTTTCAGATTTTGTTTTTTAAAAATATACTGAAAACAGAGTGAGATTGATTTTTCAGGATTAGACCCAAGCTTTCTTATTTGTCAATTGTGTATGATCACAAAGGTGAAGCAACAGTAGAATATCTTGCAGCAAACCAAGTTGTAGGTTGATGTTATGAATGCCGCTGTGATCCGAAGACCAAAGGAAAGGTCTCAGTCAAACCATACTAAGGATTTCTGTTGTGTCAGCAGGGGAAGGTATGCCCATCCTCCGGCCTGTCGAAAGGAAGTCTGTCATCACAGTGACCTCCAAATCAAGAGATTTCAGTTTCTGATCCATTCAGACAGGCCTGGCTCTCCTGTATCCATTCATATAAGTCTTTCAGTCAATTCAATTCTTTCTTTATACGATCTGGTCAAAACAATCAGATCATAAAAGATGAGTGGCACAATTACAGCAAATTCATTTAGGCGGTAAAACTAGATAAAAGAATGGTAAAATATACGTTAAAAATATACGACAAAATTGTGATATAACATAAGACACGCAAATGAATATATACAGAATACAATCATTTCATAAAAGTAAGGGTAAAAGGGAAGCCAAAATACATTAAGAGACGTCCGGCATGGCAAAAACTAAAACAGCATAGATTTATATAAATAAAGTGCGTTTAAAAAAAAAGAGCCAACGTATTTACAAATAAGAGGGCCATCCAATTGTTGGAAGGAAACTAGCATCACTCTACACCTACTATATTTGTGTTAATGCAATAACTGAATTAAAAAGCTTTTGGTGAGGTGTTTACAAAAGTTACAAAGGAAGATGAAGTGCAAAACGGTCTGTGGGGATGTCTCATCACAGGAGCAAATTCTTATCTCAGAGGGGGAAGATTGGCCTTGAAGGAAACACAACAACCATCTAATAGAGCCGGCTCTGAGCCGTGTCACGTGTCACGTTTTCTGGACAAGAATTAGATAGGGAGCCACTGCTTCAGAGGACTGAAAAAGACATTATTCTCTGACTGTGGGTTTCACAACTACCCCCGCCCCGTGCCTGTTTTTTGAATAAAAAACAGTCTCTAATCCATGCTTTATCCCTCTTTATAATGCTTTCGGGTTTCTCAAAGATGATTCAGAAAGCCTAGGGAGGCTGTAGTTTCCTTAATGTACCTAAGTCAGGTGATGTTTGAACTGTAGGGGCCAGACAGACAATCAGATATAATTAAGCGATTGACACATGCCTCTTCATTTAGCCAATATGAACCTCAAAATGACAGAGGGGCTAACTTCAAATGGTCCTCCACATATTCCTGGCCTAGCTCCTGTTGAGCTATAAAATTGGGGTTGAGGGCGGGACACCCAAGAATCACCTACAGCCCCTAATCTCCTTAACTTGGTCCCTGTTAGTTTCCCTATAGCCCCAACCCCCTGCACCATAAGTCAGAGTGGGGAGACATTTCCTCCTGTAGAGCTCAAGAACGGGGGCAATTGTTTTCCCCAAGTCTTTAAGTCAATTTTAGATGACCTCACATTGTGAGGTCATCTATAATTGACTGAGAGACTGTCAAGGAGATGTGGCTCCTCACCAGGATATGCATTTGAATTTCATTGCGTACATACAGAACTGAAAAGGATATAGCAAGATCAATTGAGTGAGTGATCTTATGTTTATGTTAAAGAAAAGGAGAAACAGAGGTGACCCTTGCAGAATCCAGTGATAGATTTGACTGAAGATGATGAGGAACCAATGTTGATTTGTTGGATACGGTTTGACAAAAAATGAGTGACATTGTTTGAGATCTATTCCAGTGACCAAGCCAATCTTTCCAGGTTTTGCAGTTCAAGATGTGATATGCTGCTGACATGTTAAGAAGTATTACGATTTTAGAGCATTCCCCTTTCAGAAAGAAAGCAGCTCTTCTTCCATGTTTGCCCTTGTGGTGTTTGTCCGTCTCCTTGATCTGAACCCAGATGGTCATGTAGAATTTAGTTAGATTTTATGAATTCTCGCATCTCTTCGGTAGCCTCTCCCGCCATGATCTTGATGAAGGGGAGGTTTGAGATGGGTCTGTAATTAATTCACCATTGTTTGAGCAGTATTCTTATGTAAACAAATGATTATTTGACTTTAAATGATTAGGACCATTCTTCTTTTTTTTTTTTGACAATCAATTTTATTGAATTTTGAGTGTAACAACCAACAGCACCGTTCAGAGCTACAGTATACATTGTCGATAGAGGGAGACAACACGTCACAGAGACATCAAGGCTATACAAAGAAAACCAATAATGGCGTATCCACGTGCATCTAACGAGCAGACCACTCCACATCAGTCATCTATTACACCAACCCATTTACCCCACATGCGGCGAACTTTCTTAGGGCATCCCCTGGCGACATAAAGAGGCCGCTCCACACAGCGCACACCAGTCCACCCCTCTGCACCATCGCCCTAGAGTGGGCGCGTTAGTGTCCAACCAGTGAGCAGCGATGTCCCTTTTGGCGACTGCTAATGCCGTGTTAAGGAAGAGCTTCTCAGACCTGGAGCCATCCAATCCGTCGGTGATGCCCAGCAGAATATGTATGGGATCAAGAGGTACCTCCCAGCCCAGGACCTCCGTCAGGTCATGTGTTAAAGATTCCCAATACCCCTGTATCGCATCACACAACCAGACCATATGGTAGAAGTCGACGTGGGGGTGGGAGCAGTGGGGGCAGTGGCCATCAGGCCGAAGCCCCGCGCGGCGAAGACGCAGGGGTGTAAGATAGGCGGCATGCAAGAAGTAAACTTGGATCAGGCGGAGCCTCGCTGAGACTGCAATAGTTCTAGGGGCCATCAGAGCGTCCCTCCAATCCGCGTCCTCCAGAGCCCCGAGCCAACCCTCCCATTTGTCTCGGAGTAGGGAAAGGGAGTTGGGGGTATTGTTGGTGAGTGAGCGGTAGATCCGAGAGATCCCACCCTTCCCCAAGTCGCCGGTCATGACCTGCGCCTCAGGCGGGCCATATTCAGGCAAGGAAGTGCCATCTGGAATATGAGAGTGTAGACGTGGCGCAACTGCAGGTATCGGAAAAATTGAGAGGGATGGAGGCAGTGTCTAGCCTGTAAATCCTGAAAGGATCGTATATGAGTACCGCTCCAGACGTCGCCCAACAAAGTTACCCCGATGATATCCCATTGTCGGAACCCTGGCAAGGAGGCGACTTCACCGAGCCTGGTGCCACACCACAAGGGAGTGTATTGAGTCAGTCTCCCTGCCCAGTGAGTATGACGTAGGGATGCACGCCAAGCCAGAAATACTCCAAGCGTGACCTCAGGGAGGGCCCGAGGAACATCGGCCCTGTAAAGCATCCCCTGGATAGAGGAGAAGCTCATAGCCTGATGCTCCAAGCGATACGCCGGGTCGGACCAGCCACCATTAAACCAGTCATGGATTGTAAGGAGATGAGTTGCTAAATAATAGAGGTAGAGGTTCTTCATTCCGAGACCTACGTCAAAAGGTGGGATTCGACAGTGGGCCAGGGCCAGTCTGGGTCTCTGGCCCCCCCAGAGGAACTTAGTGGCCAAACCGACAATGTCCCGGAACCAAGACCTAGCAAAGGAGAGATGTGTGTTCTGGAGCATGTACAAAAAACGGGGTAGGATCATCATTTTGTATAGGGCTATTCTGCCCAGAGGGTTCAGGGGTAACTTGCGCCATTTAAGGAGGTCAGATCGGACCCGCTTAACCAGCGGGGTGACATTGAGCTCCCACGTGAGTTCGGGGAGAAGGGAGACCCAAATCCACAAGTACTTGAAGGACAGCCGCCGAAGGGGGATTGTCGACTGCCAGGCGAAGCATTCGCGTGATGGGTGCAAGGGGACAAGGACGGATTTAGCCGGGTTGAGCCGAAGGCCGGAAACACGCTCGAAGATAGCCAGTGCTCGGAGGCATCGGGGTCCCGATTGGGCCTGGTCAGCCAGAAACAGCAGCACATCATCCGCGTATAGCGTGATTTTATCCTCCGCTAGGCTGGGCCACCTCCAGCCAGTCAGGGAGCGGTCACAGCGGATAAGGCAAGCAAGTGGTTCCATCGCCAGAGCAAAAAAGTATCGGGGAGAGGGGCTACCCTGCCACGTACCCGGTCTAATGGGGAAGGGGCGAGAAAGAGCTCCGTTGACGAGGACCTGTGCCCGGGGATGGTGATAAAGTGGTCATACCAAGTTGCGGAAAGGAGTGCCAAAACCCATCTGGTCCAGCACCGCATCTAAGTAGCTCCAGTCAACGGAAGCAAAAGACTTCTCAAAGTCAATAAAGAGAAGGGACATGTATGGGGTCAGCAGGTGTCGGTTCGCAAGAGCAAGATGAAGGCGCCGACGACAGTGTCTAGTCCCTTGGAGAGGCATGAAGCCGCATTGGTCCTGGTGGACAAGCTGGGCTAGATGCGGCCGTATGCGATTGGCCAATACGGAAGCGAAGATCTTGAGCTATGTCTTGATGAGCGAAATGGGACAGTAGTCTGAACAGCATTGCGAGGGGGGCTGGGACTTAGGGATCACTACAATGGTGGCGAGGTCCGTCTCCTGCCGGAAATAGCCGCACTCCACCGCTTCATTGAACATCGCTATGAGAGGTGGAATCAAGGTATCGCGGTAGGACGAGTAAAACTCCTGGGGGAGCCTGTCCGGCCCAGGAGTCCTACCCGCTGCCAGGCACGAAATGGCGACAGACACCTCCGTAGGGGTAAGTGGAAGGTCCAATGCAGCTGCATCGGAGGTGCTGAGGCGCGGAAGGGGGAACTCTTCCTGTCGGAGGAGCTCAGAGAGAGAAAGACCAGGCGACCGTGCCGAATAGAGGGTAGCGTAGTAGGTGGCGTAGCAGAGGGCCACTGCTAACGGAGCGCGGTGAAGCTTGCCGGTTGCGTCAGCCATTTCTGGAATTATACTGTTGGCCATGGGGTAGGTGGCGAGGCGGTGGAGGAGCCTCCCATTCTTGTCTCCCCAACCGTACACTCGGGCCACAGATGAACACCAGAGAAGCTTGGTGGCTTCCAGAGAGGTCTGTCTGAGCTCGTCCCGTAGGAACGCCAGTCTCCTTTCCTGGGCATCAGATCTGTCCTCGGGGCTCATTGCCTCGAGCAGGGCTGCTTGTGTTTCCAGGAGCGTGACCCGGGAGTCACGTGCCGCACGGGTGAGTTTCAGTTGACCCTAGGCGAACCCCCGAATGGTGGCCTTACCAGCCTCCCAGAGGGTGCGGGAGGAGGATACCAAGCCTTGGTTGGTGGTGAAATACGTGCGGAGTTCGGCACCCATGCAGTCCTTAAACTCCTCGTCTTGGAGGAACTAGGCGTTAAGTCGCCAAAGTGGTCGGGAGGATGGGGAAGAGCCCCTGCATGGAGTAACACTGGGGAGTGGTCCGACAGGCCCCTCGGGGGATAGAGATTGCCTGGAGCGCTCGACAATCCTGGACCGGCAGGAAAGCATAATCTAAATGTGCGTGGGTGTGATGAGAGGCAGAAGTATTGGTGTATTGCCTTGCGGTCGGGTACCACAATCTCCAAGCGTCCCCAAGACCCAGGCTGGCAGCCCATGAGGAGAGAAGACCGGATTGGGCAGTCCTGGAGGTGGAGGGAGGAGACGCAGTATCTAGGCCAGGATCCATAGTGGCATCAAAGTCACCCCCCACCACGGTCAGTCCCAGGGGCAAAGCTGCGATCAGTGGGGTGAGTCCGCAAAGCGTGGGGCCCAACATAGCAGGAGGGGAGTAGACAGACAGCAGATTAAGCAGGCGTTCCCCAAGGGTCCCTTCTAAAAGGATGAAGCAGCCCTGAGGGTCGTGTGTCACTTTACGCGCCACCAGGGGAAGGGTACGATGTGCCAGAATAGCCACCCCTCTGGACCCCCTACGAAACCCAGAATGCCAGACAGTGCCATAGTCATAGCGGGCAAGGAACGGACATCGGTGGCCCAATAGATGAGTTTCCTGAAGCAGAAGTATGTCCACCCCCTGACGCTTGGCATATCGCAGGACGGCTGCACGTTTGATCTTGTCCAGCAGGCCATTGACATTCCAGGACATTATATGGAGCGATGAGAGTGCGCTAGTATCGCCGGGCAGGAGGAGGCCATGGGGGGAGTCGGGCTGCTGGGCGGCATAGCTGGGATAGTAAAAGTGTGGTAGTGCCCGGATCCTGTGGATACGGTAGCGTAGCGGTGCCTGGGATGTGGTCACCCACGTGCAATGGAACAGAGGCGGTGCAGAAAACAAAAAACCTAAAAAAACAAGTCAAACGGGAGCCGGAGCTTCAGCCCCTCCCAAACCCCCACCCCACACATTAGGAACGGAAGCATCTGTCGCCCAAACAGTAAACAGGGAACTGGAACACCAAGCTTAAACGCTTTGAAACGGGGAAAGTTGTGGAGGACCCTTCCTCATAGCAGGATGTTCTTGTCTTGTAACCATCAGTGAACAGTTAGTAACCAGGTGGGTAGCTGGTCTCGGCCAACATCAGCCAGGAACCAAAACATCAAAATAAAGGCTCACATCGTTATGATGGGTTCAGGCCGGTCCGGTGGGAAGTGTCTGGCTGCGGGAAAAACCAGTGTCCGGAAGGCCTATCAAGGACGGTGGAGGCGAAGCCGAGCTGGGACTAGAGCGGCCCAGGGAGCCAGAGCGCCGCTCGGCATGGGAGGTCTCCCTGGATGGCCCAGACATGCGGCCCTGTGAGGGGCCCATCGGTGAAGCAGAGCGCGCCCGCCGTTGGCGTCTGCGCCTCCCAGAACATCTGCGGCGTGGGAGAAGCGCCGGCATGTCCCACCGGGCGCCGCCTGTGGCAGTAGGTAAAACGTGAGTTTGGGTGGGCAGCCGCAGCGGGCGTTCTTCTGTTGCCCATGTCCATGCCTCCTTAGGGGTCTTGGAGAAGATGGATTTGTCCTGAAAAACCACTCGCAGCCGTCCCGGGAAGAGGAGCCTGTATTGAATGTTAAGCGAGCGCAGCTTTTGCTTGACCTCACTAAAGGAACGGCGTTGAGTCTGGACTTCCTGGGTGTAGTCGGGGAAAACCATTATCGTCAGGTTTTCGTGCTTGAGAGGTTGTTTCTTCTGGGATTTGGCCAGGATAGCGTCCCTGTCCCTAAAGTTGAGGATTCGCAGGATGATTGGTCTGGGGGGGGCCCCCGGCTGTGGCCGAGGGGGGAGCGATCTGTGTGCACACTCGATCGTGAACCAGGGGGAGAGAGCGCCTTCGGGCATCCAGGAGCATATCCAGCACTCTACAAACTCCGCTGCCCGACCCTGTTCCACGCACTCAGAAAATCCAACCAGGCGGAGGTTGTTGCGGCGGGCGCGGCTTTCAGCATCTTCAGCCCACCGGTGGAGTTCCTGCGTTTGCGACTGGAGTTGGTTCACCTGGAGTTTAAGCTGCTGGACGTCGTCTTCCACGACAGACACACGGGACTCCGCTTCCTTGATCCGGGTGTTAGCGGTGCGAAGATCATGTCGGATCAGGGTCATGTCCACATGGAGCTCAGCAATCTTACCCTCAACCGAGGATTGTGACGCCTGGATCGCCTGAAGGATGGCGGAGAGGTCGGGTGTGGCGGGAGCACCCGCGCCCGCAGGTCCACCGGCAGCCCCAGCCTCAGCCGTGGCAAACCGATCTATTGTAGTCTGGGTAGCAAGGCTCTTGGATATCATATCTCGGGCCATGGTGCCCCACGGGTAAGGTGGAAATGGGTATGGGTCTCCGAGGGCAGTCCAGCCATCCAGGAGGCAAGAGTAGAGGGTGGAAAAGGGAGGGGGGGCCCAGGGCGCAGCCAGACCTCGCCGCCCCATGCCAGTCTGATCGTTCTCTACGAGGGCCCTAATGGGTCACAGAACAATGCCAGGCTCGTCGGTTCGTAGAGGGTGGGGGAAGGGGGTGGTGACGGCCTACGGACCGGCAGAGTAGGGGGCAAAGGTCAGCCACCAGGGTGTAAACAGGACGTCGCGGGGACAGGAGCCAGTGGTGGGACCTGCAACCAGGATCCCACGCCGCCCGAGCTGTGAGGCCGATTCAAAGCCCCTGACAGCTGCAGCAGCCTAGTGTCGTCGCTCCAGGCGGGAGCGCCGGGTCAGGAGAGGGGGCCCAGGCGGGCCGGGCCAGCGCCGGGCCGTCCGCCAAGCACGGGAAGAGAGCAGATCTGTAGGGTCGGCCACGGGCCCTCGCCGGCAGTTCAAGGGCCACTGCCCGAGATGGCAGTCGAGGTACCCTGAGGGTGGGGAGGAGGGGGGGAAGAGGCCCAGGCAGGGCAGGGGATAACCCCAGAGGTTCGCACGCTTTCTCCCCCGCCGCCCGACAGACGGCCGATTCCCCTCACAGAGGCCCACACCCCCGCAGCCACCCGTCCGCCTCCTCACCTCACAACCGCCTGTATTGAAGGGGGGGTCTGCCAGCAGCCCGCAGACACCATCACTGCCCGGCCAAGGCCCTCAGGAAGTCTCCGCGGCCCCACCGCTACATCCAACAGCCGCAGGGTCGTCAGCAGGGCCACAGACAGCAGCCCCCTCCACCGCCCGGCCGACAGCCGGGCCGGCCTCCGGGAACACACCGGAACAAGGCGGCAGCCTCTCCAGCGGAGAGGCGGGTCCACGAGCTCGCCGGGGGGCAGCGGAGACGACTCGGCATCACCCCAGGCCAAGCAGTCAGGCTCAAAGCAGGTCCAGGCAGGCCCAGGCTCCCGAGAGGCAGGGGGAGCTTGTTGGCGCAGGGCGGGCAGTCTCTCAAGCCACTGCCACGCCGATGGCGGGCTGCACCGAACAGCGAAGGCAGGCCCCAGTCGCGCCGGTCAGGTAGCTCAGCGCTCCACAGCGGCGCGGTCAAAGCCCGAGGACGGGCGAGGAGCTGACAGCTGCCGCGGCAACCGCCATCTTGAAAAGGCCGCAAGGCGGTTCGGGGAGAGAGGGGCGACCGCCGCCCAAGGATCGCAAGGCAGCACAGTAACGGGGCCCTCCGGACTTCCAGGTGAGCAGGTTGAGGATTGTTGGGGTCACTAGGGTCCTGATGGCAGGCGATTTCAGAGCGGATGACGGAGGGGTCCGGAGCACTCCTAAGGTGCGACCGCCATCTTGACGCTCTTGGCCACGCCCCCCATTCTTCCTTTTAAATGAAGCATATATGATATTGTTATCTCCTGGCTACAAGTCACAAAGTGTTGTTTGACAGTGATGGGTGTTCAATGTTTCTTTCTAATGTTCCTAATGTATGTATTATATTATTAGTTGTACTGTCAACTTATATCATCATAAATCTTCAGCCCTTTTGCCTACATAAGACTTAATGTAACCACCCAGATAACTATGTCCTTTTGTAGCTTTGGTTTACAATATAAAGCATTCCATGCAAAAATTATATTACTCTTAAATAAATGCAAATAAATATTCTAGCATTGAACATACAGTATAACCACACCTGGATGCAGGAAGTCCTACTGCTACTTATAAATCTCTTAGGAGTATAATTGAGTATCTGGAGAACAAGCATTGCTTGAGTTTCATCGCACTTCATTAGATCGAGCCATCTAGACAGCACATGCACCACCTGTTGCAAGACATATTGTAGTTTATCAAGTACACAGAGTGTTAAATGGTAAAAAAAATTATTATGCTAAGTTAGCCTTTGCTGCCATCCATTTTGTCTGAAAACATCCATTTTGTGTTTCTGTGGGAGACCTTGTGAGGATGGGGAGTTACGTGTTTTCTGAAAACTGGTTGTGCTGATAGTACTTGCATGCACGCAGATGTTCCTATCTACAAACCCACCAATGCCTGTAAATGTTCTTTATTTATCTATGGAAGCAAGTGGGTGGGGGTTTATCAACAGTTCGCAGTTTTACATTTGGGTGGAACAGGGAAGTTCCAGTGAGTATCATGCTGCACCAGGACTTGAAGTAACTGTATAAAAGCTGTATTGAAACGTATGCTGGGTAGTTCCCTCTCAGACACTTGCAGTGTCTGTAAGACGGAGCCCACTCATGAGTGTAATAAACTTGTATTTTGTTTTCACTCCAGTGTCGATCCTCATTTGTGAACCAGTAGACTGAGGATATCCCTGCACCAGTGGGATATATGAAATTCCCATTTCTACAAGAGAGTCCTGGAATCCGCCCATTGATTATCATTGTTTGGCTTTCCTTGTCACTCGAATTTGTCTGCTTCTGGCATCTCTGCTTCCAGTGCTTGCTTTTCAAGCTCCACCTATTTTGTGAAGAACTGCATCTCTTTTTGTACTGTTGCCACCTGAGTGTTTCTCCCTGCCCGTTTCTGTCCCGCTTGCCCGTGTGCTCTCCCCATGCCTCCTCGTGCCCTCCCTATTGGTTTCCTGTCCCTCCCACTCTGTCCCATGTTGCCTACCCTTGCCCAACACCATCCTGTCAGTTGCCGTTGCTTGTGTTCCCACTTGCCCCCGATGTTTCCTCCATTCCTGCTGTTGCTTCCTTTCCCATTCGCCCCTGCAGGTGCTTTTAATTACTGCCGGGTGTTAGAATGACCCAAAGAGCTCCAGTTAATATAAAGCCCGGATGCCGACCCTCTTCTTTACTGTGGCAAGTTTCACCCCTCTGTGGGCAGATGTAGCTGCCTGTGCCAGTAACAATCTCCCAGAGTCGGTTTGTCACACAAATCAATGACAGCAATGGCAACACGGATTGTGGAGTACAAAACATGGGCATACATAAAACATGGGCATACATTTTCTTCTGGACGATTGGACGGACACCTCTGGGGCAGCTGGTGTAGTCATTTTCAGGACAGCTGGTGAATCTGTCAGTGGGTGGATCCTTCTCTATTCTATCCAATTGCAAAGCTGTATATTGTAGTGTTGCTGCACATGCCCATACCGCTAGCATGTCAGTCAGTATACACTAGTTTTCTGATTGGCTCTCATTCTCCCTCTCCCTACCTCGAGATTTTTGGAGCATTGTGGAAGAGAACACAAGTCAAAGAAAATTGGAAGTAAAATCATCCGGGGAGACGAGAGGTTAACCCCAAGTGTGGATCCCTTTAGCATGTACACAGAGCCACCTTGCACAGGACCTGAGAGTGCAAGATGGTACATTCGGTGACCTTTATCTGCTGTATTTGTCTGCATTCCTGCAGTTCAGGTGTAGGAAAGTCTCTCTGTGATTTTCAGTTCATTTATTTTTAGTTATCAGAATGCTCACTCTAATCTCTCTTTCCTGTAAGAGATAAATAGTAAATGTGTTTCCTTTTCTTTGCTTGGCTTTATTTTCACTTTCATTTGCTTGCTTCGTAGTCAATGGCTTTCCTTGTCCTATCATGGCCATCTTGTGCTTGCCCCTCCCCTGAAGAACAGCCTCTTTACCATCTCTCTTATTGGTTGGCTTCTATGCTTCCACTGCTCACTCTTAAGGAACTTTTTTTATTTTCGGTTAAGCATTCGATGAAAGTGCAGGTGTTTTCGAGCTCTCTTCTTCACCACCCTACAAGAGTACTGTCTCCGTATGCCACCCCAGTGCTCCGTGTTTCTCTTTCGTGTACTTCTCCCCCTGTCTGTCAAGCTCCATGTTGTTCTCGCGCTTGTGTTCTTCTCACCGCATCCCTTGTTTCTGTCACTTCCTAGTGCTCCTTGCTTTCTTGTATGATTCCTCCTCCCACTCTCCCCATGTGGGCCCATGCACTCCATGTTCTTCTCTTCCCCACTCTTGTTTCCTTCGCTCCATGCATGTTTGTCTCTTGGCAATCCCTGTGTTGTTTTCTCCCTTGTGGGATGCTTTTCCTCACCTTGCTTCCACCCGTTCCCCCATCCATTCTTTTGTTACCGTCACTACCACTGTGGTCTTTTTTATTTTTTTTAATTGTGCTTTTGCGATAAAAGTATCTTATTTTTTTTATGTACTGATCCATGTAGTATCTGCCATCTCTGACTAGTAAATAAAAAAATGTATACAAATGGCACCTGCCACATTCCGCTGGCATGCGCAGGTGTTCTGATGCATGCATGTGCATACCTCATCAGGTATGAGTGCTGCAGTGGAATGATGTGAGTATTATTGTTCTTTTTTTATGATGCTTCATAGTGTCAGAAAAAAATCCCAGTGCTGTAGAGCACCGCCAGAAGGCACTGGCAAAGCCAATAGTCCTCAAAGTGAAGACCCATTGACTTTGTCAATTCTTGTTTGTGATTTGATCATTATTGAGGGAATGAATGAAATTGAGAAATTTTATCCAGCATGTCAGGTCATGCTCATATATGAGACCAACCGCAAGATCTACATAGTGGGCTATGTGTTTCTCTTGCGTCTTAAACTATCTCTCCTTTCTAGGCAGATGTAAACTGTTTTAAGAGGTTCAGCAAAGGCCATGCAGGGTATTCTGTAGGAGAAGCGTGCAAATTCCCAAATCTGGTGTCGTTGAGGTCTAGAGGTAGCAAGCAGTGCCTGGAAATAAGAATATGTCTTAAAAAGGTCTACTCATCCATGGTGAGGCAACAATAAAAGACCCATCCACTGGAGAGTTTGATTTTGTCTCCTGTGGAACAAAGCATAGTTTTCTGATGAAATACAATTGATGACTCGGAGTTGTCATCTATGTTTCACAAAGTGTTTTCATTTCATGGGTGAATGAGGCAAACCTTGCTGGGAGAATTAATGGAGTGAGAAATAAAGTGTATTGTTGAGCTACACATTTGCATGTAAAATCCCCAGGTGATGGACACGTATACTTAATTGGATATTTTGATGAAAAATAAAAGAACATTTACAGAAGGGAAGAATATTGTGGATAGGGAAGAAGGGAGAAGAAAAGCTTATACCGGGCAATGGGTTGGATATTTTCATGAAGGTTGACAGATTGAATAACTACAGTGCAAAAACAACCTTCTTCCAAGATTACAGATTGAGGGGGGGAGCTGTGGCCTGCAAGGGAACTTAATGAAGTTGTAGCAAAATGTACCCTTAAAGAATAATGTCTTCAGAGGAACTTACTGTGAGAAAGGGCTGCTTGGCCGCTCACTGCTGTGGATGCTTGCAGACATCCCTGGTATGTGCTGTGATGTGGTACTATACATGTGGTGAACAGTACTCACACAGGTTGCATGAGAGCTATGAATAAGATTAGCGGTAGAGAGTTGTTTCCTACAAAACTTCAAAGCATATATGTGAGATTACATTTGACTGCTACATTAGAATTGAGCATGTATAGAACACTGTTTTAAAAGCTGATGAGGCTAGAAGGAATCAGAGAGCGCACTCACAGACTCACACTAGCATCACATGGTAATTCAAGGTAGGCATTCTAAAAATGGAATGCCTGGCCGTGTACGATTGTTCCTGACAGGTAGTAGAGGATATGGGTTTATAATGGTACTCACAACATCTCGCCGTGCCCAGAAAGCCCTTAGAAATATGTTTGAAAGGCATGGGTGGAAAGAATGACGTCAACCTTTCAAGGTCAGGGTGCATTTGCCCCTTCCAAGATATGTGTCAATAAATGTTGAAAGTGTGTTAGTTTAGGTTTCACATCTGTCCGAGTTTCAGATTAGCTCTTTTTATAGCCGTTCATTCCCTCATTCACGTCTTATGATGCTCGGATTATGCAGCTGTGAACACAAGGGGAGTCATTGCTGTGATTTAGGTAGCTTGGTTTGAGGCTTATGATCTTCTGAACTTCCACCAAGAAGACTGTAGCATCTGAGGCGCTGCCAAAGTCTAGTTGGCCCATGAGCATGGAGATGGTTGTTTAGCATGACTATTCCTCTTTTAGTTAATGATAACTTATATTAAGATCTAGGTAGGAGAGTATTTTGGCACTATTGAGTTGATGTATCATGTGATGTTCAGAACTAGTCGGGACTCCCTGACTTTGATTGACTCACATCTGCACACATTGGGTTTTGACCTCTGGATTCACACCAAGTCTGTTCCCAGCATTTGCCATTAACACCTGTCCTGCACCTGGAGCTCTGACATCATCATCGCACCTCTCCCATATAATGACATGTCAGAGACCTTTTAAAACCATGGTGACTTAAGTACCTTTAATTCTTCAAAGGTAGAAGTTGAACATCCCATTCGCGGGTTAAGACGTATTACAAAAGATTACATTTAAAGCAACTGAAGTAATTGCATTTATAGGATCTTGACTGACAACTGTTCGATATTACAAATGCCTGTTAATATCATCCAAGCATTTCTTGAAATAGTCTCAGGTAAAAAGTCTTTATCATTTACATTCTGCTCTGTTATTCGTCCTGATGAAGTTGTTCAGTGTTTCCTTATCACACTGCAGACCATTGCAGGTGACAAAGGAAAATCAGATGAGTTGAGTAAATTGGAAAGCAAAGAAGGAATTGAAGGTCTTGTTGACTCCAATTGCATTCAATAGACAGGACCAGACATAAAAACTCCTGAATGCAGATCCAATATAGTAGCAATGGAAAGCGCACAGTTTTGGCGCAGGCTGAGGTGCTGAGCACACCCGCATAGAATCTTTGTCGTAACATCATGAGGTGTTAGAATTGTGAAATATTAACTTGTAACATGAAGTGCTTAGGGCGTTCTGAAAGTAACATGTGGAATTAATGTGAAAAGTAAACGTAGCTAGCAGAAACATTAATGTGAAGAACCCGTGTTATGAAACTGACAATTATTCATATACTAAACGCATTTCTTAGTCGTGTCATTTAAATGTAGGTAAATGCATGAACTGAATGTCCCTTATATTTCTATGTAATTTCGTAAAGCTCATTTGCTGGTTGCTTATGTTAGCTGAACTTCGTTGGCCAAAAATGTAATTCCCTGAAAACTCTTGCTTTACAGTCAACAGTTTGAATTTCATGTGCTGTGGAATTTGTTCTTTCTCACGTTTTGATTTGCAGGTGAAGGAAGCATTCTCGTTAGCTAGAATAGTGTCTTTGTTTTATTAGTCAGGTAAGGAGAGAAGAAGGAACAATCATGTCGCTTGAGCCGATAAAGGAAGGTCGTAGTGTTTTGCACAGGAGAAGGCTTGGGAACTACCTTTCGATTTGTACCCAGAGCAGATGGCGTGATCTACTATGAATCTTGGGAAAGTTACCTTCAATAAGGTGACCATGGGAGTAGGGAAAGTGCCCACTTCTTCTGCTTTCGGAGAGAGAGCATCTGAGAACGAGCTCTGTCTCTGCAGCTTCATGCTACATAATCCATTGATGGTGGAGAGACGTCTTAGGAAGACTCCACATGCTGACACCTTTTACTTCCTTTCTGACCATGCTTAAGTAGGATGTCATCTTAGTGTTAGTTTAGGGATAGATCAATGTTCATTATACATCAGCCCTCGATGCAGGGAAATTTGAACTCATGTTTTCTGATCCTTTGCATTTTGCTTCTTGAGTTAATTGTTTTGTTTATGCTACATTGCCTTAATTGGATACACAGATTTGACTTCATGTTAATGCTGATGTATTTTTGCACTCCCATCTTGAGGTGTCTTTATGTTCAGTTGTTTTTGGTTTTGTAATAAATCAACTTACTTTACATAGTTGTCTGTGGTTACTGTGTGTCCCAGAGAAATCTTTGTTAAGGGATTGACTTGTTAACAAATTTCCTCCCCTTTATGCTTTCATGCTGCTAAAAAGAACCATCAGATTGTGTCTCTAGAACAGGTCCAGAATGTGGCAGCTCTTGGAGTAAAATGTGATGTTCAGACAGATTTTTGAAATTGTGTTTATGGACCTCTCTAAACATCCCTATAGCTGGATGGATATTCTATGTTTGCTTTTAGTAATGAATGTATTGACCATTTTTCTGCAAATCCTTCAGCTCCCTCCCCAGCCCTACACATAGCATACATTTTTTTATTATAGTTACCTTTGACCCCAAAGAGAGCTGTCCTACGCGGATGTTAGTCTTGAGCAGAGCATGGCATGGTCAAAGAAGGCTTCAATGTAGGTTTATTTTTCCAGTCAAGTCCTCTCACCTTCAGATTATGTGCCTAGAAATGATTTTGTCCCTTGATGTCTATGAACTCCTAATTGGAAGCATACAATTTTGATAGGGAGGGGATGAATGAAGGGGTCAATAGGCAGTGGTCGCGGTGGGGGCCACTGCTACTTGTCACCGTTAATTGGTGGCCTGGTAGAAGGCTGATATGACGAGATAGGGTTTTATGTTTAGTCTATGGGTGATGTCTTTTCATACAACTTTATTGGGCAATCTGGGCCACTCCACCTCCATTTCTCCAGGTACTTAACTGCCTTCTGAAGGAGCAAGAAGTCTAATCTTCAATCCATATGCCCATTGCTTCTCACTCTTGATAGGTAAACACTGCATGTACACTTTCTGTTTTTACGTAGTGCAGAACACTGTGCCGTTCGTATGTTTGCGCACCCGGTCAGTTTTTGGTAGCTGAGGGAAATGAGACACCTGGCCACAAAGGGGCCGGTTAAAAAGAAGATTGATCTGTCAAAAAGATGGTGGATTCAGAGGTGCCCTTTGCAAGTGCAATACCAGTGGACATTCCCCAGTGGTAACTCCTCCAGCTCTACAACCATCAAAAGAGTGATATAGTGTCCTTATTGGTAAACACCTCCACCATGTGAGCAACACTATTTAGATTGGCTCTGGCAATGTAACCCCGGCTTTCCAGTGCTGATTCACACCAGAGAGAGATATTGTGGATTTTATGCAGCAGATTTCTCCACAAATGACGTCCTCTAGTGACAGATTCAGCTATATCAGCAGTAAATCTCCACATTCTGTCAAGAGAACTCAGGGGGGGGGGGGAGGGGCTGGAGTTTTGCATCCGCAACAATAGCATAAAGTTTTCCATTACCCAAATTCTAATAAGACCCCACTAGATTATCCCACGATCACTCAATTTTACGTATTGGAAAAAGCGGGATTAAAGTTCAAGTCTCTTGGCTCTGCACTCATCAGCCATTCACTCAGAGCTCTTATGTTCTACCTGGGAGCAGGTGTGGTAAAAACACAAATAAATAATTACTATTGAAGTAAATAAGTTCTTCTGCCACTAATTCAGACACTTGATGAAACTCACGGGATCACTGGTCGTTGCATACATACCTAGATTGCATTAGAATTATGTTTGCCAGACCCAGAATTCAAAGAGTACTGACCATCTTGCCAGAAGTTCCCCAAGTAGAAAAAGATTGACCACAATAAACCCACTGTAAAGATCTGTGACTGCCTTTCAGTGGGTTCAGGGTCACTTTTAAATCTCTATGCTCTCTGGACAACGCCTACTTGTGTAGCTACCACACCTTTATTTATAATCTGCCCCCTCTTACAACCACTTCAGAAACCCAAAGCCTGACTACATTTTTGCAAAGTTGCTAACAACACAGAGGGGCTTCTACTGTGATTTATAAAAGGAGTTTGCCTTCTTTTGATATTTCCCCTACTACTAGAACCTAGGAGGAAATGTATACGATTTGTTTCTGTTTCAAATTCACTAGTAAGGCAGAGAAGCACTATTAAGTTTTCAGTGAACATGGTGCTTAAAGAAACAGTATTTAGACGTGGAAAAATCACACATAACAGTTGTCTGGATTATTAGGAATGCAACTAATTGAAGTGTATTTTCTCTTTTGCTTTTGTAATTGTGTTTCATCTCTTTTATTACTTTTTTGCTTTAAGACATATCATCTTTGTGTATTTTAGGGACAAGTTGGTCTAGCAAACTATTTCACTACCACTAATCATCTGAGTTCCTGGAAAGGTCTAAAGACATCTTCAAGCAAGCTTTCGGAGGTTAAACTCTCACTCCAGGTCCACCACCATTGCCCTTGTTGAGGGACCCCACATCCTGAATGACGAGAAGAGTCAACACTGCTTTAAATAACCATCCTGCAGACCTGTCCATCTTGGACAATCTGAGCTGTAAGTGGCAACTCAGACGTGAGATGATAGGACACTCAAAACACTGTTAGGCGAGGATACAATACCACCACCTTACTATGTTTGCATGCAGTGTGACGGTATTGAAAAACTAGTGTGCACTCAGTATATAATTCCATTCCCTCAGCTCTGCTCTAGACGGCGCGTGGCTGTTCTACCTCTATGCATATTGCTCTTGGGATTCTCTGTTGAAGCAGCGCACATTGATATCTGTGCTAAATGCAACAGTGAGGTTTAAGGAGCCGCACAGAGATTACCTGTGCGTTTATACAGACCCTGCTCAGCAAGGTGCCAGATGGATGAGCTTTTGGATCAACATCAACTTGTACCAGTCTTGAAATGGAGCTATCTAGAAGGAAGACTATTCCATCTGTCCAATAATACAGATCCATTTGGCTACCTTCTCATAGATGTGCTTCCCGCTTCTCTAACTACTGCTGTTTATGTGTTCAAGACATTGTAGTACAAGACTCTAACACATCTACAAGGGAAAGACTTCCAGTCACGAGGAAAGAGCTTGAAAGCCCTGAACTGATTTTTGGCACTGAATCGCTGTATCCCATGCAGGGTTAAGACACAAAATTGTCCACATGGTTCATACTAAATCGTATACGGACAGTGGTACCCTCTTTCTGATGTCTCAACTGAACTAGAACTACTCTTTATGATCGGAAGCACCAAGTATGATAAAGGGACTACCACAAGCAGGAGAGACTTGATGGGAAGTCTCAGTAGATCCAGTTACATGATGGATGGATGGATGGATGGATGGATGGATGGATGGATGGATGGATGGATGGATGGATGGACGGATGGATGGATGGATTAATGAATGAATGAAATGAAAGCGGCTTTTATATAGCGCATGGCTACCCGGATGCATCCCATCGCTGCAGCGAAAGCTAGGGGGAGGGGAGGTTTAAGGGACTAGCCAAGTTTTCAGATGTTTGCGAAATATCAGATGACTGGCTTCCTTGCGGATAGGGAGAGGTAGAGAGTTCCAAAGCTTGGAAGCATTGTAAGAGAAGAGGCGGCCGCCTGTTCTGGCCTTCTTAAGTCTGGGAACATCCGCCAGGGGAAGCTCATCCGAACGAAGACTTCAAGTAGCCTTGTATGGTCTGACCAAATTTTTGGTGATAGGTGGGCCTTTGCCTTGCAAGCCCTTATGCGCGATGCAGAGGGCCTTAAAATGGATTCTCTCCTTTACCGGGAGCCAGTGAAGGGAGCGAAAGGCAGGCTTTGCTGAGCAACGTTTTTTTGTGCCCGTAAGAAGTCTAGCTGCCAAATTTTGTACAGTTTGCAGTTTGGCAATCACTGAGTTGGGGGCACCCAAGTAAAGAGCATTGCCATAATCTAGCCTGGCGAGGATTAGGGCCTGGATCAAAAGCTTTCTTGAGTGGCAGGGTAAGAGAGGGAGTATTTTTCGGGTTGTTCTGAGCAGACCATACAGTTTTCCTTGCTTGGGCTCTGAGAGTGAGATCGTGGACGAGCCAGATACCCAGACTTTTTATCTCCTTTTTTGGCGTTGGAGCTGGGCACATGCAAATCGGCCACATAGTGTTCGGGCTGAAGGTTGCTTGGTTACCGAGCAGCATGAGCTCCGTTTTGTCACCATTGAGCTTCAGGTGAGATGAGCTCATCCATCTGGCGACTTCCTTGAGGCAGGAGCACAGATCTGTGGGTGACTGTTCGGCCTGGTTCAGTGCTACAATTAGTTGGGTATCATCAGCGTATGTAACTATGTGGATTCCAAAAGGGGCTACGATCTCTGCTAAGGGGGCCATATACACGTTAAAAAGTGTGGGGCTCAGGGACGAGCCCTGAGGAACTCCACATTGCAACGGGACTGGATGGGAGAGGGTATTTCCTTCAAATACCTGGAAGTATCTTTAATCCAGGAATGATTGCAACCATGATAAGGCCGTACCTGTCACTCCCACCTTTTTGAGGCGGTGAACCAAGGTGCGTTGGTTCACCGTGTCAAAGGCTGCACTTAGGTCCAGGAGGATAATGGCCGAAGATCCTCCGGAATCAAGAATCTTTCTTGACTCCTCCACTACCGCGATCAGTGCAGTCTTTGTGCCCTGACCAGGGCGAAAGCCAGTCTGTGAGGAGTGGAGCAGTTTAAAAGTTTCCAGGTGCGCAGAAAGTATGCGATTGACATATTTTTTTGCGATCTTGCTAATTCCGGGGAGTAACGAAATGGGGCGGTAGTTGCCCAGTTTGGCGGGGTCCAAGTGTGTTTTTTTTAATAAAGCCTTCACCATTGCATTTTTCCAAATCTCGGGGGACTGTACCCAATGTTAAAGAGGCATTGATTAAATTGGTGATGGGCGAGGCGACCGTGGGTGCTACCAACTTCAAGATATTTGGGGGGACAGATTCTAGCGGTGACCCGCTTTTTACCGACTCTAAGATGGAAAAGAATAATTCCTCGGTAAGTGGGGTGTATGATTCTAAGAAGTTAAAGTTATTCTGAGGTTCTGAGTTGGAGGACTTAGGTGTGTGCTCATTATCAGTGTGTGGGAGATGTCTGAGGAAATTTTGAATTTTGGTGAAAAAGAACCCTGCTAATTCATTGCATCGGTGTCCGGACGAGTCAGGGACTGCAGGAGGGTCTGGGACTTTCGAGAGTTTTTTTACAATCCGGAATATTTATCTGGAGGAATTAGAGGAGGATCGAATTTTTTCCTCATAATAAGCGGCCTGGGCTACTTTTATTGCTGTTTTATATAATGTGATGGATGACCTATATTCTGATTTTTTTTAGATTGAGAAATCTTTCCTCCATGCTCTTTCAAATCTTTTACACTGTTGTTTAAATATGCGAAGTTCAGGAGTAACCCATGGGCATTTATTAGGTCAAATTTTTTTTAATAAAGTTTTTCTGGGAAGTACTGTATCGAGCGAGTTCTCAATCCACAAGGAGAACTTTCTGTTAGCTAACAAAGGATCGGTGTCGTGATTGGGTTTGGTTAATTCCAATTCGCGGGTCGAGTCCTCTACGATCAGTTTGGACCAGGGGCGAATTTGGGTGCGTGATGCTAACGAATGCGAGCCCATAGTGGGTGGATGCCAAGAGAAAGGGACTAAAAGTGGTCTGACCAAGGAAGGGGGATGGGGTCTTTCCATTTCAATTCAGCTATACTTGAGAAAATAGGATCAAGGAGATGACCCATAATATGTGTTGCTTGCTGTGCCTTTAGGTATAGTTGATAAGCTGCAACATTGTGGGCTAGGTCCTTAGCCGACCTGTCCAAAGGGTAGTCAAAATGAAGATTAAAATCTCCGAGAAGGTTAATATTGGACAAAGCACTAGCAAGGTTTATGACAGTTTCCAGTAAAGAGCTGCAGAATTGTCCCTGTGCTCCTGGGGGCGGTATATAAGAATGCCAACAAAAGTAAGTGAGGGAGTGAATTCAATAGAGAAATGGGCATTTTCGCAATCTAGAAGAAGGCTGTCCACAATACGACAGGTCAAATGATCTTTGTGAATGATTGCGATCCCGCCACCCTTCCCGCTGGTTCTGTCTAAGCGCTGAATGAGGTAACCAGGGGGGAGCGCTTGAACAATATCTGGGTCTGAGCTTGGAGATAACCAGGTCTCCGTGAGAAACATAACATCCAGTTCTGTGTCCTGAAGTAGTACATAAATGTTCGTGGTGTGTTTTGGCAGGGATCTGCAGTTAAGCAGAGCCATAGTGAACAAGTTCCCTGCCGGGGGAGGGTGGGTAGTCAGTGGAGACAATTCATATGAGCAGTGTAGGCACCTGCTATGCCACTTAGATAGAATGGATGCATGTTAACTCCGGGGCTTTATTCAGTTGTATTAATTCTTCCCTTGTATAGCAGAAGAAGGCTGAAGGTAAAGGGCAGGGGGTCTGGAACATGGCCCCGGTCGTGCGCGGCCGGGCGCTGATGGGCTTGACCCTGGCGCGCCTTTGGCGCGCCGCCGGCGCACCCGCTGCGCATGCCTGCTGCGCGCTCGCGTCACCGGGCGTTTTTATGTGCGTCCAAGTTCAGCGAGGTCTGAGAACTAGACCGCACTAGACCGCACACACACTGGCGCCCCCTCCCGTGAGCTTTAACACAGCTCCCCTCGGTGAAAGTATACAATTTTAAAAACGTGTAGTGCAGTTAAAACTATTAAAAACGATTTTAGCAGCAAGATAAGTAAAATTTTACAACAATCAAGCGAGTTTTGCACAGGGGACAGGACCCCTCTAGCTATCGCTGCGCGCTCGCGTCTTCGGGCCTATGGATGGATGGATGGATTGATTCTTGGATTCATGGATGTATTAGGTGGGTGGTGTGGTTGAATGGATTCCTTTTAACTGATTTTGTTTGTAAGCACTTTACACAAAGCGTATGAAAAATACAGACTGTAATATAAAAGCAACCAGAGAAAACCATATATTATCACAGATATTGAAAATGAGAAGGAAAGGTAAAGGAAAGTAAATGGAATTTTGAAAGATTAGGACAAGCAGCCAAAGTCCGGGTACTAGTGTGGAGAAGGGAGACAAAGAGAGAGGAATTCAGTGCCACTGGACTGTAACTGGATTGGCTGCAGGCTGGAGGAAAAGCAGCTAACCCAACCGGGGTGGCTGAATGACATGAGTGGGTAGGAACATAGAAAGGTTCACAAAAAAGAGAGATCGTTACTCTTGTAGGTTTGCACCTAAAGCTATTAAAAAACGTTTGTTATTTTATTTATGTTTTTTTTTTATCACCAGAGAATTTATTCATCAATTAGGAGTTCATCCAGACATATTGCTATCATTAAATAATCCTAACAAGTGAATTGGAATACAATATGAATTGAGTCATTCATGTTGAAAAAATGTAAAGAATATTTTTTTTAATTAACTGTGATATGTCATATGACATCTTGCCATGCCACGCGCCACAAAAATCTCATTTCCCTCCAGATGATATGAGTTTAGTTTGCCTCAGGTTCTTGCGTTATTTACAGTTCTCTCATATCCCAATCTCGAGGCCAGCGATATCACAAAGCTGATACGACCAAGGGATTTTTTTTCCAACCTGCTGCAAGCTATAACAGCGCTGGGACAATTGTTGCCATCACTGACCCAGTGTTACATGGAAGGGGTGTTTGCAGTAATCCAAGTATAATCGTAGCCGATGTTGGTTGAATGTAGAGATAAATCAATGTGTTTATTTCCTGGCTCCAGAAATTCTGGATTGACCCACAGGAAATAAAAATGTCTGGCCAACAGCCACGTTTATGTAATCTTTTAGATTTATAGTAAATATTCTGAATACATTTATAAAGATGTACTTTTAAACCGTATATATTTAAGTGTTATGGCAATTAGATATGATAGAAGTTAGGTCTTCTCCATCAATTGGCTTGGATATCGCATCTAGCTCGGCAGACCATCAAGCCGCTATATGCTACAAATGATCTTCCTGACCATGAATTTAGTGCTGGTAGACATGACCTTAAAGCCTTTCCATGAAAATAAATAAAGAATCAGTATGCATATGACAGACATGCCTCCATTTTCGAATTCCTGAGAAAACAATCCCTGTATTTCTAAGTAGTTAAAAACCCTGGAAGATGGGGTGGAAATTTGATATGAGACAGTACTAAATGATCTAAGTGTGTTATTAGCAAATAGCAGGCCAATGCTTTGTACTTGTGTGCTGGACCACTTTTTCACAAAGGTATTGTGCGAGAAAATAGGTAAACAAGGATTGTACCTAAGTGCTGTGTAGATCTTTAATTTTGGTACTTCCAATTTCTTCAGCGTTAGCTCCCAAATTTGGTCATAGAAAGGTCATGTTTTACATCTTGTCTTTTTAACATAGGATGGATTTAAAAATCTGCTATTGCTGTGAAAATCTGGATAGGAGCGCCGAAGAGTCCAGGAGATGAAGATGTTACCAATTCCCATTGTTTGGGACAATCTCGAGGAGAAATATGCCCAATAATAACGTTTTAGTGATGGTAGAGCCCACCCCCCACTTAAGACAGGCAACTGTAGTTGAGTCAGAGCTTATGCGGCTCTTTCATGGCTCCAGATGAAACACGACCAAGATTATTGTATTAGGCAGTGCTCGAAAGTAAAAGAAGAATTTAGAGCAGATTGCCTTTTTAATAACATTAGAGCATTACTGAATACTTAGAGGTAGTCTATGACACTTAGCTACACTACTTAAAAAATTTTGTCTGAGCAGATTATTTTTCATTCGGAAAGTATCCACGTAGTTTGTTGAGACTTTGATTTCCAGATAGGTACTCAACTCAACGTAACGGGGGTCGCTGAGGCCGCTCAGCTTATTATTAAAAATAACCTGTGTCTTATTCAAATTGAGATGTCACAAGACGTCTCCAAATGTGGCTGCTGCCTCCTTCATTGCGAAAAGCAAGGTAGGTAGATGAGATGAAAAAAGATATCTCATCTGCATACGCAGCCAGTTTACAGGCTTGACCAATAATGACAAGCAGAGGAGAATGTTCCAAGTACAGAGCAAAAAGCAAGGGCAAGATGTGGCACCCTTGACGGGTACCTCTTTGGATTGTAAAACTTTCTGATTTGGTACCAGAAATAATTATTCTAGCCGTAAGTGCCTTGTACAGGGTTTTACTTTACCGAGAGATTCATCAATGCCCAGCTGACCACCTTCACCGAAGAGAACGCCATTCTCGACTCCTCTCAGTTCGGATTTCGCAGCAACCACAGCACCGAAACCGCCCTCCTCGACGCCACCGATGACATCCGCATACTACTCGTCCAGGGCCACACTGCGGCCCTCATCTTACTAGACCTCTCTGCAGCCTTCGACACCGTCTCACACCATACTCTCGCAGCCAGACTCCACGACGCTGGAATACGAGGAACCACCCTCGACTGGATCTGCTCCTTTCTCTCCGGCAGAACCCAAAGGATCAGACTCCCTCCCTTCCTCTCCGAACCTACATAGATCAACTGTGGAGTACCCCAAGGATCCTCTCTCAGCCCCACGCTCTTCAATATCTACATGGCCCCCCTCAAAGCCTTCGTCAGACAGCATAGGCTCAGCATAGTATCTTACGCGGACGACACCCAGCTCATCCTCTCTCTTACAAAGAACCCTGAAGACACCAGACTCAGCTTCCAAGAAGGAATGAAAGACGTCGCAGCTTGGATGAGCTACAGCTACCTGAAGGAGAAGACTGAGGTCCTCGTCCTTGGACTCTCCCCACGACATGGGACAGCTCCTGGTGGCCCTCTGCTCTCGCAAACCCACCCACCCCGACGGACCTCGCCCGGAACCGCAGCATCATCCTAGACTCCTCCCTCACCATGACCTGTCAGATCAAGGTCATCCCCTCGACCTGCTTCGACTCCCTCCGCATCCCCCAAAAGACCATCAAGTGGATTCCCCACGAATGCAGAAAGACCGTCACCCACGCACTCGTAACAAGCAGACTGGACTACGGTAACGCCCTCTACGCCAGAATCAACAAAACCCATCCAGAACACCACGGCTAGACTCATCCTCGGAACCCCACGACAAGAGCACATGACCCCACACCTTCGAGACCTCCACTAGCTCCCCATCGAAAAGAGAGTAATCTACAAGCTACTCACCCACACCTATAAATCCGTCCACAACATCGGACCCAAATACCTCAACGAAAGAGTCTCCTTCCACATACCCAAGAGGAACCTCCGCTCCACCGACCGTGCCCTGGCAGAGACCCCACGCATCCGCAGAACCAGAGCAGGCAGAAGAGCCTTCTACGTCGCAGCAAAGACATGGAATGAGCTCCCAGTCAACATCAGACGCTGCCCCACTCTGAACACCTTCAGGAAGAGACTCAAGACCTGGCTCTTCGACTGACCCAGAGTTGCACGCCCCCCCCCCCCCCTCCCCAGCACCTTGAGACCCTCACAGGTGTGTAGCGTGCTTTTTTAAACCCCTGATTGATTGATTGATTGATTGATTGATTAATTACTCTTATCTAGAATAAGATGTCCGAATCCAATGTAATCCATGACTTGCCAGAGGAATGAACATGAAACTTGATCAAATGCTCTCTCAGTGTCAAGAAGTATCATGCCAGTATCTACCTCTTGAACAGAGGCGATTTCAAGTAATGAAATGGTCATTTTAGTGTAATGGGTTATATCCCTTCGGAGAACAAAACCAAATTGATTCAGATTAAACCAATGGTCAATCCGAAGGGAGAACTGATCAGTTTAAATCTTTGCATAAATCTTAGAATCACTGTTAATGAGTGATATGGGCTGGTATGAGCCACATCTGAGTGTGTTATTATCCTTTTTGAGGAACACAGCAAAATTAGTTTCTTTCCAAGAGGGAGGTAGATCAAGCTCACCAATTGAATTGAACAAAGTTAGCATTAAAAGACCCAAGCTCTCAAGGAAAGTCTTATACAATTCTAACATATTCAAGGCCGTACCAATGGCTTTATCTGCATGATGCCTTGCAACACCCTTTTCCAAGTCCTCTTTAGTCAAAGATTTCTCTAAAGCCTTAAATTGTACCTCAGATATTCTCTCTATATTTTTCATAACAGGGATTGATGGCTGTGAACCTTGAATGTATAATTTTGAGTAGTATTTATAAAACGTTGACACAATTTGCTCCTTATCTCGGGTGACAATACCTTGTGCACTTTCAATCTCAAGAATACAACCAGCCGCTTGCTCTTTAATTTTCAGAACTAGAATCTTGGCCATGCTTTCGCTATTTTCAAACATTTTTAACCAGCTACAATGCACTCTTCGACTGACACTTTCCCATAATGATTTTTGATACATGTTTTAATAAGTGTCATCTTGTTCATAAAAGTCTCACGGTTCAGCCTATCTTAAGACCCCTGTAGACAAAGTGCTAAATCAATTTCTGTCTGAATCAATTTCTCATGCAAGAGCTCCTGCGCCGTTTGTGTTCTTCATCACACCTGATTACAGAAGACAAGGTTGAGCCCCTGACAATTGCTTTGAAGCAGTCCCAGACCATATTGACAGATGTTGAATGTAATTTATTCTCTATATATTCATGTCATATATTTTCAAAGATCAAAGGTCCATTGTTGATGTCTCTAGGGTTTTGCAAGCATTCGGGCTGCCATCGTCATCATTAAGGGGTCCTCATCGCAGATAAATTATGGGAATACCCAGAGTTTGGGATGTGGTAAGAGACTTTCAGCAGCCAAGAACGTATCAAGCCTGGAGCAAGCCACAAGACAAGCAGAATAGTGGGTATATCCAGGTTTCACTCAAAGGGATCGGCAGATATCAGGGTGGCCTTGACGTGAAGCGGGCGGCTCTAGATTGCTGCATACATGAGACTGCAGCAGGACTGGTTGAATCTTTTATTGGCTCAAGAGAAAATGATAAGTGGAACCTCTGAAAAAGGGAGTTTGATTACAATATCTATGAACATACTTGGATCATCAGAGTTCGGGGTGCATATATTACAAATAGTGACTTCTAAGGAGCCCTTAACCAATCTGCAAATGAGCCGTTGGCCCTTGGAGTCGAGTTTACGCATTTGAAACGATTAGGTAGGCTCTTTAGTCAACAGTGCCACCCCCCACCCTCGATGGGAGAGCCTAGCCAGGTAACAACAATAATTTTGTACCCCTGAAACTGGATTCCCTTATCTTGTTGTGTCTAGTATGTCTCTTTAAAGCATACATTTTTGGCACAGTCCAACAGAGCTACTCCTAGTCCATGCAGACCTTTTGAGCGTCTCGAATGCTGCGGCGTTCCTGGTGAGAGCAAAGCAGCTGGAAACAATAAAATGATAATAATAGAATAATATAATTTTATTTTTCCTTTCATTATATTGCTGAAAAGCAGTGGGGCGACACACCTCCGCCTTAGTGGAGGAGCCACCACTGTTTTCTCTCTCCCAAATCCCCCTGCCACGTTAGTCGTTATAAGAGAGACGGCTCTTTGGCGAAACCTCCAATCATTACTTTGCCTTTTCTTCTGCTTGGCAAAAAATATGCTCGTAAGTTTTGATAATTTTCATTGGGCAGACACTTCAGATAGACCTGGGCTCCCAGGGCCTGACAGGAGGGGATCAGTTGTCTCATTTTCCATTGGGATTGTGCACTGTGCTGGCAGAAGTCTGAACGTAAAAAGAATTTGAGAGAGCCCTCTCTGGTCAGTTTAGCGGGTTGAGCCATCCCATATAGTAACTGCCAAAAGATGAAATTGGCAATATATCTGCATCACACTCACTAGAATATGCATCTTTTTGAGTGGTCCTGGATCTGAAAAACTCGAATCTGTGCACCCTTTGAATTTGGCAGCCGATATTCCAGTCCTGCAGGGCAGGTAATGCCTTCTGGATCAGCTGCACAACAAACCTCAGTGGATCATCCCCCCTCTGAGCCCTCTTCTATCCCGAGAATTCTCTTGTCAAATAAATAAATAAATACATGTAAATGTGTTTAAAAGGCAGATCAATAAGAAAAAAGCTACCGATAAATAAAAGGAACGACAAAGTGACAGTAGAATGTTCAAAAAGAGAAAAAAGTAAAACAACTGAGGCAGGAGAAAGCAAGGATGAAATCAAGGTTTCTGTGGCTTGAGGAGTAGGCAAAGAGGGAATGGTATGGATAGTTTAAATTGGTATGTACATATCAGACTGTGGTAGATGAACAAGCAATGAAGAACTGAAAGAAATTCCTGTAAAAATGTGGGTTATTAGTTGCAAAGGATGTGAGTCCTTCACAAGTAGTAGGTCTGCACTAGTCTATTACTGGGAACCAAGTACCGCATTGTAGCACTTGACTCTCACAGGGTAGCAAAGCAGAGCAGTCCGAGGCCTACACAGGGGAGGTGGTGTGGGCATAGTAATCGAATTCGCTGATATGCAGCAATAACACTCAATAACATATTGTCCCGCCAGTGCGTGTTGTAAAATAGAAAAAGTATGTTTATTTGCCATACCCTACTAAATACTACACATTAAATTGCAAGCATGTACATCAGGTAGATGGTAATAACTTTGGTGAAATCCTCATATCACATTGCAACCCTACTGGGTCCTGAATCCCATAATCACAATTCCCTTCACCAGTACCAGATTCAACATCACAATATAAAGAGGTGTCATCCAGTGGCAGATGCTACCGATCGGGGGTTGTGGGGTGGACGGGGTGGGTTTGGGGAAGGAATTAAAAAAATATAAAACTTACTTGGATACAGTCTACCTCTCCGCGTCGTCTTTTCTTCTGGCTCCCAGAAAATACCCAGGCTCCCAGAATCTCCTTGCCAATCATGACGCTGCTGTCACCAGCATTACAGCAGCGTTGTGATTGGTGTGAGTGCCATGGTGTGGCACTCAGACAATTCCTAGGAGCATGTGCATGTTCTCCACCCAGGCTGTGCAATACAGCCGATGGAGAACATGCTAAGTGCTCTTGACTGTTTGCCCGGCACAAGTCAGCCAGCCAAACCATCATGCGCACTTAAAGAGTGCCCACCGCTCCTCCCCTTTCTCTGCACAGCCCAGCCCTGCCCTGCACCTGGAACTAAGTACGTAAAAGTAAAATGATCATAACATTGCTTTATTATACTTTTTTCTTTCCTTTTCGAACTGCTCAGAGACTAGTGGGGGACCTTCCTCCGCCTTAGAAGAGGAGCCGCTAATAGTGTCATCATATATAAGGCAAGCCTATCGGGGTTTGTCAAGGGGTCACCATATTAGTAACAATAACCATATGCTATACTTTATAAATGCAATACATCTTTAGGGTTGCCAGTATGTATAATGCAGGCCTACTGGCTTTGTCAGGGTGTCACCGCATTATTAAAAATCAGCCACATGATGTGACTTAACCTTGCATTACCATGTCAATGAATATTAAAAGTAATAAACATGCATAGCTTAATTCCAACTATATCAGAAAAGCATTTGAATTGAATGTTGGTTTCTGAATCTTTCTTCATTCTCTACGGCCCACATAATGTAGCCATAATACATGCCATAAAAAGTCCTCACACCCCAGAGCCTGAACTCTAGATCTTGGAGTGCTTAATTAATTGGTGAAACCTCTCCGGGGGTAATGTAATGCCCCAGGAGACACAGGGCTTGTCACTTACAAAACATTCCACTGCCAATGCCCAAACACACTCAAAATATCTTTGATGGTGCCCTACCCTTCCTTGTGGACACCACAAGCACAAATACATATGTAAATGAGCCCTCATAGTGCATTAAGGGGCTCTCCTCACCGAGTTTATGAATAAAAGATTATCAGCAAAAGCTGAATTTCTTTTTTGATTATCGTGGCCTCACACCACATGTCTTTTTATTTCCTGGGTGTCCCCTTCCACCTGGAGCGCCCACAGTCTCAGAGATCAGTAGAGGCTGCAGGGGGAGCCCCAAGGCCCCCATGAACCAGCCGGCTCCCCGCGCTCAGTGAGAACCGACATCCTCTTGGTCCTGCTCATGCCCGGCGGGAGCAATGTCTTTTCTGCTCCTGCCTGTTGGTGGGAATTATGCAGTCCCCTGCCCAGTAGGAGCATGGGCAGGAAGGACACCTGGCTAGAGTAACCGGTCCTCGCTGACACAGTCATCAGGGAAGGGTACTGCACCCAGCCACACTACTGTGCTGTCCCGGAGGATGGGTTCCAGGGTCTTCTCAGACTTTCACCGGGACTTTGAAGTCTTCTTTGTGCGGGTACCCATGGATGGCAGGTGCCGCTGGGGGCAGAAATCAGAACGGGGAGAGAGCCTCATGTATGCCCTATCCCCAAAGGAGATAAAAAAAATAAAGATATACCAACCCATTGTCCCTGACCCACCCTTGGGGTTTTAGAACTGAGATTCAGCGGAGTGCCACACACTTGTTTTCTTTGTTCACAATTTATGGCAAGAGGAACACTATGTAGAAATTGTGGAAAGAGAGGACTTTTTGCAAAAATGTGTCGCACAAAAGGGCTTGTGAGAAACCAGGTTCAAGAGGTGGAGGATATTTGTGAATATGTTGATGATATTCTACTAATGGTCGATGGAGAACAAAGTGTAGTAGAAATAAAAGAAAGCCTTGGGGGACATACGCCCAATATAAAGATGGAAAGTACTGATAAGCTAGAAAAGCCACATTGTAATATTTTGATCAACGAAAAAGAGATAAGAGTGTTGGCTGATTCGGGGAGTTTATATACTCTAATATCAAATAAGTCCTTTGAAAATAATTGGCCTGGGGGCAGTGGTCTTGTCATGCAAAACCCTGATATACGTGCAGTAGGTTATGCGGGGAAAAGGATTGAAATTCTAAGTATGGCTTGGATGACTTTAAAATTTAAGGGTGAGGCAGTTAGGGGCAGAATATATATCACAGATTATGGATCAGATCTTCTAGGATGGCGCCATCAGAAGGATCTAAATATCATCATCAATCCTAATGCCAAAGAACCGGTTATGGTATTGGAAAAATTTAATGTCCATAATGTAAATGATGATGTAAAAATTTTTGAAAAATATCCTAATGTTTTTAGTTCTAGGTTAGGATTATTGAAGGGATTTGCACATAAAATTATTTTAAAAGAAAATGCCAAATCTGTTGTCCATAAGGTGAGAAATGTCCCTAACCTCATGCTAGAACCTTTACGTCAGGAAATAGATAATTTGTTGAAGCAAGGCATCATAGAACCAATTGAGGCTTCTGATTGGTTGGCTCCGATTGTGATTGCCCCTAAGGATGGAAACAAAATTCGTCTTTGCATAGACTTACGAGATCTTAACAAAAACAGTTGGGTAGACAGAGAACCCTTGCCTAATATATCGGAGATGTTGTCAACAATGGGTGAGGGCAAGATTTTTAGTGTCCTTGATATGTCTGCCGCTTACCATCAGATTAAGCTACATGAATCATCCAGGCATTTGACCTCTTTTGCTACACCTCTTGGTGCGTACAGGTACAAGAGGATGCCTTTTGGTTTGGCGTCGGCTTCAGCCGTCTTTCAAAGGGCAATGAAGAACATTTTTGGTGATATGCAGAAGATTTGGTGTTTCCAAGACGACATCTTGATTGCTGGGAATGATTTATTAGATCATGATAAGTTGTTTGAGGAAGTGATGAAAAGGTTAGAAAAATATAATCTGACGATCAAACGGGAAAAATGTCAATTGAGAAAGGAAAAGGTTGAATATCTGGGGCATGAGGTGAGTTCAGAGGGAATACGACCTAAGAAAAGTATTGTTGATGCTATTACAATGGCTCCTGAACCAACTAATAAGGATGAGCTTAGATCCTTTTTGGGATTAGCGGAGTATTGTTCAAAATACGTAAATAGCTTTACTGAGATTGTTGAACCATTAAGAGAAATTATGAAAAAAAATATTCTCTTTGAATGGTCAAAAAGTTGTAAAGAAAGTTTTGATCTTATAAAAAGGAAAATATCTGAAGCACCTACTTTAGGACGTTTTGATGTGAGTGCTAAAACCTTTTTAACTACAGATGCGAGTGGAGTTGGTGTTGGAGCAGTGTTATCTCAAATTATCGGTGGGGAGGAGCGGATCATTGGTTTTGCTTCAAGGAGATTACAAGGTGCTGAAAAGTCATATTCAGTAATTGAAAGAGAAGCCTTGGCATGTTGTTGGGCGATGTGCCATTTTAAGTTTTACCTATGGGGTCTCCCTTTCAAAGTACGAACTGATCACAAGCCATTGTTGTACATCTTCAAGGGTGGAAGAGGGTTAGAAGGGAGTATAACCCCAAGAATTTCTAGATGGCTATTGTCTGTCTTAGAATTTAATTATGAGATCGAATATGTTAAAGGAGTAAAGAATGTAGTCGCTGATTACTTATCAAGGATGCCTCTTGATGTGAAGTCTGATGAGATTTGTGTGAACACAAATACTGACTTTATTAGTAAGATTGATGTTGTTGCTTTATTGCCTGAAGAATGGAGCAAAGCTATGGAAAATGACCCTGTATTAAGGAAGGTAGGAGGTAAGATCATTAATGGTTGGAATTCTGAAGACTGCAAGGATTTGGAACTTGTGGAATTTTTCAAAATTAGAGAAGAGTTAAGCCTGAGTAACGGAAATGTTATGAGAAGATGGCAAGTTGTACCTCCTAAAGATGTGAGGAAACATATTCTTAACATAATTCATGAAGGTCATCCTGGGCAAGGAATGTCAAAATGAAGAGTGAGGGAATCTTTTTGGTGGCCTGGTGTAGATTCAGAAGTTAAAGCTTTAGTAAAAAATTGTCAAATTTGTTTAAACAGTGACAAGTCTAAAGTGGTACGTCAACCCCCATTGGAGTGTACGAAATTTCCATCAAGACCGTGGGAGAAGTTAGCCATGGACTTTATAGGGCCAGTTAGTCTTAGTAGATTATCACTCTAAATGGTTCACGATAGGGACAATGGGTGAAATCAATACTGGTAACGTAATAAAATTCCTTGAGGGAATCTTTCTGGAGGAAGGTATACCAGGCATTATAGTGACCGACAATGGTGTGCAATTTGTTTCAAGGGAGATGCAAGAGTATCTTGCAACAATGGGCATTGTTCATGAAAAGGTAGCTCTCTTTAGACCTCAAGCTAACGGTTTGGTGGAAAGGGTTAACCGAATAATAATGGGAAACATTCAGTTATCCCTTGCAAATGGTTTGTCATGGAGGGAGGAGTTGCAAAAAATGATGTGGGCTCATAGGATTACCCCTCATTCTAGTACTGGAATAGCCCCTTTTGTGTCCCTTAAAGGTAGAGAACCAGGGAAAAAGGAATGTCCTGTTTGGTTATATAAGAAGGATAAGATATGGATTGATCGTGAGGAAGTGTTGAAGAAAGTGGAAGTGGGTCAACGGAAGATGAAAGACACTTATAATTTTAGAAAGAGAGTTAAGCATATGACATTGCATGTTGGTGATTGGGTTGTGGTGCGGAAGAATGAATGGGTCCGTAAGGGTGAAAGTAAATATTTGGGACCTTTAAAAATCAAAGACGTGAAGTCCAATATCGTGATATTGGAAGATGATACGATGTGGAGTTTAGGAAACGTTTGCAAAGTACAAAGACCATAGGATGTTTCCTGGAAACATAAGTTGGGAAATAAGAATATTGATTTATGTTTCCTAATGCCATAAATTGGAAATAACATTTTTATTTATGTTTGCAATGTACAAAGGTTATAAGATGTTTTCTGGTAATATAATTAGAAAGTAAAAATGTTAATTTTGATTTTGCATTTATATAATGTATTATTAGAGAAACAAATATGTTAAATTTATTGATCCTTCTGTATTTCCATAATAGTGTTTACACTGTATTTGTTGTTGTATAAAAGGGAGATATGTAGAGATCTCCAGCCAGGAGATGTCATGGACTGTTACCTAGTTACTTGTAGAATGACATGGGGAAGATTCTAAGTGGGGACAGTTGAAGAGAGCCATTGGATGTATGAGAAGTTGCTCTCTGCTGGGATGCTGTACCATTAATAAATCTACAAGAAAACCTTAAAGAAACCTGTGAAGGCTCTTCTTTTCACAAGGGCATGTTTTTAAGGTGTTGTATATCTGTGACCCTGTTGAGCTAATTTTCACCATCCTGGGCTTGTTCTGCTCCTGATGGCCAGCCTATCCGCCAGGAGTATTTTCATCAGGCCTCCTGCCCTATAAAGGGGTGCATTTTTTGGAGAGCTGTACTTGCTGGCTTTCTGCACCAGCCTTCCACTCTGCGTGGCTACTGGTGCTCCTCTCCTGCTGGTGTCTTGTGCAGCCCCTCCTCAACCAGACAGCAGACCACCCTCCTACCACAGTCCTTAGGCCCCAGAGCCTCCTGGCCTTGTGAAGGGCAGCGGGGGGTGGGGGGGTTGGGCTGGGACGTCCAAGTCCTTTCCCCAACTACTCCTCTGGCACAAAGGGACCAGCTCCGCTGGTCTTGGTGAGACCCATCCTAGTCCTAGGGTCAGCTGGAGGTGAAGATCTTACTACATCCTCCAGGGCATCAGGTGGCTTCTCTTTCCAGCTAAGCATCCTTCCATCATCGTTGATGGAAGGTCCAGGGTTTTCTCAACTGTTTTTCCCTAGTGCAGGGTTTTTTAAGTGGGGGTGGAAAGTTTTAGGGGCCAGGTATCACTGACCATCCTACGATGTCACAGGACTCCTCTACCCCTGTCCCAAACCCTCTTGCAAATCATTTGAGACAATGCAAAATGGAGACTTCAATTTTTCTCAGGTAAGAGCTCCTCTGAAGGCCACAGCTCCACCCCTAGCTGACACCCCTGCCTGATCCATTCCCACCAAAACTTCACAGGCAAGCCTCTCCTGTGTTGGCTCCGACGGTCTGATCTCCCTTCTTTTGTTTTAATGGGCCTGAGATTTCCCAACCAAGGTACTGTGTTACAAGCTAATATTAGATGCTGATTTCCTCCAGACACCTCCCTTACCAAGAAACTAATTCAGTCACTGTTGGTTGCTCCTTTGAGTGGGGTGCCCTTTTATCCCTCCCCTGGGGAGCTAAGTAATTAACTTGACCCAGTAGGGGGGACAAAGTTCTGGAATCTGATTATGAGCTGAACTAGAGAAATATGTCAAATCATGAAGTCTCACCGCGCTGCCTTCTCCGTTCTCAATCGGATCTCCACAGATGATATGCCAAAAAGGTGTTCGATTCCTTCACATGGCCATTTCTTTGTAGCTCTCATTAAACTTGGCATAACTTGTAGATTTTTCTCCTTGATAGATCTCTTATATGCTCTCCCTACGGCTTACACCAGGTCCAACGGGCGCGGTACCCGGCAGGGCTGTCCCATATCCAATTTACTTTTTGTCAAACCCATAGACCCCTTGGTTAGACATCTCCAACTGTGTCATGTGCATCGTGGCCTGCCATTCAAGCCCTCTTCTTATTTCCCTCTATGCAGATGACGTAATCCTCTTTGTGTGGCATGCGGAAGAAAATTTAGCCCTGATTCTTTTTGAAGTGATCCGGTTTGGTGGCCATTCTGGCCTCCAGATTATTTGGTCAAAATCTGAACTTTCCCCCTCACCCCTGCCACAAAGTCAGTGTCACAATAGAGAGTAGGTACTAACCTTAAGCCGGGTGCAGCAGGAGCGATGCTGGACGTAAGTAACCCTTATCCCTATTTGTGTGGCTCTCCTGTGAGTAATAATGATATATTTCACCTCTTCGGGGAAGACCACAGAGAGGGGGGAAAGGGAAAAAAGGGATAAACGAAACAATAACGAGGAGGCAGTAGGGATCTTGGGAAGACGCCCGGGAGTTGGAACATTCACTCCCTCAACCGTCCTTTGTTCTCTGTATCTCTGCCCCAAGCATTCAGGAGTCATCAAACATAGAAATGAAATAAGAACGAAGCAGGATCTCCTGCCAAGGAATGAGGTACTTATCTCCCCTTCAGAAACGTCGAGGGCCTCGAAGTAGCAGTCGTCCTCTAGTGGGATCACCCCCAACTCGCGTTAGCCAGAGTTCTAAGATCCGAGCCTTTCAGCGGCTCCTAGGGGAGTAATGGATGACTGGATTAGCGCTCCAGTGCGCACGTGTGTTGCCAACCGCCACGTAACGGTGTTTGTTCGTAACTGAGCTTCTAACCAGCTCTCCACTGCGATTGCAACTAATTAAACTATAAGCGCTCCTGCGCGTGTGTGTGGCCACCCGCTAATAGCGGTATTTAGACAATATGAGAGCCTCTCAACGGCTCTCCTGGATAACGTCACTAGCGCTCCTATGCGCTTGTGCAAGTAAGGTAGCGGCCGGTCACGGCTCCTCAGTATCCTGGTAATGTACGGGGAATGCACTTGCGTCGCTTCTGGCGGCGAAAAACGGGCGGCTGCCTGGGGTCACTCGGTGGGGGCTCACACGTCTCCGACGCATAAGCAGCTGAGTGCAGGTTACGGATTTCAGCTCCTGCAGCTGAAACCGTCTGGCGGTAGTTCTGTGGACGCGCTTCGACGCTGTTCTCCCGGCGAGTCTCGGATTCCTTTTCAAGGTTCCTTCCGTTAGTAACTTGTCCAGGATAGCGGGAGACGTCCCACGGGCTTGTCGATCCTCCAACGGTCGTAATCATCAGGTGACGAGCCCCGTGTCCTGGGAGGGAGGTGGTTAGATAGGGAGGCCTAGAAAGAGAGGTAGGACACACAACTCTGTGGCAGGCATTCTGGGATGTGTAGTGCTGCATTCATCCCCCAGACATCCTACATTATATGCGCGCCGTGACAGTCAGCTCGATGTGAGATTTCCAATTCAATGGTGCAACATGCCAGTTAAATATTTAGGTATCTTTCTACACCAAGACAAGGAACAAGTTGTGCGATTGAACTATCTGCCCACCATTGAAGCACGCTCCATGCATGTGGATCGATGGATTAGTTTACCACTATCAATGGCTGGAAGATTGCAATAAACAAAATGGTGGTCCTCCATGTTTCCTATATTTCTTTTTAAATATCCCCATACCACTCACAAACTCATTTTTTGTCACGCTGCACGGACTGCTCCTGAAACTCATCTGGCCCGGTAAGCAGCCCTTTGTCAGCTGGGACACACTGGTGCTCCCCTATGAGAAAGGCAGGTTCAGGTTGCCTCACTTCCCTTTATACTCCCTAGCAGTGCAATGCCAACACACACACCACTGGTATCATGCAGACGTGAATCTCTTATACACCAAATCTGAGACAGATTAAGCTGCGCTGTCTACTCTAGCCTCTCTTCTTCCCAGAGGACTCCCTCGCGATCCCCAAAATATCCAAACTATGTCCACCACTTGCTGGACATGGTGAAAACTACAACGGGTTTTGGGGGCCTCCTACTTTACTCTCCAGCCTTGTCATTTTTAGATAATCCCTGGCTCCCCATCACCTGTGAAGCACTGGTCCAAAGGTCATTGACAAAGTATGGTCTACATCATTTTGGGGACATATTCCCAGATGGTCATGCCTTGAAGCATTCTATAGACACTATCTTTATCGCTGCCACCGCTACGGAAAATGTTATCCTCCTTTGAGTATACAGTTCATTAAGCCCTAACATACTGGCGTACCTGTTAGCTCCAGACAAATTTTCGCCACTAACCTTAATAATAAGTAATTCGGAAGGGAGATAACTGGTTTCAAGATTCTATCATGTTAGTATAACTTTGTTATCAGCCTAGGACTCGAAGCTCAAAGCCCACTAGGAGAAGGACTTGTGGTGACTCTGTCAGGATTGGTCAAGGTAGTTTAGAACCTAAGCGATTGGGTCCTACATTCAAACTCAAGCAAGGTTATTCCCAGTTGCACTCCCCCATTAATTGGTCTCAGTTAGTGGCGAGGCAAATTGCAAAATTATAGTTAGAGAACATCAAGCACCTCACACTGTTCCAACATGGCGTCCTTGGGTATTGGGTTAGCGCTCTAGTGTTGCACCCATGTTTTGACAGCTCAGCTGTATTGAGCGCGCTCACCTGATTACCGGCGCACTTCAACTGAATTCCTTCGCCGGCTGCTACGCGTTCTTTTTCTCCTCAGAACGCGCCGTTTTTTCCTGTTTGATTCCAGACTCATTTGAATCTCCGAACTGAATTTTCTGCGAGGTTCTAACGCTCGCATCATACAGTGACGCCTTGGTGAGGTATTTTTTCTGTAATTTCTGAGAGAGAGTTTTCCGCTTCCCTCATCGCACCAGCTTCCAGAGAACGTATCCTTTTATGTGAGGCAGCACTCGTCAGTGCTTTATAGTTTGGTCAGAAAAAACCTTTAGTTGTCTCAGAATTATTGTTCCAGTGTTCCCAACTTCTTTTTGGGGAGCTTGTACTTTTTTCACTCGAAATTAAAGACAATTCTTTTGGAAACTCCCTAGAGACATTTGCTTATGAGAAGATGCTATTCATTAGCAGTGACTGTGATTCTTAAAATCTCCGGAGTACTCCTCATCTCTTGCAGTAGGGGTTTTACCAGCACTCAACTCAACAAGTAGGCAGGAATATATATATATATATTGTTACTTACCGACATCACCAACTCTGCAGTGCCATCTCCGGAACTTTGTCTTCTGTTGAATTAATGTGTTTAAGACATTTTTGATATTAAAGAGTATTACTTTGGAAAGCACATATTACCAGAGAGAGGCAAGGTTCCACACAAGACAAGGTAACCATTCTGTACTAGAAGTGTAGGATTGCAAGCATTAGAGGGTACGTTAGGCGTTTAGAGCTGTAATTATTTTGTGCTAAATTTTGCAGGTGCAGAAAGTCCCTACCTGGGTAGCATCCAACGAAGACACCGGTGTGGCAGTCTCTCTTTCTGTCCCATTCCCCTTTCCCCCTGCTTCTGATATCAGAGAGATTCTGGTTTAGGGGCATTGGGGAGTTGGGAAAAAATCATTGAGGAACTTCAGCCGTCCGGCTCCTGTGGAAGAATCTAGATTCAGGTACTGGGCTTGACAGACTCCTGATGGACAAGATGTGGTCTGCTTGTTGTGCACAAACCAGATTGGGGTGATGTGGTGAGCAAAATAAGGGTCTGTTCAGATGTGGGTACCTTGCTCGCTGCTCCTCTGGATTCACGCTATCCTGGCTGCTGATGAGGGGTAATACTCCGAACTCGGTCCCAGTATGCCTGTTTCTGGTCTAGGAAGGACCTGGCTTGGCAGTTCTGGCTGCACTGTTCCCATGGGGAGCCGGGTCAAGGCTGATATGCGTATGGCTGGGTCCAAACTGGGGTGACTTGGTGAGCAAAATAAAGATGGGTTAAACCAAGATTTGTGAAAAGTATCAACTCAATCATCCCCCTAAATGGATTCACTTAAAACCTTTGTGGCGAGCCTACATTACCCCTGCCGACCAACATAAACATGACCACACACGATCTCCTGGATGTTCCAAATGCACATTAGTGGCGCTGACTTTTTACACATGACGTGGACATGCAGGCCAATTGCACTTTTCTAGGGCGGGATTTTCTCCCATCTTACACGCATGGTACAAGTTGCTTTGTTTGTTAACGCTCAAGACGTACAACCTAGGGGTTATCAGAGTAGAAGGACATCGAGAACGAGGAATGAGAGCAGCCATGGCAAGGAGGAGGCAGCCACAGCAGGTAAGTGCCTTTTTTCTTACTTTATAATTACTTTGGGAGGGGGGAGGGAGAGGAGCGGAGTTCCACAGAGGTTTTTTCCAACTCTGTGGAACTCCTCGTAGGAGCACTACGCCTGCTCCACCCGGCGTTAATTAGCTTATAAAGATTGAGTAATTATGTTTGTGTTTTACCATCGCATTGTGTGTTCTGATACACTATTCATAACGCTGTTTATGATTATTATTGGCAGTTTATTGTAGTATTGTAGCACTGTTTATGAGCAGTTGTTATTGATTTAACCTCGGAGTTAGCCTATTGTTACCGCGTTCTGTTTTGTTTCATTTCACCCCCCCTCAGCACGCGTCCCATGCTTGCTTCAGGGAGCGTCGATCCTCCCATCAGGGCTACTTGATGACCCACTTCATTATGTGGAGAGGGTGAAGGGGACTGAGGATGCGCGCCCTTTGCCGGGATGTCCTCTTTTTTTTCATCAAAGGGTAGCCAGCACCTGATCGACGGCCAAATTGCCGATTCCGGCTATTACAGGCATGTTTGCAATGCGGTGAGCTGCGTGTTACTTGAGCACAAAATACCTTGAAAAAAAACAAGAGGCGTTTGGCAAAACAGGAACAGTTTGTTTATTTAAATATAGTGGCCAGGAGAACAGTTACAGGCACAGGGTCTCAGGACTGTCTCAATTTACAATCGGTCTGTGGCCTTCTTTTATACAGTTATCGTAGATGATAAAGGTTTCTGGTGATCCATATATGGTGAGGAATGTAGGTTGCTGCCTTTAAAATCATACATTACTTGTCTAATAGTAAATACAGGTGGGCCTCGACCTTGCATGGACACAGTGTGGCCAGTGGGTAATGTGTCCAAATGTCCGGCAGGGGGGTGCATAAACTGCATTTGCTGTCTCCTGATTGGCTATATGATCCTAACTCGTGGTATCTGACTTTATAGTGTTTTAGGAGTGTGCGTACACCCTCTTGCCATGTGTGCTTTATTGGGGCCAATCTCTATTGTTCATGCGTTTGTCTGCCAGCTATGTGCCATCCTATCTGTGATCTATTTATCCGTACCCCCTGGCCTAGGTTTCCGAGCTTGCCTGACTTCGTATTTGCGCTTAAGGGTTGATGTGGAGTTCACAATGGGCAATTCAGTTAATACGGATGTGATTTCACTCTCATAAATGAATGTATAGTTTTCCATATTAGCATGAACTTTTTCCATATTAACATGCGTTTTACTTTTCTCACCTCAGCCCTTCATTTAATAGCTCCCAGACGACGCCCTGGTGGGTTAAAACTCCCCCAGGGTTGTAAACTATTGCATAGGCTCTTCCTAGAGTTTTTTTACAGGTCCTCCGTCCATGCTCTTTTGATAATTCAGCGACTTTTCGTGGCAATACTTGACCTGCTTTGGGGTGCTAATTGCCTTACTCCTCCTGATTGCTCCAATATTGGTGGAATTTTCCTTTTCACCTCCTCCTACACTTTTGTCCTTGTTCGTTCTGAGGCAATTGGATTTCTGCTTGTCAGTCATTAAGAATGTATGAGTATTATGATGAAGACTTGGAGGGCTATTACCATGATGACCCTGAGGGGTCTTTGGAGCAGGACTTGGTGGATGCACTTGACGCTGGAGTTCGTCACCTGTGTGATTACACCAAGCAGCAAGGTTGGATTACAAATCCCCCTTGATGATCGATGGTGGCCCATTCGTCCCCCAAGACAAGACCAGCACAAAATCCCTTAAGGGGCCCCATGCTGATGCTTTTGAAAAACTAGCGGACTCAATGGCAAAAGGCCATGCTTCCCCACACAATTCTCAACCCGATACTGGATGATACATCATTGCACAGCTCATATCAAGGAGACAAACCTGGCTCTATTAAGCACAAGTACAAGACACGCCATACTAACGTCCAGAAGCAACCCAAGGTACTTATCTTTGAGCCTGGCAATATAATTCACCTGATGTTTACAGTGTGGCTGCCTCCACAGGAAGTAGCGGATTATGTGAAGTCACATATCTGACATGGGTTCGCCAAAAATCTCAGGGCTTGTCTATGCTCTGAATGCCTCAGACCAGACCTTCCTGGCAAGGTCACTGAAAGTCTGAAACCCTAGAGGTGGACCCCACCATGGTAACCTATCTGAAGAAGCACTTTAAAGATCCAAAAAAGTTGTCAAGATGCGATACTGGATGTCTCAGTCCCATTAACTAAAACTTGAACTGTGTTACCATGCTAAAGTGTCAGCAACCCCCATAGACTCAGACTTCTTGGTTGGCTAAGCCCAAAGAGCTCTTTGCCAGCTTGTTAATGTAAACTGCACCATTTCCAGCAAATGGCGTGGATCCATTCTCCTAAAAATCAACCCGAAGCATTACCTAAGGACTTCTGTTTGGGAGCCCTTTTCTGAAAGTACTGTTGAAGTTTGTCGCAACATACAGCAACTTCGATAAGGCACACGGTTCTCTCAAGAAAGTATTCTGTCCACTATTTGGCAGGGCCTGCCGTTTCAGGAGGCGAGCGTTCCGCCGCGGCTATCACCAAGGCCCACAATGTGGTTTCTACAAATGAGGTAGAGGAGGAAATCAAGATTCCTCTTCAACTCCACCTTCTACCCCTACTGCCAACAGAAACCGTTTCCGGAGGGATGTTCAAATGATCGCAAAGATCTTTCCAGGAGTCTAACTCCACAGGTGAGGATTATTCCGCTTTCTGAAGTTTTACTGGGGGGCAGGACCAGGTTATTCCCACACAACTGGCAGAGAATGACACAGGACCCGTGGGTTCTCGGGTTCACCCAGGGTTACAAGTTAGAGTTTTACAGCAACCCTGCCCAACCCCTCCCCCCCTCCTTCCCAAAATATATTTTTACCAACCAGACCAAGATTTCATCTCCTCAGAGGTTCAGTCCCTTCTGAAAACAGGTGCTGTGGAAGTGTTGTTCCCCCACCCGTACGGGTTTCTCAGTTGCATCTTCTTAGTGGAAAAAAAGGGAAGCCGGTCTCACTTGGTGTTCAATCTGAGGGATTTCAATGGGTGGATAGTCGATCGCCATTTCAAGATGGAGGGAATCCATCTCTTAAGGGATATCCTTCAAGTGTGAGATTGGATGTTCAGATTAGATTCAAAAGAAGCCTACTTAACCATCCCTATTTTCCCTCCCCATCACGTTGTCTTCAGTTCCTCTGGTAAGACTGTTGCTACGAATACAAATTCCTCCCTTTTGGTCTCTCCTCCGCCCCATGGTGCTTCACAAAGTTCGTGAGATTGGTTGTGGAGTCTGTGCGAGTGTGTGTTGTTCGTCTGATCATCTAGCTAGATTACATCATTATCATGGTCCAGTGTCCTCAGTTGGCCCTAACCCATTTAGAGTGAATGATTCTCCTCCTTCAGAATCTGGGTTTCATCATAAATGCTCAGGTATCGATCCTGATTCCCTCTCAGCGGCTGGAGGTCCTGAGTTTTCAGGTAGGTTCCCCTCTGTCCCTGCTAGTCCTTCCTTCCCAAAAAGTCTGGAATATCAAGAAAGAGTTGAGGTCAGTGTTGAACAAGAAGACTGTATCCTCAAGGTTGATAGCTTCCATAGTGGGACTATTGGCCTCATCGATCATCCAGGCCATATTCCCTCCACTATTGCACCCATTAACGGCTCAAAATTCTAAACCTCTACAAGGGTCTCGGCTACTTGGATTGGGGGGCTCATTGTAGTCCAATTTACACGCGGAGTCGTTGGCTCAAACAGAACTGTATCTCCACATCTACTTCTTAGAACTCCTAGCGGGTTCTTTTGTGATTCATAGTGTCTCCCCAGAGAACACAGATTGTTGCATACTTCTTCGTATGGGAAATGTCTCCGCAGTACGATACGTGAACAAGTTGGGCGGTACAAACTCTTGCTTTCTTGCAGAGATAGCCAAGGATTTTAGGCACTTTTGTAGCAGAGTATCTCCCAGGCCAATGCAATACGATTGCAGATTGGCATTCTTGCCATCTTCGGGACTTCAGCGACTGGAAACTTCACCCAAAAGTCTTCCATGCACCTCACCGACATTGAGGACCATGCTTAATGGTCCATTTTGAATCCTGACCTTTTTCAGCTGAAGTCAAATCCAGAAGCCCAAGCCACTGATGCGTTTTTTTCAGGACTGGTCCCCCTTCCTGGGTTATGCCTTTCCCCCACTCATGATGAGTCCCAGGGTTTTAACACAGTTGAGCCGCCAGAGGGCAGAGGGCAAACCATATCTTAGTGACTCCACTTTGGAGAGTACAAAAGTGGTTTCTGGAGGTTCTGGATATGGTCAGTGTCTGCCCAATTCTGATCCCTTTCCGTTCCACATCCACTGATCCTGTCAGAACACCTCTCTCTGTAGAATTGGAGAGTGTACGGGAAAAGATGGAGTCTCCTGGGTCTTTCACAAGAGGCTAATACTTTCATCTGTCAGGCCTGGTCATCAGGAGCACACAAGCGATATGCGTCAGCATGGGGACGTTAGTATATTTGCTGTCATTCACGGAGTGCAGATCCCATTGGAGCAGACTGTAGTGTGGTTGTACATTTTCTGTCTTCCCTGGCCTCTGCAGGCATGGCTTATCAGTCTGTGAACAATTTTAGGTCGGCTACTTCAGCGGGTCATTTACCAATTGAAGGTAAACCAGTCGGACAAACACCCAGTAGTGTGTAAATTGTTGAGAGGTATTCGTATAGCAAAGCCTCCTCAGCCTAAATATTCTGATTTCTGGGATGTTAACGTAGCCCTGAAGTTTTAGAATCTTGGCCAGACAATAAATATCTGTCAAGGAAACAATTGTCAGCCAAATTGACCATGCTCTTCTGCTTGAATTCATGTAATCGATTGTCTTACATGTGACCGTTGGATCTGGCAGGGAGAGTTTTCGCTCCTGAGGACATTACCTCTTCTATTTCTAGATGGACCAAATGCCAGGTCAGTATCTTATCCAGCTTTTCCGGATACTTCCAAAATTTGTGTAGTGCATTGTATGAAGGCTTATGAGGTGAGTACCACTAAGTTTTATACAGATATAAATGGGCAATTGTTAACTGCTTTGCAAAAACCTTTTCGTCTGGTGGCTTCTGCCACTCTTGCTAGATTGATGCGTTGGCTTCTGAATGAAGCGGTATTGATACCTCCGTTTTTGGCGCCCACTTCAGTGGAGAGGCAGGGGCTTCCAAATTATTTGTGTTGGGTTCTTGTTTGAAGGATAGCCTAAAGGTGGCGGATTGGTCATCAGAATCTGTTTAAGTTGTATTATTATAAGTACATCGCGGAGGTGGCTTCTGTGGTGGTGGCTCAGCTTTGAACAAGCACAATCGAACCCTCCAGTCTTGACATAGAATAAGAATAATTCTAGCATTTGCTACAAGAATTTTCAATTCTATTAAGGACACGAAGGCAATGATAATCCCACCCGTTTATTTCCATACATATGTATTTCATTAATTGTTTGATGTGTTTGTATTTTCCCTTCCTGATGATAATGTGTAGTTTTATGATATGTCCAAGTTTGGACCCAGTGTTTACGGCTTTGGCATGTTTACTTCCTTACCAGGAAACAAAGATAAGTGAGTTATTTGATGAGTTTGTTCTGGCTTTCTGGGCATGTTCCTCAATCCTACCTTGGTTCATCGTGGGATTATCAAATTCAGGGCACAAGTCCTAAAAAAAGAAGTGGGGGGACTGACCAAGTTAGGCAGTATGCAAGTGACATCATGACACGTGCCATCAAAGCACATGACGTCACGGCACATGACTTTCCATGTGGCATCACAGGAATTAAGACATCACTAGAAGTGGAATCACATATGTTTATCGGGTGCATCATGAGTACATTTAAGTGCACGATGATGCTTAACAAATGAGATTTGGAGTCAGGGTTGTGCCCAAAACGTGGTGCAATCCTGACGCAAAATCTGGGCTTCAACTAATAAATTTTTTTTAAAACCATGCCACAAAGAAAAAGGCAACAAGGAAAAGCATGGTCGTAGATCTGTTCTGCTTAATTGGTTGCAAAGTTTGCATTTTAAAATATTTTATGGGGTTAAGGCATCTGCTGTAAAGGTGCCTAGTAAATCTCAGGGAATAATAATAATGATGAGATAACTTTAGAGCTTAATGCATTTGTTGGAGAGAGCTGTGTTTTGTGTAGTCCCAAATTTGAATCAAAACATTGTAGAAGATAAAGTTGTCTCCTGCAAAACATAATCACCCACTGTCCTTGAGGGTAGGGGAGCGTTTGGGGATTGTTGAACCTCTATTTTGTAGCTACCTTCTTCGTGTTTGTTATTCATGATATCACAACACACATGGTGGTCATTTTATACAATGCTGTGAGCATAAATGTACCACTTAATTATGTAACAGTGCTCTGATATGTGTATGTTATAACATGTGCCAACTGAAAATGCAATAAAATAAGTCTCTTGCAAAGCACATCATGTAACATGTAGCTCACAGATTTTTATTGTATGTAGATAGGTCAGTGGATTACTGCTTTGAACACAGAGATTATTTTGTTACTTGCAGTTCACAAATTGTAATCCTTCTAGTAGACCACAGTGAGCTATGAAGGGTATTTGACTCCAACTTCTTGTAACCCTGACTGTCTCGTGTAACACATCTTGTACATTGTTTTACACACTTACATGATTTATTTGGAATGGATAATGTGTATGCTATGTAAAGCGCTCTAACACTCTGCATTAGGATTAGTAGCGCTATAAAAGAAATAAAATAGTGCTATTTAAATTGGTATTTATCTAAATACTGGGACAGACCAACCCATCTGACATTCTTACAGCGGAGGCCCTTATATACAACAAAGTAACAAGCATTTGCAATGCAATAGGTCTCGCATTAGGAAAGTTTGAGCTTTTTGTATTGTAAATTGACTAATTTTTTATTTATGTGTTGGTATTGAAAATATTGAAATTACTAGCTTTCTCATGTACAATGTCAATAGTTTTAACTGTTGCAAATGTGACACCTATAGCATTTGTAATGCAATATGTGTTGTATTTACGTGACTTAGATGTATTGATATTACAAATAACAATGGCTTTTAATTTTTGCAAATAATTAATACTTAAATACAAGTTAATGTAAATTATAATGGCAATCGTTTAAACTCTTGTGAAGTTTATGTTTAGTGTATTTAATTGCGCCTAAAATCCAAGAACAGAAGTTAAATATTATCATTTTTTTTTGTGCCATTTGTAATAAAGCCTAAATATTGAGAGAACATATTAGAGCCAGTTGTTGTTGAATGGTTGTACACTGATTGGTTTTTGGAGTGTCTGTTGTATTGAGTGCATTGTAGTTATGTGGCATGTAATTATGTGGCTCTGAGTGGCATTCGGAGTGTATGTTGTATCGAGTGCAATGCAATTATGTGTTGTGTAATTATGTGGCCCTGAGTCGTATTTGGGGTGTATGTTGAATTCAGTGGAGTGTAAATATGTTGCGTGTAATTATGTGGCAGTAAGTGGCATTTGCAGTGTATGTTGCATTGAGTGCAGTGTAATTATTTGGCGTGTAATTATGTGGCACTGAGTTGTGTTTGGAGTGTATGTTGCCTCTAGTGAAGTGTAACAATGTGGTGTGTAATTATGTGGCACTGAGTGTTATTTGGAGTGTATGTTACATTTAGTGCAGTGTAATTATGTGGTGTGTAATTATGTGGCACTGTGTGGTATTTGGAGTGTATGTTGCATTGAAATTTTACAGCAGGATGGTCATTAAATGGTGGCTACGGAGAAGCTGTGTGCTGAAAGGCAAAGAGAACACGGGCATGAAAGTGAAAGCGAGGATGAAAATGGAATGAGTGTGGCAGGATGTTAGTTAAATGGTGGTTACGGGGAAGCTGAGTGCTGAAAGGCAAAGAGAACACGGGCCAAAGCTGGAAGAAAACACGAGATGCGAGAGGCATGTGTGTGTGGCAAACACTGGCGGGGCTCAGAGCATTCTGTTGCTGCCTTGATGCATGTGTGTGTGAGCAGTGGGGCTGTGTGTGTGAAGTGCCTAAAGTTGCAAGAAAACATATGGTTATTTAAATCCTTAGACGCAGAATTAATAGAGCTAATGTTATCGACCTTAGAAGGATGAAAAGGGAATGAGCACGGCATATGTTAACTTTGTAAGCACAGAAAGCGTGCAGGGCAAACTTATTATTTTGGTTGTTTGAGACTCAGATCTGGGCAAAGCTGCAAGAAAACACGGAGGGGGTAGGGCGGGCTGTGTGCTGAAAGGCAAAGAGAACACGGGCATGAAAGTGAAATCGATGGATGGCAATGCGTCCGTGAGACTAGCCCTGTGGTGGGGGAGGGACAGTTGTGAGAGGCGCCATGAGGAAACAATCTCTCGGCATGCTGTGGCAGGGGCGGGGAAGCGCATTTCAGGCGGGGGAGCGGACCCTTTGAAGTATGATGCCGAGGCTGTGGCTACACGTGCACGCACCAGTGGGCTGAAGCGCTTCCCCAAACGGATTGCATGGCGGCACGATGCACGTGATTGAGCGCGTGCTCGCCATGCAATGCACTTTTGGGAGCACTTTGAAATGCCCCTCTTACTAGAGTCTCGCATAGTGATTGCGTAAACGCAATGAATGAATGAATGAAATATTATTTGTAATGCGCAGCTATGCCCAGTGGGCGTCAAGGCGCCTAAACCAAAATATGTAGCTGATAGCAGACAGAAACAGAGCCTACTGGTATGCCTTAATGAAGAGCCATGTTTTCAAGGACTTCCTAAAGAGGTCAAGGGAAGGAAGTCGTTTGATTTCAAGGGGGAGTGAATTCCACATAAGAGGTGCCAATATGGAAAACGCTTTGGAGCCCCATCTAGCCTTCTTGGCTCTGGGGATTACCAGTTGGTATTGTTCGCTGGAGCGTAAATATCTGCTCGGAACATATCTGGTGAGTAATGAACCAAGAGCATCAGCCGAGCCTGCAGTTAGAGCCTTAAATGTAAGGCAAAGGAGTTTAAAAGTGATCCTTGACGAAATGGGGAGCCAATGGAGGTTCTTCCTCGCTACGGTCATTGATGACAACCAGGGCAAAGCAAGGGCAAACCGCGCTGCAGCGTTCTGTATAACCTGTAGACGCTGAAGCAGGCCCTTGTTAGCCCCGGCGTACACGGAGTTACAGTAATCAAGCCTTGAGCCAACAAGGGCAATCACCACCTGTTTCCGCGCCTGTGGAGACAGATAGTTCACAATCCTTTTTAGGGTCTTAATGACACCCCAACAGGTCGCCACCGTTCTATTCACCTGTAGCTCCATGGAGAGCTGTGTGTCGAAGATGACACCTAGGTTTCTAGCAGATTTGGTAGGTATAGGGCAGCTGCCTAAAGAGGGGGGCCACCAATCATCTGACCATATATCCTGGTCCTTGCCAAAGACCAGGACCTCTGTCTTATCCCCATTCAACTTTAGGGAGTTGGAAACCATCCAATCTGCAACAAGTTGCATACAGGCCCTAAAGTTAGAGGCAGTTTTACTGACAGAGTGGGTCAGGGATACCATAATCTGCGTGTCGTCCGCATACGACACTACCTCCATCCCCTGAGATCTTACAAGTCTTGCAAGGGGGGCCACATAGATGTTAAACAGGGTCGGACTCAATGCCGACCCCTGTGGCACCCCACATTGCAACGACTTGACAGGGGAGAGGTATTCACCTAGCATGACACGTTGCTCTCGGTGTTGTAAAAAGGAGCTAATGAGACTGAGCGCTGATCCGACTACCCCTGCCTCCCTTAACCTAGATGTTAAAGTCAGGGGAGACAGGGTGTCGAAAGCTGCTGAAAGATCAAGCAGCACCAATACGGAAGTAAGACCCAAATCTACTTTCCTGCGGATGTTATCCATGACTTTTGTCAATGCAGACTCCGTGCTATGTAGCTTTCTAAAGCCGTGTTGGGACCCATCCAAGAAGCCAGAGGCGTCGAGGAAGTTCGAAAGATGGAAGTTCAAGTGGGTCTCCAACATCTTGGCAGGGGCTGGCAGCAGAGAGATGGGTCTAAAATTTTTCAGCACTCCAGGGTCCAAGGTGGTTTTTTTCAAAAGCGGCTTCACGATGGCTCTCTTCCAAAGTAATGGAAAAATGCCCTGTTCCAAGGCTCCATTCATTATCTCAAGCATCGGAGGGAGAATGATTTCTCTACAGTTTTTAAGCACCTTGAGGGGCAGTGGGTCAAGGGGAGATGAGGATTTAGTTTTATCCAGCAGGCTATCGAGATCTTCTAGCGTAAGAGCCGGAAAGTGTGCAAGGGACTGAGAGGAATCTACATTCCAGGCCTCCAATCGTGTGATTCGCACGGAATCCTCCAAACTGAGTGAGTTCCTCTGCGTCTTTAGGGCCATGTAAATATCGTCTATCTTTGTATAAAAAAAATTCGATATGTCATCGCATAACTCCTGGGAGGCAACTACTGGATCAGGAACCTGAAGGGAGCAGAGGGAGTCTACAATTTTAAAAAGCTCTCTGGGAGATGTTAGCGAACAGGTTAAGTTTGAAAAATAGTCCTGTTTTTCCTTAATGATTCGCTTTCTATACTCCCGTAGTAGACTCTTATAATCTTCTCTATCTTTTAAATCCCAGGATTTACGCCAGCCACGTTCCTTCTGTCTGCATTTTTGTCTGAGCAACCGCAGATCGGCAGAAAACCAAGGGGCGGATGGCTTCTGTCTAGCTGCAGATTTAAGGGAAGGGGGGGCTAGTGCATCAGCAGCTTTGATAATGGCATCAGTTAAATCCTGGGCCGAGTCATCAACCTTCTGTTTAGTTGAAATACTGATGTTACGGATAAAAGGTGCAAGTGTCTCCTTAGTAAAGTTTTTGAAGCTCCTTTTGGATTGTTTTTTACCGGTGTCAACCGTGACATCAGGACAGGAAATGTCTAGGGACAGCGGGACTGCTAAATGGTCAGACCATGTAATTGGTACCGGCAAACCGACTTTTAGTCTGGAATCGTTGGTAAAGATCCCGTCAAGGGTGTGCCCCGCCAGGTGAGTCGGATGAAGAACGAGTTGGACAAAATCACATGCCTCTAAGGAATTAATGAGAGAGGAGGTGTCTTTTGATGTAGAATCCTCTAAATGGAAATTAATATCGCCCAAAATGGTAAAGTAAGGCCTACCAAAATAGGGTTCTAAAATTCTAAAAAGCTCTGGGCAGAAGTTGACTCTAGACCCAGGGGGTCTATAGAGTAATATGCCAGAAAAAGAGCTCACCGGAGTGTGCGTAATACAAAAATAAAACGCTTCAAAAGGATCTGTAGAAACTGATACAGGTTTTATTATGCAAGAGAGAGTAGATTTAAAAAGAATGGCTATGCCACCTCCTCTACAACGTTCTCTGTCTAATCTTAAAAAGGTGTATCCTTTAGGTATAGCCAAAAGCAGATCATGACCAGCGGACTCAGAGGCCCACGTTTCAGTGACAAAGACCCAGTCTGGATTCCTCAAACTGACGAAATCATGAAATTCGATCCCATGTTTAATCAAGGAACGGGCATTGACCAAAAAACCCTGTTTGGGTTGACTAATGTGGCTAGTGGACTGAAGAGGGGTAGCACGAGTACCAGATTGAGTAGGACGGGTAAAACAGCTATTGCAAGAGGGACATGAACGGGCCCAGCTCAGAACTTCTGGTCTGAGCCGGTGATGGCAACAAAGTGCACGAGGTCTCAAAGACAGAAGAGTATCATACAGATTCTCTAATGGAGGGGAAGAATGAACGTCGGAGGGCCCAGGGTCCAGCCCGTCCTGCAGCGCGTCCTCAGCGCGGACGGGCGCAGACGGGCTGAACTCTGGCGTAACTCCGGCGTCAATCTGGCGTCCCCGCAGCGCGTATCCGCAGCGCGTATGCATGATTCTCTTAAGTATCCGCCTAGCGTCCTCCTGGCGACTAGAGCGCGATACCAGCCAATCAGCGTTAGCGCTGAACCATCCCTATCCAAGATGGCGCTGAAAACGGACCTGCGCCGGGAAGCGGACCCGCCAAACAGCGGTGAGTGTCCCAATTTATGTGCAAGTAAGGGCCAGGTACAATGAGCGCTAATTAAAAGCAGGGTATAACAAATGAAAATATTAAAATAAATGACAGAAACAAGGCAGTATTAAAAACGAGCAGTAGCTCGGTTCCTGCAGTGCATTAACAACCTGCACAGATCAGCTGCCAGCTGATCGAGACCTAAAAAGCATGACTCTCTTAAGTACCGGTGAAAAGATAACGAGCAGTGTGTTTGTGTTTCCTCGCTGGTGCATTTGCGAGGTTCCAGGACGCCTCCAGTCCCATACTTGATCAAAAGGAGGCCTGATGGCCCCTTCACTTCGGCCCAGCTGGAGGTGAAAAAAAAGCTCCCTTGCTGCCTCCATGTTGCTGCTAAGATTGGAAAGCAGACAACGTGCAGAAGCTGCTAAACGTGTCCCGGTGTCTCAAAATTACACTGGGACAAGTTCAACATATTTGTGTGGGGCCCAACTTCTTAGCAGGGTGGACGGTGTCCACTCTGTGAAAATAGTGGGTGGACGCGGTGTACCCCCAACTCGTGCCCTGATCAAATTCCCCGTTGTTGCAGACGGAGGTGGGTCAAAGATCGTGGGGCTATGCTCCCGTTGGGGCCTGTTGTGGTTTATCCTGTTGGTTAACGATCCTGTTGTTATAGGATCTCAGACTGTTTAACTGTGTCCATAGACTTTATAAAAGAAAGTGGAAGCTGTAATGCTGTTGGAAGGTTACAGATAGGGCTTTGGCTCTGTGGTTAAACATGTGACTGCAATGGGGTCATGGGTAATGTAGTGTTTAATAAACGTTTAGTCTGATTGGCTGCTGGAAATAAAGACCAAAGAAAGAGAAGCACAATCCTCACCTCCATGTATTCAAAAGAACTGAAAAGTCTTGGTGCGAATGCTAAAAAATATTTTTCTCTGCATTGTTCAAGTTACATTAGAACACCGAGCGATGCCTGGTGTGTACATGCCTCAGCCTGAGGCAATGGGGCTGACAATACAACAGGCTTTAACACAATAGATTATATACACTGAAAAGAATGGAGCCTCGAGCCATTCACGGGGTCAGCCATGGGGCCATCTTGCTTCCCGCCCTGCTGCGCTTCACTTTCAATGGCCTTCCGGTGGGACTGTTACGTCCTTTCATTAGCGTTCAACATGCAAACAACGGAAACTTGGCTGCCTCTCACCTCTCTAACCTGAGCCCACTTGACAAACCGTCGGAGAGTGGTTGAAACAAAACACCCTGGCGGCGTCCTTGGCAGCAGCCGAGGATGAAATAACCGAGGCTCGGGGGGCCTTAATACAGCGGGTGCCCTTCAGGATTGGCACAGCCGAGCTAGTGAATGACGGGGCGCTGCTCCAAGGGCACAGACGTAATATCCGCTATGATAAAAGGGCCATGTTACAAAGGTCACTCCGATAAAGGCAATTTTGCATCAACTTTTTTACCACCTGACATGGGAAAAAACACGATTAGACCAAAAGACCATGGGAAATTGCACCCTTTCCCTTTGGCTCCAACTTTTGATGAAAAATTGTCCAAATGCAATCACTGGTGTAGTTTAAGGAATTTGGAAATGTTGGGGCAAAATTCCACCGACATCAGTGTAATATTTCACATTTGGCCTAATAAATTTTAGCTCAAACATTTCCTTAACTTTCTCTGTGATCAGTGGAGCCTTCATACGTCACTGACACATGGATGCCTTGTTCATGCTTCCCAGAGTCTCACATTCAGTGGTACCCAAACGAAACGCACCTGCGAAGTTTTGCAAGGATGACCTGTGCAACATCTCCAGCTTTCTGAAAAGAAGGTTTTTGCAGAGATTTTTTGCACAACCTTTTTTATTTCTAGGAGATTTGGCACTCGCACACAAATACATGTTGCAGTAATGTTCTCTTGCAAAACTAGTATTTTTTCATACTTTTCATCACACTAGTTTTTGAAAACTTTGACAACTTTTGTAAACTGCACCTCACCAACACTTAACATCACCCAACCACGCAGAAGCACTTCGGGGTATCTTGTTGCCCTGTGCAGAGCAGACATGACCTGATAACGTGGAACTAACCATTTCTTTGAGGGCAGCAATATGGTAATTTGCACAGGGTTACCCTTTTCTGTAATTGCACAATATCTAACGATGAGATGTTGCCCTCAGGACAGAATACGTTCTTTAGCATTCACATGTATTTTTGTTGCTTTGGCAGACCTATCTTTCACAGACAGAAGCGCGAAAAATTACAGTAAAACCGAAACGATAGCATTAAGTAAGATAAGGGAGCAATAAAAAAACATAAGGACGGGGCTATAACGCAGAAAATTGATTAGCAATGACAAATGTTCTTTCACTGTAAGGGTCCTTGCACTCACTAAATATGTTTGGAGGCAGTGATGTTATCTCTGAGAGGGGTGACAACATGGCAAAAATATGCGTTTTAAACACATATTTTACCATTTTGACAAGCCGAGGGTCACAAGAAAGTTTCCACACCGGGTACCACCTGACCTTGCTGCGCCACTGTTTGGAGGTGTCACTTTAAGGAGCTGGAAAGTTGATGTTGGTGTTACGTGGAGTGAACAGTGTCAGAGACTGCAAGGGGAAATCAACATATGCACCCCCCAAGCCTCTAGGTCTGTTGAGCCTTGAGAGGTAGTCTAGATGACAATCAATTTCCTTTCGTATCCGCATCAGATTTTCAGTCTTGGAATAAGCCTCTCAAAGTACTTTAAGACTAGTGCGAGAGATCTATAAATTAATTGAAAATTGTGCATATGCCTCTAGGGTCGGACTGGGACAGAAAATAAGCCCGGGCACCAGAAGAAAAGTGGCCCTCATTAGCGAATCAGATAGCAGATTTGTACTTGTAGAGACGTGCAGTATTAGGGCCTGATTATGAGTTTGGTTTTGCCTGGAACACCAAACTCATGGTGGCGTGATGTGGCAGTCCGGCCACCGCCTCACCGGCAATCCGACAGCTCTATTACAAATTTGGCAGTCGGGCCGCCATTGGACTGCCGCAACTGATATGCATATTACGAGTTTCATGGCCACCAGTGGTCTCATGGAGGTTCTTACTCCATGAAACTGCTGGTGGCCATGAAACAAAGGGGGCCACCCCATGCATGTTGGTGCATGCAGGAGGGCACACGTTGTGCCCTCCTGTGTGCATGTACCCTCAGTTCCATCATAACATGGATTTCACAGTCCATACTGTGCTGGAAGCTCCCACTGAGGTGCCAATTTTTAAAGGCACCATCGTGGGACCATCAAAGAAACGCCTGCCAGATACAAGAACATTAGTAATCTAGTGGATGGTGCTCACACTGCCTTGGCGGTGTGGGAGCAAGGCGGTGGCATGGCAGATGCGCTCCTATACCCTATGGGGCCTCATTACGATGGCGGAACAATCGCCACCGCCGGGCCGGTGGTGGCGATCGTTCTGCCATCGTAATGACATTTACCCACCGCCAAATTGGGATGGCGGTGGGTATTGCGGCAGACGCAAATTCTGTCTGCCGCTTTACCGCCGGAGGCAATCGTAACGATTGTCTGGTGAGCGGAGCAGGGCCACTAATATGATGGCGGTGCCTAGCAGGCACCGTCCGCCATATTTGGATGTGAGAAATGAAAGGCCTATCCATGGCGGCATCGCTGCCATGGAAAGGCTGGCGGATATTGGGTCTGGGGGCACATTGCGGGCCCCCCTTGTGTCTGGGGGAGGTGGGGTACCTATGGTACCCCCCTACATTTCGCTGCACCAAGTGACAGGCACCATGTGGTGCCTGCAATGTGATGCAGTGAAATGCTAGACATACGATTTTAACATCCCGGTGGCAGCTGCTGTCAGCAGGACCCGCAACAATGTTGAATTACAGAATGCAATCCTAATTCACGGTGCGGGACCGCCACATGTCTGGAGGCCGGTCCAAACACCGCGGGGATGGCTGGAGGACTCAGGTCCGCCCGCCATCCTAATGAGTCCCTAAGTGTGTTGTGAGGCATGGAAGACTGCATGGATTTGAGCTTGTTTACAGACAATATTTGTTTTAGCCTAAGGGAAAACAGCCCAGAAGACCATAAAACAGGCCCACAGACACCAAAAAAACGGACCAATACATTGACCAGTCAGACCAGCTCATCGGCCACTGCCTGATTGTCCAATGGGTCAGTCCAACCTTGTTTGCCTCAGGTAGTGGTGGTAAAAGGTCTGGGGAAATAGCGTATGACTGGGTATATGGTCATATGGATATTAAAGGAGATACATTTTCTTAGGAACCATTCTCTGACCCAAAGATCAACTTGTTTTTAGTTCACTATTTAGACTACTAACCTCTCATGCAACAAAAAGACAACAATAATGTTTCTTTGTTTTTAGATGAATTCCACTAAAATATTGCTTCAAAAATGTTGTGTGACACAAACGTTGTGTCAAAATATTATGATGTGAAAAATATCATAGGACAGAATATAAAAGGTAAGAATATCATTTTTTAAGTCTTTTATATTGCTTTTTTAAAATATAAGTGCATATTTTTTTTTAATTAGTTGAGTTTATTAGTTTTTGAGTTATAAATTATTATTTCAATTGTAGGTGTTTTAAAAAACTTTTTTTTATTGGTAATATATTTTAAGGTTTTTGTTTATTACCGGTTCATTTTGTTGGTGGCTTGTTGGATTTGCAGAAGAATAGGGGGAGAAATTATTTAATCTTTATTTTTTAACTGTTTATAATTTTGTATGAGTTTTAATTTAGTAATTAGATAATTATGTCGACATTTTGAATCATTTAATACATCATTTACAAATATAGTAATATATTTTGTATGTTTTAACTGATTACATAATTGAGTGTGTTAATTATTTAGTTGTTTTGATAATTTGGATATTAATGTTAGGTTGAAGATTTTTGGTATAGTAATGAATTTTATAGTGACGAGTTTTACAATAATGTGTATTTTTTTTTCTTCCTGTTATTAATTGAATTTGTTTTTGTGGTTGATGGAATATTCAGGTAATAGGGTTGAAAGTATTTGAATAGTCGGTAGAATTGGCAAAATTCGACAAATACATTAATATTATGAAATAGAGACTGGAGGATGCAATCTCCAAAAGATCGAGTCTGATCGCCATGATCGAGCCACTATTTCAGCTTATAATAACGGTTTCAAAGTGGGAAGATATCGGGGCATTCTTTGGAGATGGTAATCTGCTTGATCACGAATCCTTTCTACAGGCTACTGGTGCACCAACACGTTTATACCTATTATACGCTGCAGTCTCCCATTACATTAGGAACACATGGGCCCCACAGGGTAGTGAACCTCCGCAGCATAACTTGGTCCATCTCTTATATTATATGGGGAATGGGGGACACCTAGTCAGATGGCTGTATATGGGTATACGAGCACATGCCGCAACCACACTTACATCCCTTAGAACAAAATGGTCCGAGGATTCTGCTACAGAAATCACAGATAAAGTCTGGAAGTGTATGCTTGAACACCCGAAAAGAGTGTCCCGTAATGCCAAACTAAAATTCATACAGGCAATGGTACTTCATAGATCATATCTCACCCCACAGAGAATTCACTGTATGTTCCCTGAAGCGCACCATTGCTGCCCCCGTTGTAAAGAGGACGAGGCAGACTTCCTTCATATGCTATGGTCATGCCCCCGCCTTCAGGACTACTGGAGAGGCGTTCGTCAGTCCTTAGGCGAGGTCACACACATTCCTGTCTCGGATAACGCCCTGGATTGCCTCATGGGCCTTCGTAGACGCACGAGTGCACAGAAAGTGCAACTGAGAATCTTGGATTTGGCCCTCATATTGGCAATAAGAGCCCTTACCATGAGGTGGAAATCCACCAGGTGCCCGACGTTATCCAGCTGGCAAGACGACATGATACAGTGGGGGAAGGCTGAGGGCACAGCCCTTCGGAGGGAGGAAGAGAAGGGACTGCGAAAACAACCCATCTCAATGGAATGGGATATCATGCTACACAAATTCGAACTACTCGATTTACTACCCCCACAGTGTACCCCAACACCATAAATTGCAATACGGCTCCGCGACCAACTGACTCGAGGCTCCCAAACTCTGGCCCACATGCTTCAATCCATGGGTAATGTAGGTCCCCTAGAAATACCCTGCTAGACCCCTTTCGGCTACTATTGGCATTAGCATAGATAGACCAGGAGTACGGGTTGGGTGGGTTAGGGAGGTAGGGGACCTAGTTGGGTTTGATTTTCAGTTAATTGGAAAATATATGCTTTATGTTATTGATATTTATGTGACGCAACTTCACTATTATCGAAACTCATCGCTATTATTTGGAAGTATTTGAAGTTCATTTTCTGTCGTGTTATTCGAACACTGTATAGTAGTTTTATGCAATGTATCTGTAGTAACCTGTCCCAAGAACAAAAGACCTTCTGTATTACTCTTTGCATTGGATGTGATATCAAGGTCCTCAATAAAGTATGTTAAAAAAAAAAGCGGTTTCAAAGTGGCTTGAACCCTGCAGACCAAAGACGCCATGCTGCTTCTTCTTTTCTCTGTGACATTGTATTTGCCTACTGCAGCTAAATCTTAGATCCCTCTAACATACCTACTTTAATTTTCATCTGTCTGAGATTTGTCCTAATTTTATGTGTTGGTTTTTACTGATTTTATGCATTAATGTTTCTATATTATACTGTAAAGACTTTTAGCAATCATGCATTTCATATTCTGACGTTAACATTGGGCAATATGCCAACTTATGAGCTTTGGCAAAGATGGTACTCCTCTCAGGAATTCCATCATCTATGGTTTGAGTGTGAAAGATGCTTTTTGGAGGGAGTAAGCACTTTATAGCCGACTGGGAGGGTTTATCAGATAATCACATTTTAATGAGCATGCCATAGAATAATTCAATTATAATTCGAGTGTAGACATATTAGCACGCTATGCTGTATTTAATTGGTATCATAATACCTGCACAGCATGCACTTTAAGGCATGATGTTTGCACAGTATGATAAGCACTTTAATGCCAGAACAGATATAAAGATTTAAGTCGTTCAGGAAATAATGTACAATGGGATTTAACTGAGACTGGTTTAGAAGGATTCTACATCTACTCCAACTCTTTTGATTCTCGGGTTCAGCTCATTCTGACCGACCCCAATACAATATTGTTTTAATTGTTAACTAGACTCAGCTCAATGTCAATGTATGTTAAATAGTTCTGTTTTTAATATGTTTTGAACGTACATGTAATGGTTTTAATTAACTATGCACGGTAAATAAAACTGACAGCTATTTAACCTGTATTCTTTACATTTTTAATTATGATTATTATCATTTTATGTATGATTGCAATAGTTAATCTCAAATTTAGCATTTTTATTAATATATGCAAATCATATAACGTTAAAAATATTTTATTTGAAATAAATTGTATGTTATTCATATATATATATATCTATATATATATTTATATATATTGATAGATATAGATATAGATATATTATAGTTAGTTTAATGGTTTCTAAAATGTAACATTTTTCGACTGTTGCTTAAGCTGGAGTGAGAATACTAGTTCTGAACTGCAGATCTCTCCCCCTCCCACCCCTCAGCGCCCTGAGACGTTCACAGGTGAGTAGTTCGCGCTTTACAAGAAACCTGATTGAGTGATTAAAATTGTTTTCATATATATTTTGGTTTTAATTCTAATCTTTGATTTAATGTGAAGTATTTGTATTATGTATTGTTTGTAGTAATATTAGCATTAATTTATTTTTTATTTAAATATTATTTGATACACTTTTAATTTTTAATATCTAGTGTTTATAATTATAATAAATTGTCATTACTACTCTTCATTGCATGTAAATCATTTAAAAAAAAATATGATGTTAATGTTTTCCAATTATTTTAAATATAAGTCTTTATTTTATGTTGGTAAGTTATACATTTTTATATATTTTATACACATATTTCTTTTAAAGTGTAATACTATCACCATATGTCTTAAAGTTAATCTAGTGTTGCTTTCCTATTTTCTAACAATATTGTGGGTGTCTATATCTTTGTTGTCAATATTTGTATCCTTGATATTTTTGTGTGATATTTTTCTTGCCGATATCTTTGTCATCGATGTTTTGTCATACAACAATTTTTCGATAGTCAGTTGTATTTACTCTTATTTTGAGACTGTGGGTCTGATTACGATGACGGTGGGACTGCCACAGACAGCCTGTCGGTGGCTGTCCCATTGCCATCGCAATGAGGATTCCCACCAGCCACATTAGGATGGTGGGTGGATGGGTGGCAGTCAAAGACTGACCGCCATGGGACTGACATTGTATTCCCTACAATGGTGGCGGTGCCTGCCAGGCACCGCCGTAGGGATTACAATGTCCCTTTCCATCCGCTGTTTCATGGCAGTCAACCGGCCATGAAAAGGCAGGGACTTTGGGGGCCTGTAGTGTCCCCCTCCTGGCCCTCAAATGTGGGTTTTGGTTGCCACCATGGTGTCCCCCTACATATCCCTGCCCCATGTGGCAGGCACCACATGGTGCCTGCCACGTAGTGCAGGGATATGTCTAGTGTCCCCTTTTTGTACTGCCGCATGTGCTGCAGCCAGCAGCACCCGACACAATACAAAATATAGGCGATCACATCCTAATGCCTATGACGGTCCCATCCTAATGCCTATGACCGGACCGCCGACAGCCTGTCGGCAGTCCCATATACGAAAGGATGGCGGTCGCACGAAAGCCCCTGTAATCTAGTGTGAAATATCTCCTTTTTATCATATTCATTTATGAGGGGATGTATTTGTTTAAACTCTAAGCATTTTTGTGGGTTTCACAGAAGATCTCTTAAAGAGTAAAAATTACTACAAGTTTTTAAATGGCCAACATGAAGCAAGCACATTTTTAAAACAATTTTTAAAACAACATCAAAGTTATTAACACATTTTTAAAAAGTAATATACTATGGAAGGTAAAAAGCTAAATTATTACAGCGGCGCAACAGATCTCACAAACTTAGGGGCCGATTACGATTGCGGGTGGATCATCCCCGCCGGGCCGGCGGGGCTCACTGCCAGCCCAGCGGGGGCGATCCGCCTGCCATCCTGACAGCAAAGACCCCCCGCCATATTAGGATGGCTGGGGGGTCCGCGGCGGACGGAAAGACCGTCCGCTGCTTTTCCGCCGGTCGACTCGTCGACCGGCGGAAAACGTGTTTAATATGGTGGCGGTGTCTGGAAGACACCGCCATCCATATTACGATGCAGGCTGAGATCAGCCTTTCCATGGCTGCCTTGCTGCCATGGAAAGGCTCGTGGTTCCTGCTGTTGGGGGCCCGTTGCGGGCCCCCAGGGTGTTGGGGGGTGGGGGGTGCACATGGGGGTACCTATGGTACCCCCCTGCATTTGCATGTACAATGTGGCAGGCACCGCGCGGTGCTTCTCACGTTGTGCATGTAAAAGCACAACATGTATATTTTACAGTGTGGCGGGTGCTGCTTGCAGCACCGCCCACCGCTATGTAAAATATACAGGATGCGGCCGCCAGTGTGGCGGGCGCATCACAATTTGTATTGCGGGACCGTCGCACCTATGGCGGGAGGTCCCTTTTGCAGCTGCGATGGCCATCATAATCGGCCCCTATATTCTTTGCATCCGACAATGAATTGCATCAGGGCTGGATACATTAAATGAAGTGGATCTGTAAAGTGTTTCTGGTGCTCATCGGGAATCCAGGTGCGATGAGGAGGCAGACCCATAAAGAAGACAGACTGTGAATGGTCTAAAGAGTCATGGTTTAATTTGTTTTTTGAAGGAGGAGTGGTTTTCACTGTTTTGAAGGTATGATGGAACTGAATTCCCGAGATAAGGGGCTAAAACTACAAAGGATCTACCTTCCTGTCTGACAATGTTAAACATGGGTACAGTTAATAGATCATCGAAGGAGAATCACAGCAGGAACACATGGACTTTATGAAACACGTTTGACATAAAATACTCTGGTCCTACATTATTGAAGCTTGGTGAGCTAAGCATGCAGCCTAAAACATAATTCTTTTGTGACCCAAGAGTCTGGGGTCACTGAAGTGTGTTTGTGGGTTCCCAGAAGAAGGTGTACAGCAGAATTTTCGATGGTTTGGAAACATTTAATCAGATATTAGGGAAGTCCAATGTATAGAGAGTTGGTAAAGTCAATTCTAAATGTAATTAATGCTTGCCACTAATTTCCGAGAGTTACTTGGGAGCAGTGGAAGAATCTTGTGAAAGGTAAGCAGCAGGAGGAAAGAGGTACCTTCTCATTCCTGATATGCCTCTCAAAGTAAGCTGGTCAACCACCAAAATACCCATATTCCTGACCTGAGTTAAAAGGAAAAAAAGGTAGTCCTAGTTTCCTCAGGCCACTACGAAGAAAACAATTGTGGAGAGTTTTTGGCAAAATACAGAATCTCAGCTTTCTCCCATTTCATACTCAAACAGTTCATGTTCATGCATTTAGGAATGACTGCATTGCACTGCCTGAAACTCTGTCTTGTGAAATCTGGGTTTTCAGAAATAGACACTACAATTTGTGTGTTGTCAGTGTAGAATATGAGATTGAGACCAAAGGGTTTGACAATGGCAGCAAGCGGGACATGTAAATAGCAAAGGAAGAGGCCCTGGAATCAGCCCGACAAAAAGGAGCTAAGCCAGCCAAAGCTTGGTAACAGATACAAAATTCAGTGAGTCTTGTAAGAAGGACAGGATGGGAAACCACGTTAAAGACTAGAGAGAGGTCCAAGAGGATGAAGGCTGCAGAGCATCCTTGATCAATGATCCCTCTGAGCTCATCTAGGGCCTATAGGGCTGATACAGTACTGTAACCAGGTCAAAACCCTGATTGCATTGAGTCTAGTAGCGAGTTCCCTTCTAAGTACTTCACAGCTGAGCATTAGCTTCCTTTTTGAATTTTTGCTTGTAGAGGAGGAAGGAATTTAGCCTAGAATTGTAGGGTAGGACAGGATCTGCTGAATGTTTCTTAAAAGAGTCAAAATTATAGCCTATATTCAACTAGTAGGTACTACCCCTGAGGAAAGAGAAAGGTTACATAACCTGGTACGGATAGGGACAGTCCTGTTAGTAGCAAGTTTCGAGGACTCAATTTCGATCTTTTAAGATCTTCTGTAGCTAGGTCTTCATTAAACGTATCAAACGCACTAAATGTGGAGCCTTTAGGTGAGCAAAAGTCTTGGATGAATTGGATAGAACTGTATTCTCTCTCACATTCAAGGGAAAGTCAAGGTATATATTTAAAATGTTGCCCTTAAAAAAAAATCTAAATTAATGCATAGGGATTGCGATGACGGGAGCATTTTGGCTTCAAGGTGAATTGAAATATTAACATTTGCAAAGAGATTACAAGCAGCATTATTGCAATCAGTGATAGACTTGGCAAAGACGTCAATCCTGGCAGACTTAGGGCCTGAGTTAGGTTTTAGTGGACGGGTTACTACGTCGCAACGGTGACAGATTTCCCATCTGCCGAAATATGAATCCCATTATATCCTACGGGATTTATATTTCAGCCGATGGGATATTTGTCAACGTTGTGACAGAGTAACCCGTACGTCGAAATCTAAATCAGGCCCTTAATCTGCATTTTATATCTTTACATTGCTTCTCTATAGGTGTTCATGTCGAGGTTTGGGCGAAATGTAAATTATGCTGGCATAAGTCACACAATTTTAGGAATTTTCCATTATGCTTGTTAGGTGAAATTCCCAAATTGTACAGATTTATATGTCATTTGCGTTAAAAATGCACACCAAATGCGCTATTTGAAGTAAAACCCTTTACCACAGGCATACAAAAGCAACAGAATGTGAGAAGCTGTTCGCATTTCTTTTTTTTTTTACACTATTTTGTTTGCGCAAAATGTATCCTTGTGGCAACATTTGATTAAATAAATGCATTTAATGCTAAAATATGGCACCAAATTACCAATTATCATTTCAAATTAATTGGGTATAAGTTTGTGCAATTTTGCTCAATTATGCAAAAGCAAATTCCATGAATTTCGCACACCCCTAGTCTTGGGTTCAAGTTTATATTCTGTTCTCCATTTCTGTTCCTGTATTTACAGGATCTTTTAGCCTCCCATAGTATTTCTGTATACAAAGGGTCTTAGGGAGAGGGTCTTCTGGCCTTTATGAGATGATTGGGCACAATCCCCTCAACAGCAGGGGTGAGCCAGATTTCAAAGTCACTTGCCGTAATCGTTGAGTAATCAGAGCCGCATGCCACTACTGAGTCTATGAGCTTTGCTTGGATTGTCTTGATTATCTGTTTTGCAAGAGCGGGAACTAACAGGTGGCAGCACTTTATTAGGGTGCCTAAGTATGCTGGGTTTTAATTAGTAGGGGAATTACTTTATTGTCTTCCAGGTCTGCGGCAGACTCTTTTCCATAGTTAGATCATGATTAGTAAAAATGGGGTCAAATATATGAGTGGGTTCTTTGACTAGTTGTATAAAGCGTAAGGCAGCAAAAGAGTCAACCAACTTTCTGCTCCCTACATCTTTTGAGTTATCTAATAACTAATTTTATGTCTTCATAGCCATCAAATTTTAAGTGTTTAAAAAGTAGTGCAAGGAACTCGCGGATTCTTGTATTGAAGGTGTCACTAGACCTGGCTGGGCCAGAGATAAAGGCCCCACCTAGGCTTGTGGTAGAGAGAAGGAATAAAGCCCTCTGCATGGGAAATGTTGTCTTCTAGATCAGAGCATGTGAAGGAGGATTCAAACATGATATCATTCCCACCACTTAAAAGGTAGCGATGACTTAATGTCCAGGCCAAAGGCTTCCAAAAGACAGGCTTCAGTAAAAATAAAAAGTATATCTGGCATGCAAGAGTCAATTAAATCATACATTTCCTTTAGATTTTTGAGATCTTACCTTGATTAAATAGCATTCAAATGTATCTTTTGAAATTCTCAGAGTCTTGTTAGTTTGGTTCTCTTGAGAGTCTTGAAACAGAGGTTTTTTTAGAATGGACATTAAGGGAAAGAGAAGGTGTTGGCCTATACTTGAATCACTTAGGGGCTGATTACGATGGTGTAACGTTCGCCACCGCCGTGCCGGCAGTGGCGACCGTCAGGCCATCGTGTCCTTGATTACCCACCACCATATTACGATGGTGGTGGGCATTGCGGCGGACGGGAAGCCCGCCCGACGCTTTTCCGTAGGCCGGCAAACATTACGATTGCCGGCCGGACGGAGCAGGGGGAAAAATATGGTGCCATCCATATTAGGATGTAGAGCATTTGCAGGCTTTTCCATGGCGGCATCGGGCTGGCAGGGATTTTCTTTGGGGGCCCATTGCAGTGCCTGGCACGTTGTGCATGTAAATGCACAACATGGCATTTTACCATTGTGGCGGGTGCTGCAGCCAGCAGCACCTATCACAATGTTAAAATGCCAGATGCGACCGCCGCGGTCGCATCATAATTGGGGTGGCGGGACTGCCGCATGGCAGGCGGGCGGTTCCGTTACCGCTAGGGTGGCGGGTGGAATAAAGTCTGCCTGCCATCCTAATGACCCCATAGTGAGAGGAAGATGAATAATGCCAAAAGAATTACATTGTTTGAATGAAATGTAAAAGCTGGTAAGATGGTTGCAAACCTCCAAGATGGAATTTGGGCCAGAATTTTGGGGGCAAAGAGCTGTCCAGGTGTGCGCAGATGGTTTGCATTAGGCACACCTTTGGCCTGTGACCTGTGTGCCTGTTGCACGGGACCGCTTTGTGTACACCCTCACATGCTGCTGCAATTGCCGGCTGTGCAAGGGGGTGTGACAGCAGCCCAGCGGCTCCAACCTAGAGCAGGATTCTCCACTTCCCAGGTGGGAATGTAATATTAGTTACATTTTTTTTAAAAAGAACTCATAAACTAAAACAAACCCTAAAAAACCACTTCAAGATGGCAGCCGCATTGCACTGTTGGAGGCAGGCACCCTCACAAAAATTTAGAGAGCAGAATCCCCTCTTCATGGAAATAAAAGCATCACCAAGGTCTTTTTTAAGAATGTTAGGAGTTTTATCAACAGAGAACTAATGTGATGGTGGAACAAACCCCTAAAGTGACTAAATTAATATGCATTGTGATGTTTTTTGTTGTCCAGTGTTCAGACTACATGAAACTTCCTGTGGATCTACCAGTGGTGTAACAATAGCTTCCGCAGCCCCAGTGGTGCGGTAGGCCTCGATCTCCAGGGGGCCTCTCCAGCACTGTGCACGAGCGGCGACTCCCTGTCCTGAGAGCCCCAGACTCGGTCCGGAGCGTGGAGGCCCGCCTCTATGTACTTTGCAGGCCTGCCGCCTCTATGCACTTTGCAGGCTCCCCCCATGTACTTTGCAGGGGGCCCCCTCAAGTTTCGTTACGCCACTTGGATCTGCATTTGTCTTAAGTAATGCCATCTACATTACAGTGACAAACTCTAGAGTGTCACATGTCAGTGAACGTTTACCATTCTGGAGTGATGTCTGATTTGACACGTTCAGAGTGACACATCCTGTAGATCGTGACAATATTCTGAGCTTTTGTTTGGAGTCATTGAAGCTTGAAGGTGAGAATTTGCATAGTAGCATCTCTCAGTGCTTAATAACAGGATGAACACACTGCACAAAGGACCGTGAAAGGGTGGCCAGGCATTTTACGTGGGCTTTTTCACAACACAGGCAGTTCTTTCGGCTGCACATCTCTCCACATTTACCAACAGAGAAGCAACAAGCACTGTTTCTATCTCTATGCTGTATACATGTGCAATGGACAAACACTTGCCTTAACCAGAACAGAAATGCCAAATCAGTGTTATAGTCTGTAAATACATGTGCGTGACGTTTTCTAATTTCGCAGCTCATAACTCTGCAGAGAGAGAGAGAGAGAGAGAGAGAGAGAGAGAGAGAGAGAGAGAAGAAAGTCATGAACCCCTATAGAGTAATAAAACTAAATAGAAAAAATAGTTCCCTGATTCAGTAGTGGAAGGATACAACTCATCTGACTAAACTGATTTTAAAGAGGCTAAGCTTCTGTGGTGAGATAAAATTACAAATAGGGCCAGTGGTTAATTTGTAGAAAACATAAGTGATGGGGCTCTCGTCAGGAGGCAGTTTGAACAAGCCCATATCTCCTTTTAGCGCCGCCTGAAACAGAACCAACTACTAACCATAAAAGTGGGGAGAGGATGTGACGTAATGGCCAGAGCTGCTGATTTCCTAGCTGGGGAACCGGGTGTGAGTCTCGGCATAGGCTCAACATCATGTGATTCTGGGCAAATCACTTTCTCTCCCTGTGCCTACCATGTGTTCTTAACTGGTGCTCATGAAAAGCACCGTTTTTGGTGATTAAGTGCTGGTGATGGGCACCGGAAACCACCAGCTCAAATTAAGCACTGAACAGGGCAGAACCCAACAAAAGAGTAACACTGAACTGAGTTAACGGTATCCAGTCCTCATCAATATGTTGATCCAAAGACTTATCTGTGTATTATTTTATTGTAGTCACCAGAGGCCTTAATATTTATACACAGGACCAATGCAAATGAGGGGAAGCTTGCCTATGCGCGATCTCCATGTTACAGACTCGGACCCTGAGGCTAGGTACTTCTTATTAGGGACAGTGACCACTGACCACATATGAGGTGGTGAATTCAGGGCACGCTCTGAGGGTGTCCTTTGTGAATCAAAGATAGAGGGGTCCCAAAGCATCCCTCCACTGGTGGCTGCAGTCAACTGTTGCACCCACCAGCAGAGAGATTAAAATGCCTCCCATTGAAAGGCCAGCAGTGAAAGACGGACCAGCTGCTGCAAACATGAGCTCTGAGTTTCAATAATGCACTGTTCCCAGTAAAAGCATGGGTTCATGTCTGCAATGGGAACATTGCGTTTATTCTATTAGGGTGCACTCCCATGGTCTGTGGCCTGCTCACCCTATTAAAGGTGTACCACGGTACATGTGTGGACAATGTGTCCTAATGTGTTCAACAACAGCAAACAGCTGTCTGTAGGTGAAACCAAAAAAGAGGGATATGTAGCGGATAGCAGGCAAATAGTCCAATACACTCAATAAAGGAATACTGACATAAAGAGCAATGACTTATCCACAATTCATCAGAGAATTATGGAGAAAGCTGAGGAAACAAGAACACCTTTTCCCCAAGCAATTTACATAGGGGAAGTTTAGGCAGTTCTGCAGCGAAAAGAGCTGAATTTAATTATACCAAATTTGGCAGAAAGCTAGATTGTTACCCATAATGAGCATTTGTTTGTGATTTGGTGTACATTTGCTCAGAAGTTTGGGAAAAATTAAGACTCAAAATATATAGATATCTTCACAGTTGGGCTGAAATTAAAAAATAAAGCCTTCTGATTGGCTGATGGGGCGTTTTTGGAGCGAGTGCTCTGATTGGTTGACCGCAACATAAACAGAAATGTTGTGACAACCATTACAGGACTCTGGGACTTGGTCTTCTTTCCTGAAAATGTTTTTTAAAAATGATATAAGGGGGCAGGGAAGGGATTCCCTGACCGCCTAGTCCTTGTGGCGTGGGGGAGCTGAAGGGGGGGGGGGGGGTTCTGGAGAAAACCATCCTGTGCCCAAAGTTCAAAAACATTTTATCATTTTGCGGTCTCATGTAACTTGTGCAAGACTGGGAAAAAGGAATATGCAGACACACCAGGAAGGGACTGTGTTGCCAGCAGGGTAGCCAGATCGGCAGTGCCGAACTCCACTCCCCATGCTGCCATTAAAAAATAAAAAAGAGGAAGGCTATGGGTGCCCTGGATGGAACCGGGGAATCCAAACACAAAATGAAAATGTGACCTAAAGCTGCACAGCTGAGTAAGCATTGCATTGCCAATGGAAAAAGAGAAAAGAAGGCTATGTGTGTCCTGGTTAAGGCTGGCCCACCCTAAAAAAACAAATAGAGCACCACATGGCCGCACAATAAAGTAAGCCGAGAAAGCAGACTTGCTAATTGCGTATTCACAAGAAAAGCTCCCCATAATGTCCTAAAAGGAAATCCATCTTTGGGGAGACGACTGGTGGCCTTTAGAGCTCGGCCCAACTCCCACACCAGTCACCCAGGTGAAGAATCTTGGGATTCTGCTTGACGCCAATCTATCATTCACCCCCACACAAAGAAAGTTGCGGGCACCTGTTTTGGCGTTCTTCAGAGTCTCAGGCCTATTCTTAAATTCTTCGATGCCTCTACCAGGCAACTTATAGTGCAGGCCATGATTCTTTCCAGATTGGATTATGCCAGTGCACTCTTATTGGGCACCAATCAAGCAGAGCTCACACGCCTTCAGCGCGTACAAAACGCGGCTGCTCGTATGCTGATAGGTCTGCCTAAATTTTGCTCAGTTAGGAGCGCCATTTCTGATCTTCACTGGCTGCCCGTTAGGCAGAGGATAACATTTAAAGTACTGTGCCTGGTTTTTAAAATTCTGAAACTGGCTTCCCCTCCTATTTTGTCTCAGACTATCTCCTACTACACACCGGCTAGAACACTTCGTTCAACCGGTCAATTTTTGGCCACAGTCCCTCGCTTTAAAAAAGCCAGAATGGGCGGACGCTCATTTGGTGTCTTGGCGGCCAGCCTTTGGAACACATTGCCGTTCAGTGTTCGATCCATTCCGGACTTGCTTCCTTTTAGGAAAGCGGTGAAAACATTCTTGTTTCCTTTGGTCTAGCGATCTTGGTTAGCATGTTACATCTGTTGGTTGTGTTGCTCGTCCTTTGTAGCGCCAGGACGCAGCTTGGCTGTGGCATCTGTGCGCCTTATAAATGAAAAATAACATAACATAACATAACATAACATAAATGGGCTTAATAGTGCATATCGTGGTGCCCCAGTGAGGGACAAGGTTACAACCAACTAATAAAATGAGTGTTGCAGGGGGCTGCATGGAGTGCAGCAGCCACCTAGTAGCATTTAATAAATTGAACCCTAACTCTCCTGGGACACTGAATACAGGACCCCAGGAGAGGTTTCCACAATTTTTAAAGCACTCTGGCTGGAGCTGTATGCACTTCAACTGTAGGCCTGGGACTCCTTGTGGTTGGTTTTATTGCTGCAATATGTGGCCTGAAGAGTGTGGGAAAAACCTCAAACACATGTACATGGTTATTTTGATGAGCCGTGCTTTATATTACAATGATTTTTAGTAAACATTGTAATGTCAGGCCTCGACAAATCATATATATGTAACTAGACCTGTATGTAAGTCTAGTGACTTAAATAGTCTACTCAACCTAATTATAATGCACATGGCCCATTAACTGGTTTTAAATTCTGTGATCCTAGGCAAATATTTTAGTTCACTGTGCCGCCGTTTTCTCCTTCATCCCATATGAGAGCGCCTTCAAATAAGTGAGTTCAGTATATTTGCTGTTTAAAAAACACTTTTGTTTGATTTAGTAGACTAAACATTTGCTCCATATATAATACAAATCTAGCTACATATAGGATACACAAGACCTCTGACTTGCCTCTTAGTTTATTAACCGCATTGTCATTATGGCGTGGGCAGGACTTTTTCTTAAATCAGCTTTAAAAACTCACTTTTAATAAATACATACCTGAAGCATGAAGTGGTAGCACATTTATTTGATATCAGTAGATTTTCAATTGAAATAGCCACAACATTTCCCACTGACGTGTGGTTTTATTGATAAAACTATATAGTGTACAAAGTTTGGAAATCGAGTTTCTGCAAATGTTTACCATTTGCACATCACCAAGTAAAGTGTTCTGAGTTGTTTTGCTCCTACTTAAATCTTTGTTTACATCACACATCTGAATAGAAAAAAATATATTCTTTCGTAATTCCTGATATATTTTAAAATACTTGTACTATTCATTTACAAGCTGTTTAAATGTTGTGTGTTAGAAGAAAAACTGACATCTTGCACCCTTTTATTTTCACAATGATTGTCAGATAGCTCACTTGACAAAAACCTCCATGATGAGATAAGGAACAAATAGTAAAACAAAAAAATGACATTTTACCTCTGTCCTTAAACAGATACCCAATGTGTCAAGATACAAACAAGATTTAAAGGCTTCTTTACTGCTCATTCACTTTCTGAATGAACAGAACACCTGTTCCATTCAGCCTAAGTTCACTTGCCAGAACCACCAGAGCCGGATGATAGCGAGTGCCAGAGTTGATTTTTTGTTGCCTGAATGTGATTGTAATTTAATGGCAAATTATCAGATATGGTGAAATTATTAATGTGGTGGTTCTTTGACCAAGCCAATAGGACTGCCTTGCTGATCCTTTGACAAAGCCAACAGGCCTGCCTTTTATATATTAATGTGGCAACTCCTAGGCAAAGCCAGTTGGGCAGCCTTATTTAAAATGGCATCCCCTTAAATTGTGATGTTGCATCTGGTAGAGGTGAGATTAATGCACACATCATTCACCCTGTACAGAGGTCTTGATGGACATACCAGTCCCACATGAAACGCTAATATGTAGATCCTTTGCCCTGCACAGAGCTCTTTACAGGCAGAACTGCCCCTCACTAAACCCTACTATGCACAGCCATCAGCCTATAGAGAGGTCATTGCACATAGGCCAGCCCCTCTCCAAACTCTACAACACACTGCCTTTGCCCTGCACGGAGGTTTTTGCTGACAGACCAGTCCCTCACCAAACGCTACCATGCACAGACTTTGCCCTGCACATAGGTCTTTCTGGAAAGGCCAGTTTTTCACCCAGCACTATACTATGCCCTGTACAGAGGTCTTCGCAAAGAGGCTGGTCCCTCACCAAACCCTACTACACACAGCCTTCACCCTGTAGGGAGGTCTGCATGGAGAGGCTGTAGTGATGTCCTTTCTGGGCCCACTTTAGTTCTCCCTTAGTTTTGTGTATTAGATGTTTTAGGCTGCCTCTGCTTTGCCACACATAATACATTTATTTGCATGACATTATGTTGGGAATACATTGCACATGTTGTTTGTTATTTAGTGATTCTTCTTGGGAGTCAGTATGCACATTTAGCACAAGGTTGGCTGGAACACCTAAGAACATGTTGTACTGTTTTTTTTTGGCTCGATTCAGCAACATCTCCTAACGTTTTAGACATAACACGGTAGCACAGCTGCAGCTTTCCAACACAGTAGTTTTATCATATAAAATGTGTCCCGTCCCCTTGGGGCCAGAGACAAGAATTCTGTCAGAGAGACATGTCCTGGAACAAATGCACGCAGAGCCTGACATGCAACCTTGCTTAAACTGACTTTACACCTAACTACATACACCAGGTATAGGGTCTGTTGCCAATCCCAGAGCTCACGTATATATCCCTGTGCTCACACAGTTGGGGTTGGCCTAGACAGATAGATAATTTGCCATGGTGGGGATGTTTATTTTATACAGCCTGATAGTAATGCTACTTAGTTAGTTTAGGTTCATCTGCCTAGTGAGTGCACACATTTGCTTCATAACATAGTTTCAATAAATGCATTGTAAACTATGGGCAAGAATGAGTGAGTGACAAAAGGTGAGGATCTGTTTCCACGGTTCCCCTGGGGACCAGAGGCTCATGTTCTAGGTTGCCAAAATCACCTGCTACTCTAGGAAGGTTAGGAGTTTGGGTGAGGTAGTGTGAGCTAGCCAGGGTTTGGGCCGACAGATACGCTGTTGAGAGACTCAGTCATTATATTCTGCCATCCTGTCATCCTATGACACAGCTCTGCTTTACTATCAGAATTCCTGCTACAAGGCCAGCCCTCACCAAGCCCCACTATGCACAGACTTTGCTCAGTATAGAGATCTTTGTGGTAAATATTCTTTTCACCTAAACTGAATTTCATACGGAATCTTAAAATAAAGTAAAATAGCTCAGAATAACAAGAGGCAGAATCCGTGGTATAAGAGGTTTTCTAAATGGGCTTTATTCCAAAATGGCCGACTCGAGTCGCGGCCTTCAGGTTCCGTCACCACGAGGGTTCAGGAAGTGAAGTACAATACTTTATTGACAAGAAGTAACTTTTATAGGTCATACATTAAAATGAAACGAATGCAAAAGGCGTAACAATTGATAAGACAAATGACATGGTAATACGTAATCGAAACTAGGCGTAATAAGGAGCAAAAAGAAACATGATTGGCTCTGATTATCTTACATAGGTGGATCTATAAGATAATCCTTAACATAGATGCGCGCGCAGCAGCATGACGTGTGATTGACGTGCAACTAGGGGGTGAAGGGGACTTGACATTTAGCTCTACATGTGGAGACGAGAAGTCTGGGGGGTCAAGTCAACCTAATCCCAAATCATATCTAACATCCTATGTTTAGAGAACGATGTTATCCACAAGGAAGGACTCTCGGACAGAATCTATTCTATACTGACTGTGTGTGCGTGTACAAGCGTCTAAGTGCCTATATGAGATGCGAGGGGCAGAAAACTTTCCATGGCAACAGGGCTATGAATCACTTGCAGGAGGACGGAAAGGCTGAGTCCTTTGCTTGTGAGCAAAAGGAAATGTTTACCTAAATCACTAGACAGGAATGCATCGGCTGAAGAGCAAAATAGATAATTCGAAGGTGAAATACAGCTTCTTGGCAGGCAGGCGAAAACTCGCCGAGGCGGGCACCGTTAGCTGCACAGGGAGTAGGACAAAGTTCATGGATACAGATGCGAGCTCAAGCTGAAACTGTCAGAGACAGAGAGCAGGGAAAGGCTTTGAGGACAGAATCGGGCCTACTTGCCTGAACTGTAAAAATGGAGTAACTTAACCATAAAAAGTCGGTGGCCTTTCATACTTAGGAAGCGAATATCCAGCCCATTGATGGCGGATCTGACAGAGAACATGTCGACGGTAGACACACATATGTTTGCGTCTTAGAAACTGGAACTGGAGGGAACATACATGTACTTGTAACATGCATATAGAACCGTTGGGGTCCAAGATAGGGGACATAACTGATCAGGAAAATCCACATTTCCACATTCCCTCCTTGTCCCCTACTTGCCCTTCAAGAGATATCAATCTTCATTATTCCATCGATTTGCTCATGGAGCATCATTTCTTCTTCCTTCTTTTTCCGGCATTTTGAACGAGAACTTTGATATGGAATGCATGATGTGGCACACAGACCACAAATCGCTGGTCCACATTGTAGGCATAAACAACAACTGAAGAGCATAAGAAGGCCAATACCTAGGAAGGATAGAACTCTCCATCCCCAGGCTGATATCACACTCCAAAACCACCCGGACCACGTCCAAGTGCCTGGATTCTCGTGTATCTGGCTTACAATCTTATGAAGGCGTGTTATAGCTTTATATACAGATGGCGAATTTTCTGGTATGAATATGCAGCAGCTGGATCCGATGACCCTGCAAGCTCCGCCCCTATCGGCCAGGATGACGTCAAGGACGAGACGATTCTGGAGAACAACAATTCTCATCACTGATTGTTCCTCTGTCAGATTGCCTAGGGCGGCTATAGTCTCGTTTACTACAGCTTCAAGAGTCTTGGTTAGTCTGCGGATCAGCTTACTATTTGATATTGTACCTATATAGGGAAAGATACCTTTATTGAAATCTACATACTTGTCCCATGCCGTCTCAGTATAATCGACAACTGGGAGATCTCTTCGCTCTCTTTTGTGTACTAAATGAACATTTCGATAATAATCAGGGGGGGCTAGGAAAACAGGTGGTAAAAGGAATGCTATGTAACAGGTACCATCCCAATCTAGAGGCAGACGCATATATGCCGTCTGACCACATATAAAGTAAGAATGGCGAGAAGCTCTAAATGAAGATTTACCTTGATCCCTATATTCTATTGTAGTAACGCATTGGCTATGGCCCATATGTATGGAACCAACTTTTCTTACACATAATTCACCCTTAACTGGAAATACTGACATAGTGGGCAGAATTAGTTCAACTTCGGATTTGACATTCAGAATCATAAGATTAGGCGTAAAATTACCTAATTTATACACTTCGTTTTCTAAATCAGTTCCTGTTCTACTGGGGTGACCCTCTTTATTAGGGTGACAGACTTTGAATAAAACTAGATTCAAATTTCCCCATATCCAATGTTGTTGATAAACTGCTGTGTCTGGGTCTATGGAATTTAGTAAGCTAAACCATGCTCCACAGGAGCCATTGTGTGTGAACGGATGTGGAAAGAAAGGCAGAACTCCTTGGTTATTCTGATAGGGAGGGAGTCGGCCACACACCCAACAATTGGTGGCATTACTAGTCTGATGGGAATGATGTAACATACTAATGAAAGTGTTATTGCGCAGCGCAAGTCTATAAGATAATTCATGTGGCGGTAGGTCACTAAAAGAATGTTCAGCAGCAACATTATAAACATGTCTAGAAATAGGATGATATATATGCAAAATCACACTTGTAATAATTATTAAAACACTCAATAAAAACAGAATTAATAATGTCCTCACACAGTAGCTACGCAGTGATTTACAATACGCCTGTCGTTTCAACATTTCTCTGGTATTTTCTCTACTCAGGTCCAAGGGATACATGTCAGAGACAATTCAACCGCTTCACCTTGGAGAGGACTTAAACAATCAAATTGCTCGACTGTTTGGGCCTAAGTTTTAATTTATAGCACTGAGAGTCATTCTTTTCAACAAAGGGAAGTTTTGAATCAGTCTGTGAGGGAGTGCAGGGCACAGTGTCTATATCCGAGGATAGTCCATGAAATTTCTTAACGTGGCTGGAATGTATCCATCCTTTGCGGCCCTCCACTTTCACGGCTGTTCTTGTGGTCAGCAGGACTAGCTTCGGTGTTTTCCACCTGGGCTCCAATTGAGTTTTCCGATCGAAATTCCTCACAAACACTAGATCCCCCGGAGCGACGTCATGGGGTTTCACCTCAGTGTTGTCAGGAAAAGCTGCAGCTACCTGTGAACGACAAGATTGTAGTGCAGACATCAAGGAAGCCAAGTAATCTGTCAGCATATTACAATTAACATCAGTTATTTTACGTGGTATAGGCGTCCCCCACATATTTGGTGGCCTTCCGAAGATCACCTCATACGGGGATAGCCCTGTTCGAGAGTGTGCTACCATTCTTATGTAAAATAGTGCAACTGGTAAGGCTACTATCCAGTCAACACCTTTCTCCTTACATATTTTAGACAATCTGATTTTCAAAATTTGATTATGTCGTTCCACGAGACCTGCTGCCTCGGGGTGTCGGACACAGTGGAATTTCCACTGATATCCCAACAAAAGTGAGACATGTTTCATTAATTCGGATGAGAAAGGCTGGCCGTTATCTGAATATACAACACGTGGTAGCCCGTACCGTGGGAAGAATTCTCGAACTAACTGTTTGGCAGTAGTCGGGGCCGTGTAATCTGATACTGGGTACGCCTCAGTCCATCGGGAGAGAGCGCAGACAACTACAAGAACATATTTGAATCCTCGACATCGTTCCATCTGGATATAATCCATTTGGAGCACTTCAAAAGGATGATCAGGAGTCTGGAATCCACCCTGTTCTACGGGAACACTTTTTCCTGGGTTGAACTGACAACATATCATACAGGTACGGACCTTTTGTTTAGCTGCTGCTCGTAAATGTTTATTGAACCAAATGTGTTGAATGCTATCTAACATAGCTTTTTCTCCTAAATGCGCCGGGCTGTGAATTGTAGCTATAATGGCTTGGACCATAGAGTCAGGAAGAAACCATACAGATTTCTCCTTCGTCATCCATCCCTGATCTGTCTGGATCCCTCCTAGTTCAGTCCATTTCTTTAATTCTTCTGCAGTAGCATGTGTCTGTATGTCAATTACGTCAAGTGCGGGATCCTTAATTGTCATACACTGTGTTGGTGTCTGAACTATTGGCTTTGTCATGTCTAATGTGCGGTTCTGAGCAGTCTGTTTAGCTGTTCTGTCAGCTAAATCATTGCCTTGAGAAATGATATCAGTAACCTTCGTGTGTGCTTTACATTTCATAATCGATATAGCAGTGGGCAGATGTATTGCGTCTAACAAGGCATGAATGAGGGGTCCGTGCTGAATGTGGGCACCGTGGGAGGTTAAATAACCTCTCTCTCGCCACAGCACGCCGAAGTCGTGTACAACTCCGAATGCATAACGTGAGTCAGTATATACATTAACTTTCTTATTTGTGGCTTGAATACAGGCTTGTGTTAGAGCAATAAGTTCTGCTGCTTGGGCTGACAAAGTGTCTATACAATTTGTCTCAATAACTTCAGTGTCTGTTGTGACTGCATACGCGGCCACTAAATCTCCTGTACTTGTTCTCATGCACGATCCGTCTACATACAGCGTCAGGTCTGGATCTAACAATGGAACGTCTGTCAAGTCTTGTCTAGGTTTTGTCTTTATTTCAATGATTTCAACACAATCATGAGCTAGTGGGTCTGTTCCAATTACAGGTAATAGTGTAGCAGGATTCAATGTATTACACCGTCGGATCTCTATGTGTGGCTGAAACAATGTTAGTTCATAACCGGTAAGTCTTGCTATGGTCAAGTGTTGTGTTTGTGTTCGGTTCACAAGAACCTCTACTGCATGCGGTACTTGTACTGTCAATGAATGTCCTAACACTATGGCATCGCTTTGTCTGATTGCTAAGGCTGTCGCTGCCACTGATTTCAGGCATGCAGGCAAAGCCTGAGCTACGGGATCTAATGTACTGGAAAAATAAGCACATGGCTTGCGTGATCCTGCTTGATCCTGAGTGAGTACTGACAAGGCCGTACCTTCACGTTCTGTAACAAAGAGTGTAAAATGTTTGCTATAACATGGTGTTGCTAAAACAGGTGCTTGACATAAGGCTTCCTTTAGGCTTTCAAAAGCTTGTGTATGTTCCTGAGTCCAAGGGAGAACAGTCGATGTGGCTGCCTCCTGTGTGGTTAACTGAATGAGTGGTTTTGCTAGAAATGCGTACTGAGGGATCCACTGCCTACAATATGAAGTGAGGCCTATAAAAGCCCGCACCTCCTTTTGTGTCTGGGGTATTGACATGTTAGCAATTAACTGGATGCGATCTGGTGTAAGCTGCCTTCCCTCCTTGGACAGCGAGTGACCAAGATAAATAACTCGCTGGACACAGAATTGCAGCTTAGAAGGAGACACCTTGTGCCCCTTGTCGGCTAGAAAATGTAAAACTGTCAGAGAAGCCTTTTCACATTCAGGTTCGCTTCTCGCGGTGATCAGCAGATCATCGACATATTGAAGCAGTGCAGTATTGACTGGCATGTGGATACTGTCAAGTTCTCGTTTCAGTGCTTGGCTGTAGATGCTGGGGCTTTCTGTGAATCCTTGGGGAGCGCGTGAGAATTTAAAGCTGCGCCCATTTAAACTGAATCCGAACAAGTATTGGCTTTCCGGATCTATTGGGACGCTGAAAAAGGCATTCTTGAGATCAATTACAGTAAAGAATGTTGCTTCGGAATCAATTGCTGTCAATAATGATGATATATCAGGGACCACAGGAAATTGTGGTACAATGCACTTGTTTAGTTCACGCAAATCAATAACCAATCGGTATACTGGTGGGGCAGTAGGATCAGTTCGTTTAAGAATCGGAATTATCGGTGAATTACATACATTGGAGTCTGTTTCTACAACTACTCCCTGGGCAATTAGCTCATCAATGATTTTCAACAAAGCCACTACAGCATCATGCGGTAACTTGTATTGTCGCATTCGTGGCAGTACCACTCCTGCTTTCAATGTGACTCGGTATGGTGTAATGTTCATGCAGCCGACATCCGTAGGGCCTTGTGCCCATAGATGTACTGGTAAAGTCTGTAGTCGGGGATCCATGTCTCTAGACACATAGTGACCTTTAAAATCACGTAAAAACAACCTTACTCCTTCCGGAGAACAACATATTATGGCTCCTAGTGCTTTCAGAGTTTTAATTCCTAACAGATTTTCTGGGCATGATTTAGTAAGCAATAAATCTGTAGTTCGTGTCAAAGGTCCTATCGTAAGTGGGAGAGGCTGTGATACTTCATTACCAATAGGTTTTCCTGAAAAACCAAGGGAAACATTTTGTGAGCCTGAGAGGGGTGCCCCTGGAACTTCACTACGTTTTATAGTGGTTCGACTTGCCCCTGTATCGAGTAAGAATTTTCTATCTTGACCTAATAATTCACTATGTACATAAGGTCCTTCTTGATCTACAGGAATCTCGATAAGCGGTAAGTCAACTTCCCTCTCTAGGCTTGTTCATGCGTAACGCTGATACTCAGGATATTCATACTGTGCAGTCTGATACATTTGTCGTGTTGTGGTTTGTGTGGCAGTAGCAGGCAACGGTGGTGCAGCTGGCACAAACTGTATTGGCTGTTGTGCGGCTGGCATGGCCTGGGGATGCGGCATAGCTCCTTGTTCATTCTGATCTTGTCTGAGCGGCCGCGATCTTTCTTGTGTTTTACCTATGGCGATATTATGTTTTAAAACTGGACAATCATGTACGTAATGACCTGGCTTTTTGCAATAATTGCATGTTCCTTTTACCGGTCCCGCTGAATCGGACTGTGTCATACCCTTTTTATGTCCTTCAGCCGGTACTGTCTGAGACACTAGCATTTTCATTTTTGTATCTTTCATACGTCTTTGTTCGTGTTCTTGTTCATCTCTAATTCTATTGTGATGATACTGTAACATTTGTAGCATTTGTGACGGAGTGTTACTTTGCCAGGTACTCTCGAATTTCAATATTCTATTCTTTACTGGAGGTAATGCATTTTCTACTAATTTTGTCACAAATAAGTGTGGATACGATTCACTACTTGTTTTTATCCCACTATTTATTCCAAAACATTTTTCAAATCGGGCATAATAATCACTTGTGTCTTCATCATGCTTTTGTTTACAGGCCGTGATTGCACCCCAATCTTCCTTTTTCGTAGTTAATAAACGTGGCAGTACTTGTACTAGTAAACCTGGTAATGCTTTGACTTTATCCCCGAGTCCTGAACCTGCAGTTCGGGCCTTTTCCTCCGCTTCTAATGCTGTCCAATCTATCTTTTGGTCGCCCACTTCCCACTCTTTTTCTTTCAGTTTTTCATAAATGCCAGCAGGTAAGAGCACCTTTAATATCGTCATAATATCAGGATAGGTATACTCTCCCATCAGTAACATGTCCTTAATTTCTCGGTGGAAACCCGCTGGGTCTTTGTCATGACTTGGTACTACTTTCTTCATTTCTAACAATTCAATTTTTGATATGGGTGTGTATACAAATACACGGTGAAACTGATTGTCTTCGCCTTTTATTGGGTGCACTTCTCGTAAGGGATTTTGTCTATCCATATAGTACGGCGTTCTTTCTCTGCGGGGCAGCGAGAGAGAATCCGGACTTACAAAAAGGACATACTGTTTACGTGACACCAATATCTCTTTAATTAACTTGTTACTAGAACCTCTCCATCTGTTCGTGAGTAGTTCCGTTAATATATCAGGTAAAGGACCAGGGTCAGCATGTTGGCTCTTATATAATATAAGGAGTTGCTGAATCATATAGATTCCAGCTAAACGTTGTTCATCTGCACTGAGATTAAAAAACGTGTGTGCTACGGTCTCATCACCGTATTTTTCAGGACTGTCAATCCAGTGAACGGCTGATCTGGCTAATTCTTGCTCATCCATGGAATCGAGGAGGTGGTAACCCCTTCGTTCTCGTAGTATTTTATCCGCGGCTTGAAACAAATGTTCAGGAGACTTCAGATTTATTACAGGCGTCGGGTACGTTCTGCTGTTATTTGGGCATACAGAGTGTATGGGATCAGAAAAACATCTAGTATTATCACAGGATCTTCCTCTGCCTACATAGGCTATGGTCTCTGACTGTCTTGCGGAATTCCCTGATTCGGACACTTCATCTTGCTCGAACTCGTCTGTTTCCAATCTTTCTTCATGAATACGCTCTATCTCTCTACGGATTTTTCGGCACATGGCTATTAGACAGTTTTTCTTATCGTGTCTCCCTTCTGATATATTCTGGCTCCATCTTGTAAGAATAAGCATTGCATTCGGGTCTACCCCCGAACGGTCTTGATTTCTGATCACACAGTTTATGAGGAAACGTAACAGTTCCCCCTGTATCTCTACTTTCTGGAATTCCATAGCTCTGTTAATACATTCTGGATCTCGCCCTGTTTGAACAAAATGATATATTTCGTCTAGATGCGTAGTCATTCCTGGTAACCTCGCTAAATACTCTGCGGCTCGTCTGATACGTAATGATGCCAGGACCATTTCGTCCTCTTTACCAACCACCGGGTCATATCTACAATTTACAAGGAGTTCCTTAAGCGTACGTTCACTTACGAATTTGGGTGTACGTGAATGCGCTGACTCTTGAAAGACAAGTTTATTTATTCTAGGTGGTGTAAAGGTATTGCTAGCACCTCCCGTGGCCCCATCTGGGGCGTCGGGTGTGAATGGGTTCGTTGAACGTGACACAGCAACTATGGGTGTCGATACCACTGTAGAATCGACTGCGGGGACAGATGCGGAAACAGATGTGCTTGCCGAAGCTTGTATCGGGACTTGCTGTTGCACGGGGACGGATACCTGATCCTGACGTTGAACCCCTCCGCCAGACGGTCTATGTGGTGTGGCGTTAGCATACTCGGGAGCTGCGTCGTCTAGATATGAGGAAAGAAAAACATCTTCTGCGGTTCTGGGATGCCCTTCTGGATGTACCTTAATTGGAAATAATGGGGGTGGCAAGTCTTTTGGCATCTCTGGAACAGCCTTAGGTAGTCCTTCGGCTAGAAGGGGGTACATACCATTCGTAAGAGCATTTCTTTGTCTATTTACTTGTTCTGATTTCACTCGGATACCTTCCTCAATTAATAGATTTTCTTGAACTTCCTTTGAACTTTCTTTGCTCCTCTCTTCTTGTCTACGTGCTTTTTCTGTGCGTCTATGAGATTCTTTACGCCATAACTCAACAGCGTCTTTCTGTGACTGTCTGACCTTTCTTTTCCATAACTCTTCCTCCACTTTCATGATGCACTCTGCATCCCAGGTTCCCGCTGCGGGCCACCTTTGACTTTCCGGCAATCCCTTGGTATAATCTACCCATAAATCAAGAAACAATATGGCATCTAAGCCATGCTTGTGATACATAAAATGCCCTGGAGTGTCCCTAGGAGGAATAGGAACTGCTTCTTCAAGCACCCCTTTTCTGGTAGTTATCTGTCTTAACTTCGAGAAGAGCGGCATCTTGACAACTGATCTGATACTTACTCTTGAATTCACTTAATACGAAAAATAATGAACAGTGAACAATGAACAATCATTCATACCACAATATTTGAACACTTTAAACATTAAACATTAAACATTTTAACAATGACCGACAATGATGACAGTCTGCCTAACTAATCACCACGCTGAATTCTTGACAATAACTGAATACTTCGAAATACTTGATATACTGCTAAACAGTACATATACACTGCTAAACAGTGCAGACCGGATTTGTGTACCCAAATCCGTCTTGACCGGCACAACCTATGTGCGCGTCAACACGCCTCCCCGGCGATGGTACTCACCGAGTAGCTCCTTGAAACGGAAGGCCTCAGAGAATGGACGGGACTCGATGACTGCGGACAGCGGACCCTCTGGTCATCGGGATTTCGAAAAAACCTGGTGGGCCTCTGTATACCTCGGATCTTGCTCTCTCAGCTAGGCTCTGGTCGGGATACTTCGCACTTCTCACCGCCTCGTCTGGGTTGATCGCAGCCTCAGTCGCCCCCGCTTGACCGGAGGGAGCTTACAGGAAATCCTGCTGGTACGCGTTTATGGTCCGTCCAGCTGTGGCAGGAGACCGGGCCTGCAACGCACCGCCGGCGCGTGAGATGAGAAAGTGTCCCTGTTCGGGCGCCATTATGTGGTAAATATTCTTTTCACCTAAACTGAATTTCATACGGAATCTTAAAATAAAGTAAAATAGCTCAGAATAACAAGAGGCAGAATCCGTGGTATAAGAGGTTTTCTAAATGGGCTTTATTCCAAAATGGCCGACTCGAGTCGCGGCCTTCAGGTTCCGTCACCACGAGGGTTCAGGAAGTGAAGTACAATACTTTATTGACAAGAAGTAACTTTTATAGGTCATACATTAAAATGAAACGAATGCAAAAGGCGTAACAATTGATAAGACAAATGACATGGTAATACGTAATCGAAACTAGGCGTAATAAGGAGCAAAAAGAAACATGATTGGCTCTGATTATCTTACATAGGTGGATCTATAAGATAATCCTTAACATAGATGCGCGCGCAGCAGCATGACGTGTGATTGACGTGCAACTAGGGGGTGAAGGGGACTTGACATTTAGCTCTACATGTGGAGACGAGAAGTCTGGGGGGTCAAGTCAACCTAATCCCAAATCATATCTAACATCCTATGTTTAGAGAACGATGTTATCCACAAGGAAGGACTCTCGGACAGAATCTATTCTATACTGACTGTGTGTGCGTGTACAAGCGTCTAAGTGCCTATATGAGATGCGAGGGGCAGAAAACTTTCCATGGCAACAGGGCTATGAATCACTTGCAGGAGGACGGAAAGGCTGAGTCCTTTGCTTGTGAGCAAAAGGAAATGTTTACCTAAATCACTAGACAGGAATGCATCGGCTGAAGAGCAAAATAGATAATTCGAAGGTGAAATACAGCTTCTTGGCAGGCAGGCGAAAACTGGCCGAGGCGGGCACCGTTAGCTGCACAGGGAGTAGGACAAAGTTCATGGATACAGATGCGAGCTCAAGCTGAAACTGTCAGAGACAGAGAGCAGGGAAAGGCTTTGAGGACAGAATCGGGCCTACTTGCCTGAACTGTAAAAATGGAGTAACTTAACCATAAAAAGTCGGTGGCCTTTCATACTTAGGAAGCGAATATCCAGCCCATTGATGGCGGATCTGACAGAGAACATGTCGACGGTAGACACACATATGTTTGCGTCTTAGAAACTGGAACTGGAGGGAACATACATGTACTTGTAACATGCATATAGAACCGTTGGGGTCCAAGATAGGGGACATAACTGATCAGGAAAATCCACATTTCCACAGTGGGGATGTTTATTTTATACAGCCTGATAGTAATGCTACTTAGTTAGTTTAGGTTCATCTGCCTAGTGAGTGCACACATTTGCTTCATAACATAGTTTCAATAAATGCATTGTAAACTATGGGCAAGAATGAGTGAGTGACAAAAGGTGAGGATCTGTTTCCACGGTTCCCCTGGGGACCAGAGGCTCATGTTCTAGGTTGCCAAAATCACCTGCTACTCTAGGAAGGTTAGGAGTTTGGGTGAGGTAGTGTGAGCTAGCCAGGGTTTGGGCCGACAGATACGCTGTTGAGAGACTCAGTCATTATATTCTGCCATCCTGTCATCCTATGACACAGCTCTGCTTTACTATCAGAATTCCTGCTACAAGGCCAGCCCTCACCAAGCCCCACTATGCACAGACTTTGCTCAGTATAGAGATCTTTGTGGAGAGCCCATCCCTAACCAAACCCTACTACGCATAGGCTTCTCTCTGCAGAAAGGTCTTCATGGAGAAGCCAGTCCCTCAGCAATCCCAACTAAGCGCAGCTATCATCCTGTACAGCGGTCTTCATGGGAGGCCAGTCCCTTGTAAACCCCTACCATGCACAAACTTCAACCTGTACAGAGATCAGTCCCTCATCTCAACCTATTGTGCACAGTCTGCGCTCTGTGTGCAGAGTGTGTGTATGGCTCGCTCCCTCTAGACACCTAAGCCCCATTAGGTGGGAAGGTCCCTGCCGCACACAACTTATGCTATCTGCACAGCTCTTCATGGAGAGCCCACACACTCCACATACTCGATGCTTCCTTACATGGCCAAGACCCTACAACGTACAGTAAGGTATGGTAGTAAAAACGTACTTTACGTTAAAAGAAACTTGGGATTTACTGACAAAAAACAAAGATTAAAGTAACATGTAGGTAGGTGTAATGGGTAATTTCTAGGGTAATGTTAACAAACCCTAGAAATTCACTGATAAAAACAAAGGTTAAAGGGACATTATAATTCAGCAACGGCATTTTAAACAAAACAAATAATAATCACAAGTTATAGTTAAGCAAGCTAAGTATAACTTACATCCCTGCCATTCACTGCTTATGACCTTTTACATCCCTGTCATTCACTACTTATGACCTTACATATTACATCACTCATGACATTTTCAGTGACATCTTTGATGATATCACTTATGACATCTCAAAGACATCACTGATGACACCATGCAACCTACTAGTGTTCAAATTAGTGTATAAACTAGTATAGCATTTGAGATATAAAAGCAAGTACTAAGTGACTCAGAATCATGTAAAGTATAAATTACCCTTCAGATACACAACACCCCCTTGGTTGAAGCAAGCCTTACCTACACACATCCTTTGCCCTGTACTGAACATTTTGTGGATATCTGACATCATGTTGGTAGTCAACCACACATGAGTGGGCAAAACGCTTCTGCAAACGCTCTGCATGTGAAAAACTCTTCATGGGTAACCCATTTCCTTCAGACGCCTAATCCCCACTCGGTATCCAAGCTTATACTGTGAACAGTTTGCCGGTTTGCAGATAGTCACCTCTTGTGGGCAATGAGCTAGTCATAGGTAGAAAAGTATCATCTGTGGACAGTGTTCACCCTGTGCAGAAATCCTCCATGGAGAGTCCACTTTCTCTAGACATCTATGGCCACTAAGGCAGTGAAGGCCTTACTGTGCAAGTGTTCACCCAGTACCTAGAGCTTAGAAGATAGTCAGCCTCTTGTGAACAATCAAGCACACATAGGTAGGCACATACCTGGTACATACTCTTTTCAGTTCTATGCACTTCTCATGAAGAGCCCACTCTCACTATACAGTCAAGGCTGCCTGGGAGAGTAAGCATATACTACATACAACTTGTGCCTGGGAGGAAAGATTTTACAGCTAGCCAAACTCTTGTGGGTAATCAATGAAATGACATATGAGTTAGCAAGTCTCTGCAATGCATGGTTTTTGGGTAGTGCACAACTATCTGATGAGCACTGCCCCCCTCCACACACCCATGACCCATTATGAGGCGAAGAATGTTGCAAAGGTTTGCACTCAATAACAGTAAAGAGGCTAAGGAACACTATTCAAAATGTATCTTATACCTTACAGTATGATAAGCGTATATATCAAACTGTCACATTCATTGGATGGTGTAATCAGTGATGTCACCCATGATGTCATTTGAGATGTCATCAGTGGTGTCATTAATGTCATAAGTGGTTAAATATGTGTGGTCATAAGCAGTGCATTACAGGGTGCAGGTTAGTTAGCCCACTGAACTATAACCAGGGTCACTGGAATTATGCGGGGGCGGAGTGCCAATTTATGTGGCAGGGTTGAGTAAATTATGTGGCAAGAAAAGGCACATTATGAAGCATGGTGCGGCACATTTTATAATAGTATTACTTCATTATGTTGTCATTTCTACACTTGTTATCATAGTCTGGGCATTGGTTGTAATTCATTTATTACCTAAATGTAGCAACAGGCAATAGAAAGATCAACAGTTAACCTTTGCAAAGGGCTTTTCAGTGTGCAGCAACACGTGCAGCTGCGTTTTTTGTAAACAAAATGCCTTTTGTTTTGCTACAATCAGCAGATTACCCAGCAGTTGACAGATTATGTGGCAAATTTGTAATTATACGAAAAACGCAGTGGCTGCACAATCGCCAATCGCATAATTCCAGTGGCCCTGACAATAACTGGCGGATTTCACTGTTTTTTTTGTTTTTTGCTTTAAAACGTTACATTGTCACTGACATTCCCACCTAACTTTAATGTTTCTTTTATCAGTTTATATCTATGTTTATCTTTATGTTATGTATGAAAGTAATACCACACCTAACTATAACATCACTTTAACTGTTGGGAATATATATATATATATATATATATATATATATATATATATATATATATATGTGTGTATATATATATATATATATATATATCCTACTGGCGGTCGCCAGTAGTTAGTTATAGTTAGGACCTATTATCCATAGGAAATCCGCAACATTCTATTTGGAATAACTTTGGCGCCGGTTGATGAATCTTTGCGAAATTTTCAAAACTGGTGGGGCGCTCCGGTCCGCTCCTATCCTGAGAGTCTCGGGGTGATTCGTCAAGCGGGGGCTGAGAAAAAAGGGGGTCCCAAAACGTGTTTTCCCCATGCAATTTTCCATAGGAACCGTTAATCGCAGCTGCAGCCCGAACTGCCGAAAGGAATTTCACCAAATTTGGCAAAGAGGTAGCCCTTGGTTCACACTCGTGCCTTTTGGTTAAATGGTGTAAATCCGTTCAATAGTTGCTGAGAAAATCAAAAGTAAAATCAACATTATATCTATGGCCTCAAAGGATCCGCGCGCACTATGCGCACCCAGCGCGCACCCTCCTGATCACAAGCTGCATGCTAATTGGCTGTCAACTGGCTGTAAACACTCCAAACCAGGAAGTGTTGGCAGCCATTTTGTGCCTCGGTAGAAGCGAGACTTAAGAAATCAGTGGATGAAGTGCGCAAAACGTATAAAGGGGGCAGGGTAGAAATACCCTGACCCTCTAGACCTGCTTAGGGGGTCCCACAAGGACCCCCAGGGCCCAAATTATCATTTTTTGAAAAAACGGCAAAATGCGCGCTGGGTGCGTGGATCCTTCCGTAAAAAAAAAAAAAACGCTTATTTAATAATTAGCCCCGGGGGCAAAACACATAAAATTTGATAGGGGGCCCAGAGGGGCCCCCCAGCCCCGGAGACCGCCACCCCCGGAGCTTCAAAATAACTGGGTGGGGGGGCTCAAAGTCCCCCCCAAGCCCCGGGGACCACCACCCCCGGGGCTTTTTAAATTGTGGGAGGGGGGCTGCGTGGCCCCCCTCCTGGAGTCGTCAATGGCCCTGGGGACCGCCACCCCCCAGGGCCGGCTCCTGCAGTGTCTCGTCAGGGTGCCCACCCCCGGGACACTGCTGTTTGCTATGGCAGGGCGTGAGCTGAGGCTCCCGCCCTGTCATAGCAAACTTGGTTTGGATTTTGAAAGAGAGAGCTGTAAACCTGCTCTCTCTTTCAAAATGCAAACCATATTGCTTTTCCACACAGGAAGCTGCATGTTAGCAGCTCCCCATGTGGAAACGCAATGCCGGCTCCCGAAGGACGTGGGGAGCTGGCTGGGACCGTGGGGGCATTGGGGCTCCTCCCACGGTCCCCAACGTTGTATATAGGCCCCAGGGGATGGGGTCCCTGGGGAGAATAGAAATTAGTGATAGGTGCTATTTTTTTTTACGGGCAAATTAGGAGTCGCGCACCTATCGCGGCGCTCATCGCGGCCCCCTGGTGTGCACGCATTGGGTGCACTACTCCTACCGCGTTGGGTGCACGATTCCTCTCGCTTAGGGTGCGCGACTCCTAACGCGTCGGGTGCGCGACTCCAAGGAAAAAAAATTACATATTTTTGAGATAAACATCAAGCTTATGTGTTTAGATCTTGAGTGGCTCTAAAAAGAGCCGTTGTGTTTATTGAGAGATTTTGGTACCTACAAGTAAGTACCTATACAGAGTCTAAAGTTGTTGAGGAAGACTCTATAACCCTCATCTGTAAAATGTTCACCATCTCTCCTATAGATGCCTTGCATATTTAAACGCAGACTGTTGATGTAAATGGACCCCATCCTATAATCTCTGAGATAAGCAGAAACAGCTTTATTTACATGTTTCCTAGCTTTCTCAATCTGTGGACAAAAATTATTGGACCAGTTCCGTTTTTGTCTTTGGCATATTATACACAAAGGCAGTTTGGGGGAAAAGTGACATCAATTCGCCAAAGGTGTCCTTCATAAGCATTTCCAGACCTACCCCAGTCAAAGTGCCTAGGTCATTGCCACCACAGTGCACAATTATGAGGTCAGGGTGTTGGGAGATGCAAAAAGGATTTAACCAATGCATCAATTGGTGCCACTTTAATCCTCTCTGACCAATCCATTTAATGTCAACATTTGGCAAAGCTAGGTCTTTGTCAATACTAGGGGTGGGCGGAATTTGCGAAATTAACTTTCGCAAATTATCGCGAAAATGCTAAAAATCTCCGCAAACATGCCGGAAATATCGCGAAGACGCGGAAGTTTTTTTCCCGCCTGTTCGCGATATTTTTTGCGTGATCGCGGGTCGCCAACTTACCCATGCGGTAGCTCACGGGCGCGGCCATCTTGTTTTCACTTGTCCCGCCCTCTCGCGATGCTTACTTCCTGTTCCTGGTCGCGCAATGCATGTTCGTGCCCGTTCGCGGTAGTTATTTCCTGTTCGCGACCGCTTTGACTTGATAGCATTGCTTTTTGCTTGCTCGGGGAGAAAATATTGCGCGAACTTGCGCACGTGGTCGCAATGGGCGCGGCCATCTTGTTTTTCACTCTATTGCATGGTTCTGGGGCCTGATTTTGAATCCTCCCAAAATCTTTTCAATCCTTTGTTTATAGCCACTTTTTTTTTTTATCTTTCTTACTTATTATTTCTCTAACTATTTTCCTGCTTCTATATTTTTGGTTTTTGTCTACTTTTTTTTTGTTTTTTAGCTACTTTTTCTCTCTTTCTATTGCCTGCTATTTATTTCCTTTACTCCTTTATTTTTTTTACCTTTTCTTTCCCGCCCCGTCCCCAGAACCATGTCTAACGGTAGGGCTGTTCGCCGTCGCAGCCAGAGCCGCGACCGCCTTCCTTGCGGAAGGCGGCGCCCACAAGGGGTGCAGGCACGGGCCTTATTTGGGGAGGAGGAGTTGGCTGCACTTATTTTCTTTGTGCAGCGCCACCTCCCCTCAACCCTGGCAGCAGGTGGCAGGCCTGGGTCCGGGTACGGCCTCCGGGAGCGTCGGCAGCGGTGGGGGAAGGTGCGCCGGGCAGTGTCGCGCTTCTCTGGGGTCCGGCGCACCCAGGCGCAGCTGACGCACCGGTGGTCCGACATCCTGGACCGGGAGCAGGACCTGCTGGACCTGCTAGGAGTGGAGGTCCCGGGGCTTGGTGAGTACCTATTTAATTATTACAACTTTGTGTCTGTTCTTCTGCTCTGTGTTATATATTGCGAATATCTTTTTTTCCTTCCAACCAGCTAGAATGTTACTGCTTACAATACATTCTAGGTTAATTACGTTTAAAAGTCTTATGTGATTATGACACAGGTGCTCTTCTGCGCTACTACTAATCTTAGTTGTTTGCAGCTTTGCGTTTGCGCTTGCTTAGCGTGATTCTTTACGAGTTTATTTTAGAGAAATTAAGTTATGTAATGCTACAGTGACTCTAGTCCACTCCTTACTTTGTCCTGTCACTAATAGATAGGGGCGGATTGATACTTAGGTTGAGGTACTTTGTGTGAGCTTCTAATTTGTTAGTGGTATGCGTGATGCCCCCTCACTCAGTTACGTGATGTGCTGCTAGTACAGCAGTCTTTATTAGAACCTTTTCTAGTTTGTTCAATGAGTGGTGATAGGCTTAGCACTAGCAGATCAGCATCAGTCAATCAAACCAAAATTTGGTGTATACAAAAAATGTAGCCATGTGTCCTCCATGATTTGACCATATGCATTGTTGAGGAATACAGTGGAAATGCATACTTAATGTACAATTGGTATGCCTGGAATAGGTGGGCTAGGTTGGGTGGTATGTCGTACTTAGGCTTAGTTGTAACTTAGTATTCTGGAATCAGAATGGAAGACTGGATTACTGTTGATAAATAGTAACTTAAGTAGTCGAACTGCGAATCCCCCGATATTACTTGTTGACCAGATGAGATCGATTAATTTAGTTATTGCAATTGTTGTTTACATAAGTGTTTTTTGACCGTTGTTGAAAAATATTGTATTTGTTTGACACCATCCATCAATGTTTGTCTCTTTCTTATATCTTTCCTGTTCATCAGCACCCAGGGGCAGACAGACAGGGAGTGGGCAGTCGGCGGGACAGTCAGAACACCACCAGGAGGACACCAATGAGGGCTCCTCTGCTGGTCCCAGTAAATCTTCTTGTTTTTAATAATATTTCTTATTCCATAACTTTTACTGCCCCATATTTTTCACGAACTATTGTTTGTTTCCAAATGCTATTTTTGTACCACCAATTATCCTTCGATCTGTACGGTTTCAAAAATCTTATCCCTGCCGCCGCTATCATGACTCTCAGTACTACTACTACTACTACATACTATCAGTCTGTCTGTACTGTAGTAGCTAGTCTTGCCCAGTTGGCCAGTGCCACTCTTTATGTCAAAGGTTGTAATATACAACTCATATTCACCAGTAGCTCGAGCCATTGAGTCCAATCGTTTGGGTCGTCGTCTTGTACTACTTTTACTCTTATTGATCTTGAGTCTTTGTTAATCTTGAGGCTTTGAAAATTCACAGCAACAACAGCACAGCCAGATTTATAACTATTTTGATATGATAGCCTATAGGACAAACTACTACTGTTGTAGGGATCTTGCACATACACAGACATTTGCACCAGAAAATAGGATGTTGGTGATGGTAGGTTGGACCTTCCTCGCACACCTCAATCAGAAATTCCGCACCCACCACAATTCCACTGCTTGACTATAGTACTGTCTTGTCATAACTATTAGGTCTCCGAACCCTCCACCCAAGATACCCAACAAGTAGACAACCCAGAACATAACACACCCAACCTCTCAGTCGTAGAAGCAATGCACATGCACACCCTTACTTTAATTTGCTCACTCGTGTAAGTTAGTCCACACCAAATACCACCAAGTCTATGTAAGTTCAAAATGTTTATTTCAAATTGAGAAGCTCTGTACATTGTTTTATTATAAAATGCAGCACCAACCGGAAAATCAATAACATTAAAACAATATACATTGTTACACTTATACAGTTGGGAATTAAGTCATGATAACGGAACAGTGGTGGAAGGCAGCACCACCATCCCCTAGGAATTTAGTTTATATAAATTTATAAATGAAGATGTGAGTGAAGGGACCCCTCACCTTAGAAGAACCTAGTACTGGTAGTTGTTGCATCATTCAGAAGCTCTGGTTTGTAGAAGGGAATCTTCCGTCTGTAATGCGAAAAATGAAATGGTGTGCGTTAGTATATTGCAACTTGCAAGCATTTCTCACTCGTGCCAAAAAGTGTAGCATTTATGGATAAGCAATATGGACTAACAGTACACCAGTACTTCCTAAAAAAGTGGCTTGTTAATGTTTTTGTTGACCGCTTGTACGCAGCGCGTAGACTAGACAGTAGCAGTGTGAGGCAGGTCATGTGGGCTCAAAGGTGTCTTATACAAGAAGCTGCAAGGTAACGTCACATGTGCAAAAATAAAAGACACAAAGGTAAAATGGTAGCATGGCTAGGGCTAATTAAGCAAAGGCTACAATGATCGCATATATAACTATTAGTGTCTACTCTACTACTACCTGATTTGTACTAGTGATGTATGTTAGTATTAACTCATTTTTCAACCTTGCTACTGATCAATAGGGGGGAGGTGTATATGACACCTAATAAATGTGTAAGGTTTTCTAGGCGCACTACCGACCACCATTGCCGGGGCCAGCGAAGGCGACGCGGAGGGCGAGGATGCGGCAGTTGCTGCAGATAGCAACGGAGCGGTAGGGGGAGTGGCAGCACCAGTGGCGGGCGGTGGTAAGTTAGATTCATAATCCTTAACTATTGTTGAACTTGACAGTACACTCACTGCAAGGGTGTACTGTATGTATATGTATACTGTACAGTATTGCCCCCGCCGGGCCGGCGGTATTCACTGCCGACACCGCAGGGGCAAACCTCCCGCCATCCCTGTAGAAAATATTCAGACCCCCCACATGTCGACCAGGCGGAAAAGGGTTCAATATGGCGGTGGTGTCTCTCTGAACACACAGGCAGCCATATAATCTGCATTTTGGAATGCCTTTGCGTGGCGGCATTGCCGTCTGCCACGGAAAGGCATGCAGACATTGCAGAGTATGCTTGGGGGCCCCCATGGAGGGTATCTACCTATGCTATGGTACCCCCCCGCCTTTCAAAGCAAAACGTGACAGGCTCCGTGCGGGGCCTGTCATGTTGTGCTTGGAAAAGCAGCACAACATGTATTTTTAGCATTGCTTTCGGCAACGCCAACCAGAATGTAAAAAAACCAGGATGCGCCCGCCACTGTGCCGGGCGCATCATCCTAATTAATTGTCCCCACGGGACCCCCACCCTTTTTACCGTGAGGATGGCGGGCGGACAAAGTCCGCCCGCTATCCGATGTCGTAAGTAAGTAGGAGTTGTTGGGGACGTTTGAAGAGTGAACTAGAAGACTAGAATTCCCTTTAATTGGCATAGGAGCGGGAGTATTCAGTAACCAATGGCCTCATCTATCTGATTTCAACTCCGCTTTGAAAGTTTTATGGAGAAGAGCACCTGGTGCACTGTTCAACTAAAAAGTGAAAGTCGGGTGGAAGGAAGAAGGACGGGCGAGATTTAAAATGTTATGTACTACTGTGCTTTATAGTGCTACTCTACCATGCCACTATGTGTATAAATAATTAACTTGTCTTACTGTTTTTCTAAGAGTATATTTTACAATTGTCTTGTTTTTTTCTTTTTGATACACAGCTACTCCGAAACAAAATCGTAAGGAGTTGGCCGCCAAGGCACAGCGCCGGAAGCTGGATGCAATCCAGCGGGAATACCGGCGGCTGGTGGTCTTAGCCGAGGAGGAGGAGGAGACTACGGCAGCAATTGTTCAAGCCTCCTCCAGTGCCCCGGGCCCCAGCCACTGCCCTCCAGCGGTACGGCGCCACCGTCTGGCGGCTGCCCGCCGCCACCGTAGTGCCATCTCCGGTGCCCCCCCCACTGTGGCTGCAACTGCCACGCCCTTAGACGCCGCGTCGCCCATTTAGAGGGCCAGATGCGTGTCCTCCTTGAGTCCCGCCCCACCACTTAGTCCCTGTCATCTTATTCTGCCCCTTTTTTAATTCTTGTTTGGGTGGGTGGGTGGTAACTTGTTTGGGCGTTACAGACTTTTTTCTCCTATGGACATTGGTTGGGGTTAGGCAGGGGGGTGGGTCAGCTTTTGTGGGTTTAGTTTATTTTTGTTAGGGTAAATTAAATATATTTGTCTATGTTACATGCAATGTTGTTAATGTTTTGTAGGTGGTGTAACTGTTTTACATCACACTGTTTCCTTGCTGGTGCATGGCCGCCCATAGCCTGTGTTTGATTTAAATAATTGGCTGACTGTATAAGACACAAACAGATAGATGCGACACACCTCACTCATTGACTTGTCCTTCTAGTACTTTCAGTCTGTCCTCTAGTCTATGCATTCTTTGGACTGGTGTGTGAAAATGAAATTATTGACAACATGTCCATTATTAATTCTGCCTCCACCAAACTTCTCTCTTACCGGTCGTTGATGTTTATGTCCAACTGTAGCACAGCACTGGCTGCATGGTGAAGATGGTTTCCTTTTTCATACATGCCATGATTGGGGTGGTGGTGGTGGTAGCATAGTAGTAGTAGTAGACACTGGCAGGGCGGCAGCATTTGCAAAAAAAGAAAAGGAGACAGTCAATCGCCTTTGAGAGACTGTTAGAGGAGTAGTAGAATGAAGTACAGTACAGAACTTACCGAGCAACAATAATATGCTCAAGTATTTGACAACAAAACATAATGGTGGTTGGGATAGCCTACTAGACAGAGTTACAAACTATAGTTGTGTCGAGTCACTTGACTAGGCCTACAGCCTAACAGTTAGTGCTGTATATGAGGAATGACAACAAACAAATCCAATCAATGCCGGCAATTCATGCTGAGGTATATGTTCCTTTGTTAAATAAAATAACCTCTGAAATATCCTACTCATGGGTGGGCAAGCAGAAGAAGATCATCGCTCTGCCTTGAAATTGAAGTACTGTTGATTTTGCCACATCCGCCCCAGCAAGTATGTGATTAAGTATTGGTGTACATTTAATTTAGTCACACCTCGACAATAAGTCACACAGCCCGGGGGAAGAGGGTTAGGGTTTGTTGAATGGATGGGAAAGGTTTGACATAGAAAAACAGTATGCATGGACAAACATTGAAGACTACCATATCCATATGTTAAGGGAGGAAAAGGAAATGCATGCATGATGATGAGAGACCCGGATTACATACACTTCTAGTTCTTGTTCTGTTGTTCCGGCCTTAATACTTTTACAGATAGCAAATAGAAATGTTAAATATTGGTAGGGAAGAATCGTAAACACAGAGCAAACCTAATGATGATAACAACAACTCCAAGAACACACTGTTGTAAAGATTGCATACAAAATATTAATCAAAATATTTAAAAGAAGATTTAAGTGGATACTGTTACTGTGTTATCCTGGTAAAAAATGTGGACTGGATTTGCATCTCGGCATTCCTCTTGCTCCTCTCGTCCATCAATCTTGGGTGTGTCGCCTCAAGTCGCCACTCGCCACTGCCCGGCTGGAAAAAAAAATGTTGATTTATTGGTAAGGTAAGTGTGCATTGTAATGTTTTCCAAAGTATAGGGCAAGGCCCGGCCTGTAATTGTAGATGGAAAACCAAAGGGGATATTGAGAAACAAAGTTGAAACAAATGCACACCTCATGGTGTAGTGCAACAAGAACACTTTCCGAGGTGGCATGTATGCATCATCTCAGTCTACTCTAGTCTGTTTCCAGCATTGACCTTCAACAATAACAGGAGAGAGCAGGCCCACAGTGCTTAGCAGTAGCACATCCTACGTTAAGACTTAAGAGTACTTTTTTTTTTTTTTTAAAGAGTTGGATAAAGGCAAAGCACATTATCCATTCCAAACATAGCATTTTACAGTTTAAGATAGTAAAATCAATGCACCGCAGTCATCCCACCGCTACACTCTATTCCACTTCTACACAGACATTTGGGTCTGCTGTGGTTGTTGTTGACGTGTTTACCTTTAGGCTTTTAAGTTTTATGCCACTCAAGAAACATCCTCCTGACTTCATCATCATCTCCGATACTTTTACTGACTGACTGTGAAGATCGGCCTGCAGTATAAGTAAAAATTTTATTACACAACAAGAGTAGAAATATTACTGACTTGAGTCATTCTTTAGTGTGTACAGAAAGATAGATTACTAGTACACTTTGACTTCACTTTGTGCATAACAAACAAACAACGAAAACACAAAGACCAATCGCTCAGTCAGGTGTCCAATGCATGCCATTAATTGTCATTACCTGTTCCTTCTCATCTTAAGTTAACGGGCCGTCTATTTCGCCATCATCATGATGGACGGTGCTGTTGTGTCAATCATACTCATTGCGCAGATTGAGTGAGTACTCTTCCTGTATTGATTTAAAAGCAATGTATCACCTAGCTGGAGGAGAAGTACAAATTTAATATTTGCAAGAAGGGGAAAATGTAATTTACCTTGAGTTAAGTTTAGTGTGTTCTGTAGAAAGATGATTAGTGGCAGTGCACAATTACATAACTTCATGCACAACAAACACAACAAAATCATTCAGTCTGCGACTCTGCGTTCAATGCATGGCATCAATCATTACCTGTTCCATCTTATTTTCAGTTAATGGGCAGTCTCTCTCAGCTCTGAAAGGAGGATAGCTATAGTAGTCATCTGATTCATGCTCCACTTCTTTTAGCAGGACCAGGAAAGTTTGAATTTGTTCTTCTACTATTTTTACCATCATCCAATCATCATTCATGAGGGCAATGTATTTGGGTAGGAGATTCAGTATGATGGAGCGGAGGAGCTGGATTCGGAGTACTGTACTGTCAAATTGCAGACACCTGAAACTTGTATATTAAATTAGAAGAGTAGAAGACGGTGGTAATGGATTTGTTGTGATTCACAAGTTTGTAACCGGAACGACAGACACACAAACAAAGGGGGAAAAAAGGGAGGAAGACAGTAAGTGCAAGCCTAATTGTCAGGGAAGTATAGCTCGTCTTCAAACTCTGGGGGTTCAGCCAGTAGTAGGTAATCATGTGACACAATACTTCCGTCACCTGAGCCGCTGTCCTCATCTTCCTCCATTGCTTCACATATTGTGTAATTCGGTGGTATGAAGTGCTGATTCATTTTGATCATTGTTAACCTCTCCACGTTTTTGGGCGAGAGACTGCCCCTTCTCAATGTTACAATGGAACCAGCAGCACTGAAAACACGTTCGGAAGAGACACTTGTGACAGGGCAAGCCAGATAGCTTATCGCCAGCCTGCTGAGCTGTGGCCATTCAGACCTTTTCCTATACCAATAGTGCAATGGGTTTTGATCAATGTACACCTCTGTTGGGTCATCCGGACAGGCCTGGACCATCCGCTCAATGTTCAGGGTTGCTGCTGGTAAGGTTTTGGGCTCTTTTCTCTGTGCATCAGCACTGTGCTTATTAATGCCTAACTTTACATACCAATCGTGTAATGATTGTACTCCGCCTACTGAACCAGTTATTGTTGCTGTGGTCGATAGTGATGGTGAGTCTTGTGATCCAAACGCACTACCCTCAGCCGACGAAGTTGCACTTGATCCTGCATGGCCTGCTGCAGTACTTCTTGTGGGTTGATCTTTCGGGCTTTTAATTAGCAGCCGTTCGTTTTCCAACTTACTGGCTGCTTCAGCTATACAAGTTTTGTAGCGGGCAACATCAATCTCGGAGAAAGCAAAGAATGTCTTCAGTCCAAATTTTGCACGTGGATCCAGAATTGTAGCACAAATGTAATGTTCTTGTGACAAAATTTTATTTTGTATCCTTACATTTTCAGCTAAGCAATGGGATAAGCTCTCCACCAAGTCATGAGCTTCCCTTTTGTCCACTACACCTTTGTATGATTCAGACACATTATTCAGCTGATGCTCTAGCATTTGCAATAATGGGATAACTTGGCCCATTGTACAGTCCTCCTTGCTGACTTCACGTGTGAAGACCTCAAAAGGAGACAGCATCTCAGTCAGGCATTTAATTAGGCTCCATTGCTCAATGTCAAGGTTCATGCCTTTAACAGTAGCATCCCCTTTTCTTTTCCAGACATATTCATGGAGTGACCTGTACTACTCATACAGACGATCAAGCATGTAATACGTTGAGTTCCAGCGTGTTGCCACCTCCTGGATGAGTGCCTTGACTGGCATCCTATGTTCACGTTGGATGATCCGCAGCTGCTTCCGAGCTTTAAAAGAATGTCTGAAATGAGTGCATATTCTTCGGCAGATGGCCAGTAAATTGCTGACTATGGGTTCTTTTTTCAGAAAGTCTTGAACTATAATGTTTATGCAGTGCGCCAAACACGGAACCCTGAAATAGCAACCCTTTTCCATGGCCTTGAGTACATTACTGCCATTGTCTGTGGCAACAAAACCAATACCAAGCTCTCTTGGCCGCAGCCATTCCAAAACCTTGCTTTGAAACTCGTGTAAAATGTTTTCAGCCGTATGAGATTTCTCCATGGCGAACATGGCTACAGTTGCATGTTTCCGAGTACCTTCAAAAATCGCAGCTGTGTCAACAGCACCTCGTGCAGATAGCGTATCTCTAACCCCCACAAAAGAGATCCAGTGTGCAGTGATGCACATGTAAACTGTGGCTTGGCAACTGGTCCACATGTCTTTTGTCAGGTGGATATTGTGAACAGCACTCTGCTGCAAAGCTTGTCCAACCAATTCCAGCACATCATGATGTAGTGCCGGAACAGCAATTCTTGCAAAATATGACCGGCTGGGAACCTTCCATTTAGGGCAGATGGCAGACACCAATTCAAGGAAACCCACCCCTTCCACAAATGAAAAAGGAAGAAGGTCCAGGGCTAACATTTTAGCCAGCTTCGCATTGTACAACCGTGCCGTTGGGTGGTTGCGTTGGAACTGCCCCTCCAACCTAAACATGGTCTCAATGGTAGGCTGAATTACTTTCCTTTGTGGTGCTAACCCACTTAGGCTCAACGACACAGATTGTCTCATTGCGGTACTCGGTCGCCTTGGTGTCTCAGCCTGACTCAGAGTATGGCTCTTACTGCGGTGCCACTCTGATGTTACTGAGGAGGATGTGGGTGGTGTCACTGCACTACTGGGGACAGGGCTAGAAATGCCTCCCTCTTCTTCACCTTCCACCGCAATAATATCGCTCCCTGATTCTTCCTGACCAACTTCAATGGGTTGAGTTTTTCTACTTTCTTTTAACTGAAGTAGGTGATTCTCCCACACGATAGTGTGGTGTATTCTGAGATGACTTGCTTGTCCTCCGGTACCATAGTTTGTACCAAGCTTACCACGCCGAACACCTTGCCGACAAATTGAGCATATAGCAACGTTCTCCTCCTTGGTGCTAACAGAAAAAAAGTCCCAAACTGGGGAGAAGAACTTTTTGGCACTGCTGGATGTGCCACTTTCAATACCAGATGAACTGGAGGGTGTGCTTGAAATGTGACCCTGTGCACCTAGACTGTGACTTTTACTACCACTACCTACTGAGATGGTTGAGCTGGATGTAGGTCCCTTCCGGGCCTTGGAAAATATGGCAGCTGGAGGTAGTGGTGGTGTAAGCTGCGTTGGTGATATCCGTGCTACATCCCGCTCAGTAGCAGCCTTTCTGGATAGGGTGAGAATGTTGGTCTCCAATCCCTTTGGGGCGGGAGTAATGTGCGTGATGACTGGCTCGTCTTCATCAACATCATCATCACCCCCCTCTTCTACATCTACCTCCATAACTCTAAGTTTTTCTGGGACCTTCCTTTTCAGAAGCATTGTCTTGTGGCGTATATCACTCTCAGACCGAGCTGGTGGGACCCAAGTGTCATCACGATCATCAGAAGCGGGGCTTGAAGAAGAAGATGATGGACTAAGCCTCCTTTTCCTTGCTGGTGGTCTGGAAGACAATAGATCTTCTGAAACAGTGGTTTGACTTTGCTCCACTTTGTCTGCAGGAAACTCGATTTCCTAAAAAGGCCCCTACGTCAGGAGCAACAACTACTATGGTGGGCTGTTGCGGCCGCTGCTGTTCTTGTTGCGGCTGCTGCTGTTCTTGTTGCGGCTGCTGCTGTTCTTGTTGCGGCTGCTGCTGTTCTTGTTGTTGTTGCGGCTGCTGCTGTTCTTGTTGCGGCTGCACACTTATCTGCTGAGTTTGCGCCTGCGTTGAACTTGATTGTGTACTACTTTGCGGTAATGACATTTCTTCAACATCGCTGCTCATTAGTAGACTGGCTACCTCTGCGACAATAAAGCCCTTGGGCCTAGGTTGGTGTGGTTGGACCGCTGTGCTGCTCCCAGCTTGGTTGCCGGACAACGCTGCTGCAGGCGTAACTTTTTTGCTGCCAAAAAAAACATTGGCTGGCACACCACCAGTAGTGGTTAATGGCACTTCCTTTTTCTGTTCCTTCTTCTCACCGGCAACTTTCTTGGTACTGGACCTGGTAACTTTCTTTGGGGCCATCTTCTTCAGATGTCAGGCAGGATGCAGATGCACAACAAGCTCTGGTCACACGTGGACGTGATGCGCAGCAGGACTTCTGTCTGGCTGGCAGTACAACGGGTAGCCGGGTGATGCTGATGACACTGCCTCCTCTGTCTTTTGTGCACCTGAAACCAAATAAGCCAGGAGAAGAACATCAGTGAAATGTTGCATTTGTTGTTGTGATTCAGTTACTTAGTACTGTACTAGTGCAAACAAAAAAATATAGTCTAGCCATTTATGATTTTTTTTTTTAACAAGGGCTATGTTATACTACTGTGTACAGTCACACACTACACTCTCAGGAAGGATAGGAAAGTTAATAATAACCACCAAAATAAAAATGAGCATCTCGGCATCCATGGAGCTGCTGCCGGCAAAGGGAGTGGATGGATGGAAGCAGTAAGCCAAATAGCCAATAGGAAAACCATGCAGGCCTATGTCAAAAGCAGGACAATAATAACTCCCAGTCCAAACACAAAATAAGGCCACCAGCCACATGGACACTCACAAAACACAAACAAGCAGGGGGCCTGGGAAACACCAGGAGCTGACAAAAGGCCTATAAAAGCCAGGTAAAGGCTGCATGCTAAAGCACACTGCTCTGCCTTTATAATGCAAAATGAAAATACGAACATTCATAGGCCCCAAAAAGGTCTGCAGGGTGCATGCATTGCACACCAACACACCAGACACATACAACAAAAGCATGTCTTTAAGACAACTAACATCAGAAAGGCCACCCCCAAAAAACACACTTCCCCAACTCAATCCAATGCCATCCATGCCCTTAAATGATGCTTGAAAATAAAATGAATTCAAAAAACACTAAAGGAACAGTTGCTTCATCATGCACACACACACCCATAGGCCATGCCCATGCTGCTCGGGCCTACTACTGAATAGTACTACCCACAACATTTAAAAAAAAAGGAATAATGATAGTTACCAAAAATAAATTGTAGTTACAAGAACTGCAATGCCCCCAATCAAACAGACACAACAAGCACTTACTTGTAAAATATCCAAATCAAAAAATCCTCAAATCCAATTGCAATGATGCAGCAGACAAAAAGTGTGATCTTTCCAGCTCAAAATCCAAAGACAGAATGAGCAGGAGATGGACAAAGCACTGGGAGGCGCCTGCTGGACAGGAACAGGACGTTGGAGATTCTGTGTCACTTCCTCCCTCTCCCCACCTTTTTAAAAAAGGGCTCCTTGCACAAAAAAAGGACAGCCAAATGTCAATCTGAGGAGTTGTTTTCATCCAAAATCATCTTTTGCAGATGGTTTCATGCTGCTAGAGCTGATATTCTTCTCCAAATTGAAAATTTCACATGTTTGCGTTCTCGAGCTTCACATTACTTCCGCCGGATGTCGATTGCTTGTCGAAAATGACTTGATCGCGTTCTCTCGCTCCCTGTCGCGTTGGATATGACGTGTTCGGGGTCTCTTTCTCCTTTTCGCGTTCGATTAGACGTGCCCGCGTCCTCACTCTCTGGCTCGCGGTGGAGAATGACGTGTTCGAGATCTCAATCTTCTCATTCTCTCGCGGTGCATGATCGCGAGAAGAAAGACGTGATTGTGTGACAAATGAGGTGTTCACGCGACAAGTGACGTTAATGCGGGCGCGAACTGTCACGAGACAGCGCAAAATGGCTATCAACATCCAACATCTCGTGGAGAACGCGACCGGGTCGGGAAAACTTGTCAGCGAACGCGGGGATCCAGGTAAGGCGATCGCGCATACGCAAGAATGTATTTTTTTACAGCGCGAGCAAGAAACAAATTATCGCTAAGCTGCGGAATGCGGAAATGTTGACATTTTCGCGCTTTCCGCGGAACGCAAAAATGCCAAATTATCGCAATTTCCGCGAACGGAACGGAATTTTGGCCCAGGCCTAGTCAATACCTGTGTTTTCTGCATACCTTTGGCTTCAGAAAATATAGCTGTGTCCCACAATCCACACTCTAAGCATCTTGGAAGGAGGTCTGAATGCACTGTGAAATGGCAGTTTGAAAAGTAAGATTTTTCTAAAATGGTGGATTAGAAGCAGTTTTGAAAAAAGGAAAGAAATGATTGGCTGTTTGAGAACATTCTAGACTGAAAAGTAGGGTGCATGTTTGTATTTGTTATAAGCATGTTTCTTATTGGTTAACAAAAACTATTTGAAAGGAACATTGCACAGGATAAGCTGATATTTTGAAAAGTCAAGCACACTTGCTGTTTGGAGTACCAACATTGTGTGCTGAACTTGTGACCTTTGTGCTCAGTTGACTGTTCCATGAACTGTTACCGCGGTAACAGGCAGTAAGCAGGTTGGGGGTAGGGTTCAAACTTATGTCAATTGGGAAGGTTTGAAATGTGTAACCAATAGAAATGTGTGTTAGCTTTTGAATTAATGTGGGAAGCAATGTGATTTGATATTTACATGTATATGTGTGCAGAATGAGAGGGAAAGTTTGCCATTTTTTGGTTTTGCTAAGAACATTGCAGTACAGATATTCTGTATATGAAAATCTGGTGTGTGACTGACATACTTCTTAATCTACTAATCAATTTGTAAGGTGAGTTATTAATTTGTGAGGGGTTGTATGTGGTGCCTTTGTTTTTAATAAGAGTAATGTGTTTCTCCTGCTAAAAGTCCAGGGAGTCATTTTGCTTGTGTAGTATCACATTGTGAGTCTGTGTGCATTTGGTAACCATTGTAACAGAAGCATTTGGGTACTTTATGTCTTTGTATACACATAACTGCTTAAAAACCTATCCTGTTCTCAGGTTTTGGTAGAATTAGAAGCCAGTCATTGCTTATGCGTTCGGAAAATGAGTCAGGTTTTGACACTAGAGTGCAGTACTGAAATATGTAGAATGTGTGCAGTTACCTTACCCCTTCCAGAGTAGTGAATGTGTTTTGGTAAAGTCCAAGGGATAGTGTTGCTTCTCTAGAATCACACTGTGAGTCTGTGTGCATTTGGGCAACCATTGTGAGAGAAGCATTTGGTAACATCATGTATTTGCCGACAGATAACTGCTTTAAAACCGGTCATGTTGTCAAGTTTTTGTAGCATTAGAAGCCAGTCATTGCTTATGCATTCACAAAATGAATCAGCCTTTTACAGTAGTGTGCAGTATTGAAATATGTAGAATGTGTGCAGTTACCTTACCCCTTCCAGACTACTAAATGTGTCTTGGTAAAGTACAAGGGATAGTGTTGCTTGTCTAAAATCACACTGTGAGTCTGTGTGCATTTGGGAAACACTGAGAGAGAAGCATTTGGGTACATCATGTCTTTGCATAGACATAACTGCTTGCTTAAAAACCTTCACTGTTCTCAAGTTTTGGTAGAATTAGAAGCCAGCCATTGCTTATGCATTTGGAAAATGAGTCAGGCTTTGACACTAAAGTGCAGTACTAAAAATATGTAGAATGTGTGCAGTTACCTTATCCCTTTGAAAATAGTCAATGTTTTTTGGTAAAATACAAGGTATAGTTGGTTGTCTAGAATTACACTGTGAGTCTGTGTGCATTTGGGCAACTATTGTGAGAAAAGCATTTGGTAACATCATGTATTTGCTGGCAGATAACTGCTTTAAAACCTGTCATGTCAAGTTTTAGTAGCATTAGAGGCCAAGGCTTTCATAGTAGTGTGCAGTATTGAAATATGTAGAGGGTGTGCAGTCACCATACCCCTTTCAGACTAGTGAATGTGTCTTGGTAAAGTATAAGGGATAGTGTTGCTTGTCTAGAATCACACTGTGAATCTGTCTGCATTTGGGCAAACATTGTGAGAGAAGTATTTGGGTACTTCATGTCTTTGCAAAAACATAACTGCTTAAAAAGATTTCCAGTTCTCAGGTTTTAGTAGTATTAGAAGCTGGTCATTGCTTATGCATGTGCAGAATGAGTGAGGCATTCCCACTAGAGTGTAGTAGTGAAATATGTAGAATGTGTGCAGTTACCTTACCCCTTCCACTCTAGTGAGTTTCTCCTGCTAAAGTCCAGGGAATAGTGTTGCTTGCTTAGAATCACACTGTGAGCCTGTGTGCACTTGTGCAAGAATTCTAACAGAGCCATGTGGTTACTTCATCTGTTTCCTGACACATAACTGCTTAAAAACATACTCCCCTTGCACTCTTCTAGTGACCCATTCAGCACCATGAACTAATTCATTCACTGCGCCAAAACCCAACCACTTATAAATTCACCCAGGCACTCTCTTTGCAGTACTCTAATCATTCAGTCAGTACCCAAGAACTCATGCAGTGAGCCAGGCCTTAACACATGGACTGCTTCAAACCCCTATCCACTATGCATACAGTCCTCTAACGACCTACACACTTCTCTTTCACACCTTCAATTCCTCAGTCAGTATCCATACACTTCCAGCAAACACCCTATCACTCTCCTTGCACTCCCCTAGTGACCCATTCAGCACCATGTACTAATCCATTCACTGCACCAAAACCCAAATACTTATAAATTCACCCAGGCACTCTCCTTGCAGTACTCTAATCATGCAGTCAGTACCCAAGTACTCATGCAGTGAGCCAGGCCTTAGCACATGGACTGTTTCAAACGCATATCCACTATGCATGCAGTCCTCTAACCACCTACACACTTCTCCTTCACACCTTCAATTCCCCAGTCAGTATTCATACACTTCCAGCAAACACCCTGTCACTCTCCTTGCACTCCTCTAGTGACCCATTAAGCACCATGTACTAATCCATTGACTGTGCCAAAACCCAACCACTTATAAATTCACCCAGGCACTCTCCTTGCAGTACTCTAATCATTCAGTCAGTACCCAAGAACTCATCCAGTGACCCAGGCCTTAGCACATGGACTGCTTCAAACCCTTATGTACTATGCATGCAGTCCTCTAACCACCTACACACTTGTCTTTCACCCCTTCAATTTCCCAGTCAGTGTCTATACACTCCAGCAAACACCCTGTCACTCCCCTTGCACTCCTCCAGTGACCCATTCAGCACCATGTACTAATCCATTCACTACGCCAAAATCCAAATACTTATAAATTCACCCAGGCACTCTCCTTGCAGTACTCTAATCATTCAGTCAGTACCCAAGTACTCATGCAGTGAGCCAGGCCTTAGCACATAGACTGCTACAAACCCCTATCCACTATGCATGCAGATGTCGAACCACCTACACACTTGTATTTCACACATTCAATTCCCCAGTCAGTATTCCTACACTTCCAGGAAACACCCTGTCACTCCTCATGCACTCCTCCAATGACCCATTCAGCACCATGAACTAATCCATTCACTGCACAAAAACCCAACCATTTATAAATTCACCCAGGCACTCTCCTTGCAGTACTCTGATCATTCAGTCAGTATCCAAGTGCTCAAGCACTAACCCAGGCCTTAGCACATAGACTGCTTCAAACGCCTATCCACTATGCATGCAGTCCTCTAACCACCTACATACTTCTCTTTCACACCTTCAATTCCCCAATCAGTACCCATACACTTCCAGGAAACACCCTCTCACTCCTCTTGCACTCTTCTAGTGACCGATTCAGCACCATGTACTAATCCGTTCACTGCGCGAAAACCCAACCACTTATAAATTCACCCAGGTACTCTCCTTGCAGTACTCTAATCATTCAGTCAGTACCCAAGTACTCATGCACTGAGCCAGGCCTTAGCACATGGACTGGTACAAACCCCTATCCAATATGCATGCAGACGTCTAACCACCTACACACTTGTATTTCACACCTTCAATTCCCCAGTCAGTATTCATTCAGTTGCAGCAAACACCCTGTCACTCACCTTGCACTTCTCCAGTGACCCAATCAGAACCATGAACCAATCCATTCACTGCACCAAAACCCAACTACTTATAAATTCACCCAGGCACTCTCCTTGCAGTACTCTAATCATTCATTCAGTACCCAAGTACTCATGCAGTGAGCCAGGCCTTAGCACATGGACTACTTCAAACACCTATCCGCTATGCATGCAGTCCTCTAACCACCTACATACTTCTCTTTCACACCTTCAATTCCCCAATCAGTACCCATACATTTCCAGGAAACACCCTGTCACTTCTCTTGCACTCTTCTAGTGACCCATTCAACACCATGTACTAATCCATTCACTGAGCAAAAACTCAAACACTTATAAATTCACAAAGGCACTCACCTTGCAGTACTCTACTCATACAGTCAGTGCGTAAGTCTTCATATGATGTCTCAGGGCTTAACACAAACACTGGTAGGAACCTTTGTCTATTACACATGCAGACCTGTAATCACCTATACAGTTATGTATGCACCTTGAATTACAATTTCAATTAGTGATGAGAAAAGAAAGTGGTTAGATGGTTTTTATATAGAATGTGTTTGTATAATAATTGACAAGTATAATTTATAAATTTATTACAATACATTTATTTATGTTTATTTTGTACAAATATTGTTTATCATCATTACAATAAAGTTATCATGCCTGAAAAATCAAGAAAGAGAAAAGAACAGTTAAAGGACACTTATGCAAAGAAAATTCAACAACAAGTATTGGATGACCAACATCATTTGGCTAAAAAGAATAAGTCTTCCAGTAAGACAACAAAAGCATTCATTAAAAAACTTACAAAGCCTAGAAGCAGTGTGCACAATGTTCAAACTACTGAGAGTGGTTCGACCACAAAAAAGAGTACGAATTACAGGAAACGAGAAAAAAAGAAAATTTTAATTCAAAAGATTTGATGTATGGTAAAAGATGGCAAAATCAGTATAAACAAATCCGTAAACAAAAGTTTTATAATAGAGTTGTTTTTAACTTGCTTAAAGATGTGTAAAAATATAGAAAAAGAGCACTGTTTCATAAAAAGAAGAAGCATATTGAATCCATTGTTCAAAAGGCTTTTGAACTACAAAGGAAACTATTCATTTTAGTTTTAAACAGAATTCGATCATTGGATAAACCAATCCATTTAATGAAGGCCAAAAGCAAGAGGAAAAGAGTAATTAACAGAACATATTTTTGTGATTTTTTTGGGGAGAATGGAAACACAGTTCAAGTTCAGAGCATTTCTTTAATGAAGAGAGTTATTTTCAGACCAATAATTTATTGCATTCAGTTGATACCAGTGGTCCAGCTTATGAGGTTAGAAATGGTTGTCCAATTGAGAAAGAGAAGATGGTTCCCAGAGATGTAGAAGAAGTGTTAGCTGATGAAGTTCTATGGAGACGCTCTAAAGCCCGAGTGTACACTTGGGATTGCAGTAGTATTTGTAGTGTACGACAAGAATCTATTGATATTTTACGCAATTTCTTACGAGAATATAGTAAAAAAAAGTGTTAAACAAAAGATTAAGATGTTGCAAGGACTAGACCCTTGTAGAGTGAGAAAAAATACTGGTTTGCAAGGTCATTCTCTGGCTTGTCTTTCTAGGAAAGTATGTCAAAGTGTTTTTCACCATTTCAGGATGTTAGCAGTCCATCATTCTCAGATGCGGAAGTTAGTCAGAAGATTGTATTATGCAAAAAGTCCAGCACTAATGTTAAATGAGTTGAACATTGCTCTTTTGCGTGGATCAGTATCAGATGTGAAGAAGGTTTGTGATGAAATTGAGTTTTGTTACTTTGGACCTCAACAAGAGAGTGCAGAAACTGACACATTAATTGAAGAAAATGTTGAAAAGAATGTGCAACATACTACTACCAAAAATTTTGAAGAACAAATTACAAAGTTTAAGGTGATATCAGGTGAAAGGCCAAATTATTCTTGTATTTGTTGTCGGCGAACTCACTCTAAAAATCAGACTAGGGCTGTTGATCTATATTTAAAAAGTGAAACAGAAAATAATGATAAGTGGAAGGAATTTGCAACTTATTTGTTGGTAGAGAATTGTTTTGATTTGGGTTCTGATCAGCGTATTTGTAAATATTGTTATAATAAATTGGATGAGAATAAAATGCCTGCTAGAGCTGTGCATAATAATCTAGAGTTGGTAACTATTCCTCCAGAACTGATAGATTTAAATACCTATGAGTCTATTCTCATTCAATGTGTGCACCCATTTCAGGCTATTGTATGGAGCCTAAAACAGGTAAATTGCCTCAGATTTACAGAGGATTAAAAGGAAGAGTTGTATATTTACCTCTAGATTTAAAGAAAAATATTGAAACAATTGGTGTAGAGAATGTAGAAAATGAACCAATTGTTATTCTAGTTATTGGCGTTCCTACTAAGAGCAAGAAAATCTGGCAAGAATTAGTGGATGTTAGGAAAGTGCAGAAGGCAACATTGTATCTGATTAAAAACAATGAGTACTATGAAAATGTGTATATGGAAGAAGAAGAAATACTTTTAGGAGATGATACTGAAACGTCAACTGGTCAAATTGAAAAAGTGGACATGTCCAAAAGTGAAGAAATCTATGAACATTACAGTGTACATCCACTTCATTCCAAAGAAGTGATGGGGAATACTATTGAGTTATTCCAAATGAAAAAAGCAAAGGGAACTCCCATGAGTGTATGGGAAAAAAGCTTGGAAGCTCGTTGTTTTCCACAGTTGTTCCCAACAGGAAAAGGCGGACGATATGATGAACGACCTGTGCAGATTCCTGCATCTGAATATCGCACAACAAGATTGTATGCAGAAGATCCAAGATTTCGACAATGTATCCCATATATATTTCATCTTTTGTTTGAGAGTGACTTGTCTGGACTTTCATATACAGTGAATCACATATTGAAAACAGGAGTACATTTTCAAAATGTTTCTGCAAAGGAATTTATTGATAAAGTACATCAAAGAGATGATCATTTAGAATTTCAGCTTATTAATCTGATGGCATGTCAGCATGGCACTAATGAGTATTGGTACTGTCGTCATGGAGCACTTAAATGTATGCTAAGGAACTTAGGAACTCCTACGTGGTTCCTTGCCCTAAGCTGTGCTGAATACTCTTGGGATGATTTACTTGAATTTCTTCGAGAGGCAAATTCGAATATAAAAAATATTGAATACAAGACAACTGGAGAATTGTGCTCTTTGGATCCTGTTAATGTATGCAGGTATTTCAATCATAGATTTGAAGCTATGATGTCTTTTATCTGCAATAAAAAGAATCCTCTTCTTGGAGAAGTTGTGGATTTCTTTTGGAGAAAGGAGTATCAAGCTTGAGGTGCTCCTCACATACATATGCTCATATTGATCAAAGATGCCCCCAAATTTGGAACTGATTCTGATGATACTGTTTTGTTGTTCATTGAAGAATATGCCACATGTGCCATACCAAAAAGCACAGAACAACAAGTCTTACGATTCCAAAGCCATCGATGTGGAAAATACTGTAGACGAAAGTACAAGTCTAAGGAAAAGTTTTATACCAAATGTCGTTTTGGATTTCCACGTCCTGTAATATCAAAAGGAAGAGTAAACAGCTTTATGTCAGCAGTGAGCCATACTATCACTAGAAAGTCTCCCAAAAATTCCTACAATTTGAGAAGATGTGAAGAATCAAAATACATAAATGATTCCAATGGAATGCTAACATGGATATTCAGTACGTAGCGGATAATTCCATTGCTGTCGCTCGGTATGTAACATCCTACATTACAAAATCAGAAAAGACGGAATTAAAAGAAATGTGGGAAGAGATTTCTCACAAGAAGAGTCTAAGTAAGAAATTATACAGTTTCAGTTTGAAGATGTTATCCCATCGAGAAATTGGAGCGTATGAATGCTCAGATCGGTTATCATCTGCAAGTTTATACTCCAAATCTAGAAGAATCATTTGGGTGAGTCTAGGTCTTGCTTCAACACGAAATCGAGTCCTTAAATCTGTACAAGAAATTGAATATTTAGCATTAAATGAACCAGAAAGTACAGATATTCTGAAAACAAATATGTTGGACACATATTATGCAAATAAAAGTCATCATCATATTGAGAACATATGTCTATGAAGTGCTGCAAAACTACACTTTTAAACAGAATACTACAGAAAACATCAATGATGGAAAATATGCAGTGATTGGTTCCGAAGGATGTTTGGTGAAACAAAGGAAAGGAAATTTAATTAATCACAGGAAACTGAGTTGCGACACTCCTGATAAAAGGGAATTTTACTATTTATCACTTTTGCAACTGTTCAAACCATGGCGTTCAGAATTGGAATTACTTGGAGATTTTCACAGCTATGAAGATTCCTTCAATGCTTGTAAAGATACCATAGTTTGAAAATGTTGAACGATGGAATAGATCAAGAAGCTACTATTGCAGCTGAGATTGCTAGGGACAGTTCTGAAGACAGTCAAAGCTCTGCTCCACTGAGTCAATATCCACTAGGCCAACCAATTGTTGAAAATGAAGCAGCAATCGCCATGAATGAGGTGGAAACAGCAATGCATCAAGTTCAAGAAGATATTATGGACTTAGCCAACTTAGAAGAACAACTAAATGTTGAACAGAATGAAATATATCAGCAAGTGAGACAACAGATTGACCATGGATTTCTTCATGAAAAGAAAGAATGCACATGCACCTCATTTCAACCTATACAAATGTATGTGAGTGGAGAAGCTGGAACAGGAAAACGTTTCTTAATTAAAGTAATCACCAGTTATCTGCAGAAAACAACAGACTCACATTTGTCTTGTGTTGTAACTGCTCCAACTGGGTTGGCAGCACACAACATTAAAGGAATTACATTGCATCGTTTACTTATGCTACATGTGGAGGATGAAAACAAATTGGAATATCACAAGCTATCTGGAGAAGCTTGTTATGAAGTTTCAAGAGTACTCAAGAAAATGAAACTTCTGATTATTGATGAGGTAAGCATGGTCTCAAACGTAATGCTTGCTTTTGTACATTTAAGAATGCAGCAAATTCTTAAAACAGAGTACGATGTGTTATTTGGAGGAAAACATGTAATAGTTTTTGGAGATCTACTGCAACTTACTCCCGTAAAAGGACAACCAGTATTTAAAACACTTGCACATGAAGACACCATAAAGTCCTTGGGAAGTGTTGGAAACGTTAACATTTGGTCATATTTTGAGTACAAAGAACTCACTAAAAATATGCAACAGGCAAATGATGCTGAATATGGAAGTATTCTTCAAGATATAAGAATTGGAGTACTGACAGAACATGGCAAATAAGCTTTGCAAAGTCGACTACTTACAAACTTGTTTCCAAATGAAAATATACTTCCTGAAAAAATATATAAAAAAGTTGCAGAAAATAATTCTATAATCTGCTTAATGCCAACAGTGCGTGAGTGCTCTATTTTCAATTAAGAACTTTTGAAGCTAGAAAATGAACAAATAATAAAAATGGAAGCCATTGATAAACTAGAGCATGAAGGAATCACTATTATTTTGACTGAGAAATTGAAAACAAAGTTGGATTCTTTAGAAAAGTCTATTTCTAAAACTGCAGGTTTAGAAAAGAATTTTTATGTATGTGTAAACTGTCGGGTTATTTTGCGGCGTAATTTGGATGTTGAAAAAGGGTTAGTGAATGGAGAAATGGGAAAAGTTGTTGATTTTGTGAATTATCAAAAAAAAGATGGAATTAATGTTTAAAAATCAAATTTGATCAGATTGAAGAAGTGAAACAAATTGCTCGTTGTTCTGCTCGTTTTTTGGTTGTTAAAGATTTGTATGTACGTAGAAAAGAGTTTCCTCTTTCTTTGGCATATGCAGTGACTATTCATAAATCACAAGGATTAAGTGTAGACAGTGCTTTGGTGAACATCAGAAGTACCGTGTTTAAAGAAGGTATGGCATATGTTGCTTTGTCGCGAGTCAGATGTTTATCTGGTTTGTTTTTGATTGATTTTGATGAGTCAAAGATTACTGCAGATGCAAACTGTGTAAAAGAGTATAATAGGTTAAGAAGAGCGTATGCTCCCCATTTAGGGCAATATCCTGTGTTTGAAAAGCATGTGATAGGTCGAAAAAGAAGATATGAGAATATCTGTAGTGAAGTTATAGAGAAGGAAAAAAAATCATGAAAAAATGTTGAGATTGCAAGCAAAAAGAAAAAGGATACTGTAGAAGAGATTATTGGTTATCAGTTTGAAAATACTTCTTGTATCAACTGCTATGCTAATGTAGTGGTCAATGTTGTTTTTTTTCTTGAAAGATTGCAACAGCAAATTGAGGAGAATCAGGAAAAAAGATTTTTTGTTCCTTGTTGCATTCTGTTTATGAAAAATGCAAAGCGTTTCTGATATTCGTAATCTTTTGGATATATGTTCTGGTTGTATACAATTTACGCAGAATATCCAACAAGATGCTCATGAATTTGTAATGTATATGCTTACCGTATTGGAAAATGAAGGCATAGAAATTGAAAATCTTTTTGGCCTTCGTTATAAATGGAAACATCAATGTGAAAATTGTATGTTTACATGTAGCACTGACATAGACACTGAAAGATTTATAAATTTATTACCAGACTGTAAATCAGTGTCTTTCAACAAACTAGTTAAAGCAGCAAATCAGAACATGGAGTGTAGCCAATGCAACTCAGAAATGTTATCAACATTATTTATACAAAGATATGGACAATATATAATTTTAATGATGCAACATTATACAGCTGATGAAAGAAAATTGGAAACTTTAATAAAACAATTTGTAGCAAGTCAACTATCAATATCAGGAAGAACTTTTGTAGCAGTAGCAATAATTTTCCATGATGGTCCTTCTACAACATCTGGACATTACACTGCGTATTTAAAATGTGATAATGGATGGGCATATTGTAATGATGCTCAATTGGATTTTAAACAATGTTTGCCTCGCGTATTACCAAATTCCTACCTAACATTTTTGAAGTCAAAGTTTTAGGAACATAATTCAGCGTATTAGGAATATGTTAAAATGTCTTAATATGATTACTATTGTACAATTTCAGTTTAAAGGATTTCAGCAATACCATTTGGCCCTGAGGAAAGGTATACATTTGAATTATGGACTTTTTGTTGCACATTCTCACAGCATATATATTTACAGTGTACAGAAATTATAAAAAGAATTCTTTATTGAATCATTATTTGAGTACTTTCAGATTCAAGTAAAAAAATTTGCTTAGAAGGAACCATTTTAAATATATGTGTGATTTGAATGAAATGGTTTGTTATTGACAATGTATGAATAATAGTTCATCGTATTATTTGATTTCTTTCATATTCAAGTAAGAAATTTTTCTTAGAAGTAAGCATTTTACATATGGGTGACTTGTATTATATGGTTTGTTATTGAGGATGTAGTTTTTGTGGAATATTCAAAAACAGTTGGATATATGATAAATATGTTAGAGTTTTTTTTTTTTTAAACAATCTAATTGATTGGGTTTTTTTGCCCGCTGTTATGTGATGAGTACGATTGAAATCACTGTTTGTAGTGAAATTCAATTTATTCTGAGAACAGCAAAAAAGGCAAAGAAAATAATTTAATAAAATGTTAAAATTATGTTGTGTTGTAAAAATTATATTATTATAGATTATAACTGTATTTTTTCTTCTCTTTCACAGATACAAATTCTAACATTTGAAATTTTCTGAAATTTAAATTATAAAAAACAACTGAAATAAATGTGTTGCATTTTTTTTTCAATTAATGTGAAGGTAAGTTTAACATAGGTAGTATTAATATGCACAATGGGCCGTGTTTCCACACTGGTGAAGAAAGGAGAGATGGACAGAGTAGATATCTGTGATTGCACAGAACACTCATAGAACAAGACACATCTCCAGATTTATCAGAAATAATAAATCTGGACATGTGTGTGAATGCTGCACCATCCTCCAATTGGTGTAGCAAGGCACAACAAGGAGATTTGTCCTCATTTTTTCTCTTTCAATATATGCTACAATGCTCAGCATACATTGAAGGAGAAAAATGCCTTTACTGATTGTTTTTTGTGCAGGAAGATGTGTAGTAGACAGTAGTATATATATATATTACCTACTGGCGGTCACCAGTAGGTAGTTATAGTTAGGACCTATTTTCCATAGGAAATCCGCAACATTCTATTCCCAATAAGTCTGGCGCCGGTTGATGAATCTTCGCGAAATTTTCCAACCTTTAGGCCAGCTCCGGTCCGCTCCTATCCTGAAAGTTTTGTGGTGATTCGTCAAGCGGGGGCCGAGAAAAAAGGGGGTCCCAAAACGCGTTTTCCCCATGCAATTTCCCATAGGACCTGTTGACGCAGCTACAGCCCGAACTGCTGAACGGAATTACACCAAATCTGGCAAAGAGGTAGTCCTCAGTTCAGACTCATGCCTTTTGCATAAATGGTGTAAATCTGTTCAGTAGTTCCTGAGAAAATTCGAAAAAAATTCTCTATGGCCTCGGAGGATCCGCACACCCTAAGCGCACCCTAAGCGCACCCTCCCTGAACCGAGCGCGCACCCTCCCGATCACGCGCTGGATGTTAATTGGCTGTCGAGTGTCTGTCTACATTCGAAACCAGGAGCTGTTGGCAGCCATTTTGTGCCTCGGTAGAAGCGAGGCTGAAGAAGTAAGGGAAATAAGTGTTTAAAACATATAAAGGGGGCAGGGTAGAAATACTCTGACCCTCTAGTGTTGTTTAGGGGGTCCCAGAAGGACCCCCTGGGGCCCCCTTTTTAAAAAAAACAAAAATTGGGCGAAATGCGCGTAGGATGCGCGGATCCGGCCGGAAAAAACCCCCCACAAAGCGCGGGCTTCCGCGCTTAGCTAATAATTAGCCCCCGGGTGGGCCAAATCCTGGGGGTAAAAAATTAGATAATTAATAGGGGGAGGGGGGCTGTGTCGCCCCCCTCCTGGAGCCTTCGAGGGCCCTGGAGACCGCCAACCCCCAGGGCCGGCTCCTACAGTGTCCTGGGGTGCCCACCCCAGGACACTGTTGTTTGCTATGTGAGGGCGGGAGTCCTTGATCACATGCCTTTCCAATGGAAACATGATCCTAACTATAACTACCTACTGGCGACTGCCAGTAGGTATATATATTCTCTGACCTGAACTACGTTGTTGCTGTGTCTTTACTACTGAGAGCATACGAACACTTTTTGGAGTTTTCTGGGAATATATATATATAATATATATATACACATACATATATATATTCACTGAAAAAACCATAGGTTTCAGGGGTGTTATAGTTAGCTGGACTTTTCACTTGTACAAAACCATTGAAATTCCCCCGTTATAGTTAGTTCAGCTAACTATAACTCGCGCGCCCGCAATGCACTGCTGATGACGTCACATATTACATCACTCATGACATGGTCAGTGACATCACTCATGACATCACTGATGACATCTCAAATGACATCACTGATGACATCACTGATTACATCATCCAGTGAATGTGTGTTTTTCTGAAAATTAAATATGTTTTATATATGTATATCTCAAGGTCGATGGAAGAATAAATGGGTATATAAGTGTCTAAATGGATGATTTGTTTTTGAAAAATTGATTGTGTAACTGACTGATTAAGTGTATCATAGTGAATACATGGCTTAGTGAGTAATGTTTAAATATGTAAATATCTGTATCAGTCTCTCACTTTGTGTATAAGTGGCTGCATGGGTTGGTGAGTAGCTACATGGGTGTCTATATAGGTTATTAGTTGGTTTTTTGAGTATCAGTCTGAGTGTCTGCATGGTTCGGTGGGGGGTATTACGTAGTGCATAGGTGCATGAATGAGTGACTCACTGTTTGTATGGGTTGAACACAGCATGTGTGCAGGACTGTATGGGTGGATGAGTGTGTGTATGGGTGTGTTAGTGAGTGAATGACTGTCTCAATAGTGTCTTTATGAGTAACTACATATGTTTTAAACTAGTATATGTGACTATTGGTGTATATATGTGAGTATATGTGAGAGTGAGAGATTGAAAGAGTTCCTGTATGAATAAGTATGTGTTTCTATAAGTGATTGTTTAAAAGACTAAGTATGTGTAAGTTTCCGTAGAAGTAAGTATGGTGGTGTGTGTATAACTGTATATGCAAGTAAATGTATGCTTGATTCTTTATTAGCATGAGTGACTATGTGTGTGAGTAACTCTATGGATGAGTGGCATTGTGTAACAGGATGTATAGGTGTATGAGTACATATGATGAGTGAGTACATGTATGAGTGACTGTATAGGACTGTTGGTGAATGAGTGGATGTGTATGTGGATCTTAGAATTACTGAAGAGGTTGTTGTAACTGGTATTGGTATGTCCATTGTTTTGAAAATTTTAGTCTCTATTTTTGAATGTGTGTATCAAAGGTTATATTAGGGTGAGAGGAGGTCTGCCACTCTATCACAAGGATGATGTCATCAGTGATGTCATCAGTGATGTCATTTGAGATGTCATCAGTGATGTCATGAGTGATGTCACTGACCATGTCATGAGTGATGTAATATGTGACGTCATCAGCAGTGCATTGCGGGCGCGCGAGTTATAGTTAGCTGAACTAACTATAACGGGGAAATTTCAATGGTTTTGTACAAGTGAAAAGTCCAGCTAACTATAACACCCCTGAAACCTATGGTTTTTTCAGTGAATTTCTGAGGTTTTTTAAATGCTAATTCCTAACTATAACGTGCCTGAAACCTATGTTTTTTTCTGTGAATTTCAAAGGTTTTTTAAATGCTAATTTCTAACTATGCCTACAGAGATAGGACATGTGAAGAAAGAAGAAAAAATGCACAGAAAGAAACAAAAGAAGTGCAGAAAGAAGCAACAGAAGTCCTCAAATACGAAGATAAGTGCAGGAAGAAGGATAACATGCAGAAAGAACAAAAAGAAGAGCAGAAAGAAGCCTTGTTGCAAAATCATCCTGTACCCTCAACTTTTTCAGACGGATACTGGTGGTAACTGAGTCTGACTAACCAGTCCTAGAGCCAGTGCTATGTTAAAAGACACTTAGAATACAGTGAAAACACCTACATACACTAGGGAACATTATGCGTTGGGGTCCCCCTGTGATTAGCATGACCTCCTCTGTAAGCCCCTAGTATATAATAGGGCATGGGGATTAAAACTACCTCTTAAAACAGGCCACAGGGCGTTTTTGCACACGTTAACTCAGGCCCCGTCCTCTCCATTCACCACTGTGTAAACACGCCCTGTGTCCATTTTTAGTTGGGAGATTAAGTTCATTTGAATCCTGAGGGTCCCTAGGGTCCAACTAGCCCACTAGGTACCTCCAGTAATTGCCACAGAGCTGCGTTGCAGAGAGGTGTAAAAAGTGGCACGGCCTGGACCACCTCTCTGCAATGCAGCTCAGTGGCGCTTACTGGAAGCACTTGGTGGGCTAGTTAGCCCCCAGGGGCCCTCAGTATTGAAGGGAAATTATATCCCCAATTTAAAACGTGCCATAGTGCGTGTTTGCACACATCACCTCAGGCCCCGTCCCCTCCCTTCACCACTGTGTAAACGCGCCCTGTGGCTGTTCTAAGTTGAGAGATTAAGTCCCCTTGAATCCTAAGGGTCCCTAGGGTCAAACTAGACCACTAGGTACCTCCAGTAAGCGCCACAGAGCTGCGTTGCAGAGAGGTGTAAAAAGGGGCTTGGCCTCAGAACACCTGGCTGCAGCGCAGCTCCCTGGCGCATACTGGAGATGCCTGTTGGGGGCGCGTTTGCAGAGTGCTGCACGGAGGGGGCATGGCCTCCGGCACGATGCTAGTCTTTTATTTATTTTAGTTTTTTAAGAAGGGGGGCTGTTTGGTTTGGTTTGCCCTGATGACCCCATCCCCCAGGGCCAGTCTCCTAATTATATTTTTTTGACCCCAATCCCCAGGGCCGGCCACTGTTTTTTATTATTTTTAAAAAATATATATTCATAGACACACCTAGGACATGCTGGACAAACCGTACGTACCTATCACCATGACGATTTGCGTGATATTCATTAAAAGGCGACTATGCATGCAATGAATCCACGTGGAATGTATTTACACCACTAGTGAAGCTCTGACATGTCTGATGCCCTACCGTGCCTAATCCTGGTAGACACCCTTGTCGTTTATTTATACAAACATGGGTAGCTATTGACGGGCACATTTAATACACATGCACACCAAGCCATTCAAAGGGGATTCGACAAAAATTCGACCAAAACTATGCAAGAAACCCCCTTCACGGTTAATAAAACACACATCCACTGCCGGATGTGTAATACTTTTTATTTTACTCTCTGGAAAGGGGACGAACATCACTTGAGAGTCACAGCGTGCTCCTGACAGAGCCCAATGCTGTGTTACACCCACCATTGCCTGCCGAGTGCCACACACCTCTGTGTTGTATTCCACTAGCTAGTGCATATGCTATGACACTCTCTAGCCCATGTGCACTGTAACACCACCCCGTGAATATGTCATGCCACACTTGTCTTCGCACGGGTTATATTGCCCCATCTAACGTGCCTTTCTCGATGCCTATGTTATAACGCACAGTGCTATGCCATACATATTACAATCTGGGATCCATATATTTGTCACAGTGCATATGCAACGTTACACTCCCCAGCACATATTTTATATTACAACTTTAGAGACTAGTTAGGTTACACAACACTGCCCTGTGCATATTACACTCCAAGGCGCATATCGCATAGCACGCGCTAGTGCCTGTGCTATCTCGCGCTCTCCAATGAATCTGTCATTGCGCACAATGTATTGCATATTATATTTCACGCCCGGTTCATCTTATATCACACTTTTTGGTGCATAGTTTATACCATACACTATATCTAGTTTTCATTTTCAATCGTGCTCTCAGGACTATGTTCTATATAACACTGTGTTCACCTACCCTTTTCACGGGCATTACATTTTGCGATAGGGGGTGGAGGGTCAGGGGGTGTTTCTGCCAAGTGAGCCCGGAGTCACAGTCACAAACGTCCTCTTCTTCCTGAATAAAAGTGAGAATATGCTGCATACTTGTTCATATTTTAAGTAGTTCGCACAGACACAATGTTTTAAAAACAATAAAGTTCCTAATACCCATTTCTCTGAACAGTTAGCTTGCAGCCCCATCCCCTTCCTCCCTATCCTCTGTTGTGTGAATCCATGGACTAGCCTCCTCCCTCCTGCCATGCATGGTCTGATGTGCTGCCACTGCCCTCAATTTAGTATGATGTACCAGTCCACTCCTCCTGCCCTCCATTGCCCAATTCTATGCCCCATCATTGACCTCCTGCTTAAACTCTGTGCTTAGCTTGCTGCCCCTATTCTCCTTCCCCCTGCCCTCCGATGTCTTTGTGCATGCCCCTGCTCCATCCTTTTTGCCCACCATGTCCCATGGACCTGCCACTCCTATCTACTCTGAGTGTTCTGTTGAGCTTCCACTCCCCTCCCACCTGCCTAGCATTGTCAGATGACTGTAACCTGTCCCTGCCACCTCCACCCTGCCTGTCCACATGCCATGCCCCTATCCTCTTCCTCCTGTCCTACATGGTCCATTGTACTGCCACACCCTTCTGCCCTCCCTGGTCTGTTGTGCTGCAACTGCTCCTCCTGCCTGCCCCGTGTGGTCTGTTGTGAGGTCCCTTCCCCTGAACTTTCTTGTCTGTGCACAGGTCCTGACCCTCCCTTCTATCCTCCATCGTCCTTTGTGCATGCCCCTCCACCCTCCTTCTTGCCCATCATAGCCATTGTGCTGCCACTAACCCTCCCACTTGCCATGCATGGTCTTCTGTGCTGCCATGGCCCCTCCCACCTTCCCTGTGTGGTCAGTTAGCTGCCCCTGACCCCCTCCCACCTTCCCTCCATGGTCTGTGTGTATGCCATCACAGTCTCACTGTTGCTCTTCATGGTGTGTCTTGCTTCTAGTGCCCATCCTGCCTGACCTCCATGGCTATCTTGCTGCTCCTGCCCTGCCCCCTTGCCCCCAGCCCTACTCCCTCCCTCCTGGCTTGTCTGTTCCATTGTAATGCCCCTGATCCGTCCCTCCTGCCCTTTATGGTCTGTTATGCTGCAGCTTTCTCTCCTGTCTGTCCATTATGGTCAGCTAGCTACCATTGCCTCTTGCCCCTCTGTTCTCTGTTGTCCATGTGCATGGTCCTGTCCCCTCCCTCTTGCTTTTTGTGGATTGTTGTGCTGCACTCCCGTCCTGCATGCCCTGTGTGGTGTATTGTGCTGCTGCAAACCCTGATGCCTGCCCTGCAGGGTCAGTTTGGTGCACCTCTCCATGTCCCTCCTGTCCTCTGTTATCCAAGTCCATGTCCCTATCCCATTTCCTTCCATGATCCAATGTACCATACTTGCGAACATTTTGAACTTGGTAAGAGGGAGATTTTGAAAAAAAACTGGGGTATTGATTTTCCCCTTTGAGTTACATTGAAAAAGAGGATATTGTAGACAGGAGACAGATCAAATAAAGCCCATTTGAGCTTAAAAACATTGGACGTTTCCTGGCTGAATCGGGTCTGTTGGCATGTATGGTTGTACTACCATTGCCTCTTCCTTCTGCCCACAATGGTCTATTACATTGCCACAGCCTTGAAGGAGGGTAGATTTTGTATCACAGGGGGCCCCTGGCCCGTTCTGTCCACACCTGAAGTATGAGACCCTTGTCCTTGCCCTGCCAGCTGCATTTGTAGGCCGTATTAAATTGACCAGCGGGTCCTGTGTTGCTATATAATTATCCTGAGACATCCTTACCACTCAGCCAGCATAAAACCCCTGTGTAGGCCCTTCTGTTCAATATGTAGGCCTCTTTGTTAAATTGACCATAGCTCTGCAATTTCAGTGTATAGCAGTCTGAAGGCAGGTCTGCGAGGCCTTCTGATCCAAACTAGTAGCCCCCACCCTACCCGAGTGCTCCGTGCTTGGTATCAAAGTTCAACATCCCCCTGAAGCTGTCGACATACAGTAGGCTGCATCCTGGACTGGTACTTGCTTCCTGGGCAGGTTTCCCGCTGTTAAGGAAGTGGCAACCGCAGAGCGTCAAGTTAGGAGAACTGAGGAGATTTTATACATGAATATATTGAATTCCCGTACAATACCAATTATTTTCTGCTTGCTCTATGGAACTTACGATAAGCGATTGGCCTGAGAGACTGACCTTTTCACCCAGTCCATTGTCAGCATTAAGTGGGTAAATGACGAAATGTCTGGTAAAATCTGCAGACGAAGCTTTTGGGTAGCATACGTAGGTAGATGTAGCGTGCAAAGGAGCCCACAAAATGATATAAAAAGGAGCACCCACAGATATCGACGGACTACCTCGCCGTCTGTATGTAGGTTAACAGGCAGTGCAGGTTTTCCCCAAGAGCTGGGAGCTCTTGTCTTCCTTTGCTTAAAATGTCTTGCTCTGCTTTGCTTGAAGTATCTTATTCTATTTTACCTATATGAAATGTCATGTTATGTTTAACCATTGTTCTCTTTACTTTTGCATTTAAAACATTTTGTATTGTAATTGCAGGAATGCTTGCTCTAAGAGTAAACGTGAGTGTTCCTAGGTAACATTTTCCTTGGTGTAACTTGTTTCTCATGATGCATTTATAGATGTGTTTTCTCTCTCTCTCTGTCAGTACATTAATTGAGATACAGAGAATATTATGACAGCTGTATGATTATCTGGATTCTGTATTTTGTACTTTATGTCTCTATTCTGCGGTTTCTTTGAAGTTGCATCTTCTCATTAAACTGCCATTGTATTCTGCCTCCAATTCCATGTCTCATATGTCTGTTTTCTTCATTTTTGGAGCAAGCGTTCCTAGGCACCCCGGCTCAAATTAAGGTGCCCCTTTTGTCCCTGACTCACTCTCCTGCTCAGTTCTGTGGTGGCTCCCGGGGATCTGGGGACCGCCCCTAGCTTCCTTGACCCGTAATAGATCTTCCCTCCAACAGCCTCTCTTGCAAGTCCTGTATTGTTGGTTTGTTGCCCCTGCCCCCCTTTCCACTGCCCTCCATAGTCTGTTGTGCTTTCACGGCCCTTCCTGCCTGCTCAGTGTGGTTAAATTGTTGCCTTTGCACCCTCCTACCTGCCTTCAATTTTCAGAGTCCGTGCCCCTGGCCTCTGCCTCTCAACAGTATCCTAATGAACAACTAGATTGCTAACATTCTATATTTATTACAAAAGTGTGGAACGCCTGACATCATCTTGATGTAATCAAAACTGTAATACCTAGAGCATTTCCTTTAGAAATTACATATATGAGAGGGTCTTATTGGCATCAAAATTATGGTTAGTGCTCTAAAAGACTAAAATAAGGACATATTTTCTGAGTTTTCAAATAGCGACAAAGCACTTTTAAATTATTTGTTATCTTTATGTTTTTTTATCCAGTTGACCACTTGATTAAATGTTGCACTTAGGGGAGAGGATGTGGTGTTACTTCCAGAACTGCAGACTTTGCAACTGGGGAACCAGGTTGCAGTTTCTGCTTCAGCTCGACATTCTGTGATTCTGGTCAAATCACTTAGTCTCCCCATGTCTACAACCAAAATGAATTTGTTCTTGTGTGATGTAACCAATGCTCATGTAAAGCACTCCAATACCTGACAAGTCTGCACTATATAACACTGCAAAAACACAAAATAATAAGTGTTTTGCACACTTCTGTCATTGGGCTATATTTGGGCTACATCTGGGTGATTTTGGGCTACATTTGGGCTCTTTTGTCTCCGGTGGCCATCTTGGGAGATTTATTTGTTATGAAGTTTCCTAATTTCCTCATGTACTGCAGTCTCCTCAGTAGGAAATGCTTTCAGTTTTTTACTTTGATTCCATCATGAAGGTATTCAGATATGTCACACATTTGCCATAAATTCTGAATGTTAGCACTCTAGTTGCTCATTAGATCACTGTAGTAAAACTACTGCACCATGGAAGTCTGCTCCTGGTATTAAAAGTGCATGTTTCAGTCTGCATGTCAGAATTTTTTAATGAAATAGAAGAGGATTTGAGAAGTCACTCAAAATGTGCCCTCATTTTCTTTCTTCAGCATTAATCATAATTTCTATGGCAAAATGAACCTCCTCATTGTGTTCCTTTTTAAATTAAATGTTTTAAGTGTTACCAGTTTATTCCAATCAAGATGGCTTCAGGTGTGCCATACTTTTGTCATAATGAAGACAGTAAGCGCTCTAGTTGTTTTTAAGAACATTCTGGGACATTCTGTCATTGGGCTATACTTGGGCTACATCTGGGTGATATTTGGGCTACATTTGGGCTCTTTTGTCTCTGGTGGCCATCTTGGGAGACTTATTTGTTATGAAGTTTCATAATTTCCTCATTTACTGCAGTCTCCTCAGTAGGAAATACTTTCAGTTTTTTACTTTGATTCCATCAAGAAGGCATTCAGATGTGTCACACATTTGCCATAAATTCAGAATGTTAGCACTCTTTTTGCTCATTAGATCACTGTAGTAAAGCTACTGCTCACCAGGGAAAACTGCTGCTGGTATTGAAAGTGCATGTTTCAGTCTGCATGTCAGAATTTTTTAATGAAATAGAAGAGGATTTGAGAAGTCACTCAAAATGTGCCCTAATTTTTCTTTCTGCAGCACTAATCATACTTTTTATGGAAAAATGAACCCCCTCATTTTGTTCCTTTTTAAATTAAATGTTTTAAGAGTTACCACTTTAATCCAAGCAAGATGGCTTCAGGTGTGCCATACGTTTATCATAAGTAGGACTGTTAGCGCTCTAGTAGTTCTTTGGAACACTCTGGGAAGCTGCAGTAGAACACAAAGGAATCAACTGACAGTCTCTGCCCTTGTTGGATGTACATGTTTTACTGAGAATGTCAGACTTCATTCTCACATGACTGAGAAAGATAATGTGAATTTACAGAAAATAAGCTCTCAGTTTAGCCTATAGATCACCTTCCAAACCTCTGTGGTAAAAGCATGAGAAAATATTTTTCTCTCAATCATGATATCCCAGCAGAAGGCTTTTTCACATGGTGAAATCACCTTAGAACATACCACAATTCCTAAAATGAGTATGGTACCATCAACAAATGATTTATAATGTAACTAAAGTCTTAAAACCTTCTATTAACTGCAATGCTTTTTAATGAGGTGCTATCATGTATATTGGTCCCAAGATGGCTGCCAACACTTCTTGGATGAAGTGCTGACAGCCAATCAGATCTCAGGATGAGATGTGTGGTTAGGCTCCGCCCACATATATATATGCTTTTAAATGCTATTTTCTCAGGAAATACTGAACAGATTTACACCAGACCTGCAAAAGGCACTTCCTTGACCTTATGGCTACCTCTCTGCCAAATTTCAAGTAATTCTGTTCAGCCGTTCGGGCTGTAGCTGTGTCTAAAGGTCCTATGGAAAAATGCATGGGGAAAACGCGTTTTGGGACCCCCCTTTTTTCTCGGGCCCTGCTTGACGAATCCTCCCGAGACTTTCAGGGTAGGAGCGGAGCGTAGCGCCCCACCTATTTTGAAAATTTCGCGAGGATTCGTCGACCGGCGCCAAAGTTATTCCAAATAGAATGTTGCGGATTTCCTATGGAAACAGGGTCCTAACTATAACTACCTACTGGCGACCGCCAGTAGGTAATATATATATATATATATATATATATATATATATATATATATATATATATATATATATATATATTATCTACTGGCGGTCGCCAGTAGATAGTTATAGTTAGGACCGTGTTTCCATAGGAAATCCGCAACATTCTATTTGGAATAACTTTGGCGCCGGTCGACGAATCCTCGCGAAATTTTCAAAACTAATGGGGCGCTATGCTCCGCTCCTACCCGGAAAGTCTCAGGGGGATTCGTCAAGCGGGGGCTGAGAAAAAAGGGGGGTCCCAAAACGCATTTTCCCCATGCATTTTTCCATAGGACCTTTAGACACAGCTACAGCCCGAACGGCTGAACAGAATTACTTGAAATTTGGCAGAGAGGTAGTCCTCAGGTCAAGGATGTGCCTTTTGTAGGTCTGGTGTAAATCTATTCAGTAGGTCCTGAGAAAATAGCATTTAAATCAATATATATATCTGTAAGCGCGCTCCGTGCGCTTACCGTAAGCTTACCGTACGCGTACGGTGCCGTGCGCGAGCTCACTTCTGATTGGTGGTTACATGACTGTAAACATTCGAATTGGTCGAAATCAGGAAGTGTCGGCCGCCATTTTCTGTCTCTCGCACTGAGAAACAAAGGTGGGGAACGTGAAACGGGGGCAACGAAGAGAGTTGCAGACCCCCTAGTGTTTGTCAGGGGTCCAAGAAGGACCCAAAAGTACGAAAAATAAATTTAATAATTTTAAAAAAAAATCGCGGGGTACGCGTACGGTAAGCTTACCGTAGGCGCACGGCAAAAAAAATAAAAAATAAAAAATAAAGTAGTAACAATCACATTTATTAAATAAATTAAAGGACCCACAAGGGAGAAAAAAACAAATGTTACTGCGTAAAAAAAGGCGAGGCGCGCACGGCATGGACTGCGCAACGTGGGCGCTCGGAGCGTGCGCACCGTGCGCGAAGCGCACCGTGCGCGCAGGGTGTGCGCATAGTGAAAAACCAGAAAAAAAAATAAAAAATAAATACATAACTTAGCATTTAAAAAACCGTACAAATTCACTGAAAAAACCATAGGTTTCACACACGTTATAGTTAGCTGTACATTTCACTCGTAAAAAACCAATGAAATTCCACGTTATAGTTAGATCAGGTAACTATAACTTGCGCGACCGCAATCCACAATGTGTAATTTCAGATGTCATCATTGATGTCATGAGTGATGTCACTGACCATGTCATGAGTGATGTACTATGTGACGTCATCAGCAGTTTATTGTGGGCGCGCAAGTTATAGTTACCTGATCTAACTATAACGTGGAATTTCATTGGTTTTTGACGAGTGAAATGTACAGCTAACTATAACATGTGTGAAACCTATGGTTTTTTAAGTGAATTTGCAAGGTTTTGTAAATGATAATTCCTAACTATAACGTGTGTGAAACCTATGTTTTTTTCAGTGAATATATATATATATATATATATATATATATACACACCACACTCCTTCGCTATCGGCAAGAAGTTGAGCACACACGGGGGTCCCAGCTGAAACTGCGCTTTATTTGAACACTCGGCATGACGCGTTTCGTTCTTGCGAACTTCCTCAGATGCCGTAATAAAGTGAACTGTTTGCCGCCCTCAGTTTAAAACCACAGTGGCCCTCTGTAATTGGTTGGAGGCACTGCGAGCCCTGCTGCAGGGAAAATACGGCCCGGACCCAACTGTGTGAGTCCGTGCAGAGCAGACACCAGGCGTCAGTACTGGCCCAAGTGGACGGTGTCTGATCCTTTCCCCCGGCTTGCCTTTGATCTTCTGGGGTGCGATCTCACACAGGCAGCAGTTCCTCTGACCCCTCACCTCACCGCTGACATCCAAGAACAGGACCAGCAGGCACCACCTAGGTAAGCTGCCACCTCCCGCGAAGTCGCAGTCCATCAGTTATGGCAAGATTCACTGTTCCAGGTGAGCGGGGATCCAGCGTTTTCAAAAAGTTTTTGAACCCACACGACTTTACCACCATATCCGCTGGATCACTTTAAAGGTGGGCGCTCACTGGGTGCTAGTGGCTGCACCCCAAACATACACACCACACTCCTTCGCTATCGGCAAGAAGTTGAGCACACACGGGGTCCCAGTTGAAACTGCGCTTTATTTGAACACTCGGCATGACGCGTTTCGTTCTTGCGAACTTCCTCAGATGCCGTAATAAAGTGAACTGTTTGCCGCCCTCAGTTTAAAACCACAGTGTCCCTCTGTAATTGGTTGGATGCACTGCGAGCACTGCTGCAGGGAAAATATGGCCCGGACCCAACTGTGTGAGTCCGTGCGGAGCAGACACCAGGCGTCAGTACTGATATATATATATATATATATATATATATATATATATATATATATATTCACTGAAAAAACCATAGGTTTCAGGCACGTTATAGTTAGAAATTAGCATTTAAAAAACCTTTGAAATTCACTGAAAAAAACATAGGTTTCAGGTACATTATAGTTAGAAATTAGCATTAAAAAAACCTTAGAAATTCACTGAAAAAAACCATACACAAAGCAAAGTGTAGCGGTGATGTGCTGGACACATCTCAGTATGCAGAACACATACCTCTCCATGTGCACAAATACTACTGGTGCTTGTAGTGTTGTGGACAGTGTACCCAACCATGTTACCTCAAACACTAGGGAGGATCTCAGTCATGTAGCTGTATTGTCCTCCCTGTAAGCATAAGCATAACCGGAGTGGGCTGGTCCGACGTACGTCACTTCAGCGTAGGAGTGTGAATAAATAGGCCGGGGCTCTGGGCGTGGTTCACTTGTGAATTGTGAAGACCAACGACTGTGCCAGAGCGGCTGGCCTCACCCTGCCACGAGGCTGCCGCCATGACCGTGGGTCTCCTCGATGCAGGCCCCCTGCGAACCCAGCGGCACAGCACTGCAGACTTATGTCTGTACAGACTACTGCCTTCGATCTACACTGTGGATAGCAGGCCTCACAATTCAGATGGAGTAGCAATTGCAGATGACGCAGTGCAGTACGCAAGATACATTTCTCCCAGTGCGGCCCTCTTGGACCACGCATCATCGCAGGGTGCGCGCACGCTGAGTACTTCAGATGCCACTAACTCAGTGCACCACAAGTCATCGCCACGTGGCCTTACTGGGGTAGAATTCAATAGACAAAAAAACATTGGTCCGAGTGCGGCCCTCCAAGACCACGCATCATCGCAGGGTACATACACGCTGAGCGCCAAAGGTACTACTAACTCAGTGCAGCACAAGACATCGACACGTCGCCTTACTGAGGCAGAATTCAATAGACAAAAGTTATTGGTCCGAGTGCGGCCATCCCGGACGACACATCATCGCAGGGTACATACACGCTAAGCGCCAAAGGTACTACTAACTCAGTGCACCATAAGTCATCGCAAGGAAGAGTGAACAGTTTTATGTCAGCAGTGAGGCATACTATCACTCGAAAATCACCCAAAAATACTTATAATATAAAAAGAACAGAAGAATCGAAGTACAATGATTACAATCTAGTAATTTTGAAGATGTGGAATGCAAATATGGACATACAATATGTTGCAGATACCTCAATTACTGTTCCTCGCATACTATCCAAATAGAAGTCCATACCTGAAATACTGCAACATTATAGTTTTAGAAAAATGTTACAGAAAAAATAAATGAAGAGAAATATGCTGTAATTGGATCTGATGGATGTTTCTTAAAGAATGCCAAAGGAAATGTGATTAATCACAGGAAATTAAGTTGTGATACTTCAGATAAGAGAGAGTTTTTCTATTAAGCTCTTCTCCAACTCTTCAAACCTTGGAGGACTGAAATGGAATTACTTGGAGATTTTGACTGCTATGAAGATTCTTTCAAAGCATGTAAAGGGGTGGGCGGAATTTGCAAAGTTGCCTTTCTCAAAATTCGGCAAGAAATCTCCGCGAGCACGTGAAATTTTGCGTGCTCGCAGAGATTTTGCTGCGCTCGTTATAATCTATGCTGGGTCACTCTCAGGGGCAGACAAGCATCATGCCAGCCAGAATGAATCCTGCCCTGCAAATTTATCCAAGAAGATGCCACCGTTTTGTGCAATTCCTCTACTCAGCTGGAGTACTTTCTATTGGCTAATCAGTAAGTGCTATCTCGTTGGGTAAATTTATAGTGCTTTTCCTACACTACAGCTGTGTAAAGAGACAGAAGAGTTGTCTCCAGTGACCATGTGTCTGTAACTTTGTCACCGCACCGAATGGCGCCGAGGTCCCTTGATTGAGCTGTCAATCATAGTGGGGAAATGCCGGAAAGACGTTGCATAACGCTAGTGTGTGTGGGTTGGTGCTGCCTTCAATGCGAGTACACATGCCTCTTGTTTATAAAGGGTCAGAGGCCGATCAGAGCAGCAGATGAGGAGAAATCAGCCTCCTGGTCACAGGAACTACATGGGGATTGTGCTCGAGAAACTCATGGATACAAAGACCTCCATCACAGTAGATATGTGGAGAAAGCACACCTGCCCAGCCTCGACCGAGCTCACGATTTGTTTGGGCTGATTAATGCGTTACTGAATTTGAGCTTCAACTTGGGCACCTGCTTTATTTATATCTGTAAGTGCTTCCCGTTGAGGTGGAATTTTTGTGACAGGAGCATCGTGACAGAATGAATCCTGCCCTGCATATTATCCAGGAAGATGCCACCCTTTTGTGCAATTCCTCTACTCAGCCGGAGTACTTTCTACTGGCTAATCAGTAAGTGCTACCTCGTTGGGTAAATGTATAGTGCTTTTCCTACACTACAGCTGCGTAAAGGGACAGAAGAGTTGTTTCCAGTGACCATGTGTCTGTAACTTTGTCACCGCACCGAATGGCGTCGAGGTCCCTTGATTGAGCTGTCAATCATAGTGGGGAAATGCCGGGAAGACATTGCATACCGCTAGTGTGTGGGGTGCTGCTGCCTTCAATGCGAGTTCACATGCCTCTTGTTTATAAAGGGTCAGAGGTCGATCAGAGCAGCAGATGAGGAGAAAGCAGCCTCCTGGTCACAGGAACTACACAGGGATTGCGCTTGAGAAACTCATGGATACAAAGACCTCCATCACGGTATATATGTGGAGAAAGCACACCTGCCCAGCCTCGACCGAGCTCACGATTTTTTGGGGCTGATTAATGCGTTACTGAATTTGAGCTTCTACTCGGGCTCCTGCAAGTGCTTCCTGGTGAGGTTTAAAAATACCTCATGCCCCCCGAATTCCGTTCCGCCGCTGATCGCGGGAGTTTCGACATTTTCGCGTTCCGCGCGGAACATGAAAATGCCAAAAATTAGCAATTTCCGCAAAGGGAACGGAATTTGCCGCCCACCCGTAGTAAAGACATTGCTACCAGTGAGGCCCGCCCGGACCACGCATCATCGCAGGGTGCGCCCACGCTGAGTGCTTCAGGTGCCACTAACTCACTGCACCACAAGTCATCACCACGTGGACTTATTCAGGCAGAATTCAACGCAAGCCACAACACATGGTGCCACTAACCCTGTTCAACACAAGCCGGCGACACGTGGTGCCACTAACCCTGTTCAACACAAGCCGAACTATCCCACATGTGGAACTGTGTCCTGAGTCCTGAATGGCAGTGACCCCAAGTCCATGGCAGTGACCACAGCACAAGACTCCCTTTGATCAGTTAGGCATATTTCCATATGCAAGGCCGGCGACACGGGGTGCCACTAACCCTGTACAACACAAGGCACGACATGCGGTGCCACTAACCCTGTTCAACACAAGCCGATCCCACATGTGTAACTGTGTCCTAAGTCCTGAATGGCAGTGACCCCATGCCCGTGGCAGCGACCATAGCAGCATATTCCATTTGATCAGTTAGCCATATTTCCATTTGCAAGGCTGGCGACATGTGGTGCCATTAACCCTGTTCAACGCAAGCCGATCCCACATGTGTAACTGTGTTCAGAGTCCTGAATGGCAGTGACCCCAAGTCTGTGGCAGCGACCACAGCAGCATACTCCCTTTGATAAGTTAGGCATATTTCCACATGTTAGGCCGGCGACACGTGGTGCCACTAACCCTGTTCAACACAAACCGATCCCACATGTGTAACTGTGTCCTGAGTCCTGAATGACAGTGACCCTAAGTCCGTGGCAGCAACCACAGCAGCATACTCCCTTTAATCAGTTAGGCATATTTCCATATGCAAGGCCGGAAACACGTGGTGCCACTAAACCTGTTCGACACAAGCCGATCCCACATGTGTAACTGTGTCCTGAGTCCTGAATGGCGGTGACCCCAAGTTCATGGCAGCGACCACAGCAGCATACGCCCTTTGATCAGTTAGGCATATTTCCATATGCAAGGCCGGCGACACGTGGTGCCACTAACCCTGTTCAACACAAGCCGATCCCACATGTGTAACTGTGTCCTGAGTCCTGAATGGCAGTGACCCCAAGTCCGTGGCAGCGACCACAAAAGCATACTCCCTTTGATCAGTTAGGCATATTTCCATATGCAAGGCCTACGACACGTGGTGCGACTAACCCTGTTCAACACAAGCCGATCCCACATGTGTAACTGTGTCCTAAATCCTGAATGGCAGTGACCCCAAGTCTGTGGCAGTGACCACAGCAGCATACTCCCTTTGATCAGTTAGGCATATTTTCATATGCAAGGCCGGCGACACGTGGTGCCACTAACCCTGTTCAACACAAACCGATCCCGCATGTGTTACTGTGTCCTGAGTCATGAATGGCAGTGACCCCAAGTCCGTGGCAGCGACCACCAACCTATGCATGTGGCTTTGGGCCTTGCTCAACCGCTACCTCTGGCCTACACTGCGGTCAGCAGGACTCACAATTCAGATACAGTTGCGATTGCAGATGACGCAGTAGGCAAGAGGCATAGCTCCCACTGCGGCCCATCCGCACCGAGCAGCATCACAGCCTCATACACTTCAACAGTGTATTCTATACATATTTCATCTTTGCATGATACGCCTACACTGCGGTCAGTAGGGCTCACAATTAAAATTAAATCTTGATTCATTAATTACAGAGTCCACTAGGCAAGTAACTATCACAGGCCTAAAACCTACATAATATCCTTTTAGTATCCTTGCTTCAAGAACTTTTTTTATATGAGTTATAGCTTTAGTACAATTAAACAAATTAATCTTCAAGTGCAAACAAACACTCAATAACAGTCTACACTGTGGGCAACAGAGCACGCAATTTGAATTTTTGACACGTGGTGCCACTAACGCTGTTCAACACAAGTCGATCCCACATGTGCAACTGTGTCCTGAGTCCTGAATGACAGTAACCCCAACTTTGTGGCTGCGACCACAGCACCAGACTCCCTTCAGTTTTATTTGTTGTTGTTTTGTTTAAATAAAATGTTTTATATGCAAATCTATACATGACTAAGATTCTTCTTTGTCCAACCGCACAGGGACAATTCTGGGCCCAAGAAGGTTGTTGGGGGTATGTTGGTAATGTGGGAAGAGGGTGCGTTACCTGCTGATGTGGGGAGAGGCAGCGTGAAAGGGGTATCTCTCACAGAAAGAACTCCGGTATGTTTTCAGAAATGCCTCGGAGAGATGCCAGCTGATGGACTGAATCACAAAATGGCTTTTCAATGCTTATGTAGTGTGACTTATGAACAGTTCGCACCCAGGCTTGCAGAGGGACAACTGCAGCCCGTCCGGTCGACTCACAGACGCAGTACTATGAGCCGTCCGCTCCCAAAGGAACAGCAGCGTAGTAGCTCGCAGAGGTACAGGCACAGCAGCGTACTAGCTCGCAAAGGTAGAGATCTGCGAGCCGACGGACTGGCTTCTAATGCTATAGCTGCGAAGTGGTGATGTTGGGAAGAGGGAGAGTGAAAGGGTTATCTCGCACAGACAGAGCTCCGGTATATTAAATTGCTCCTGGGACCTTTCTTTTATATTTTCACTCAATGCAAGAAAGCGCGCATTCTGGACCAAATTTGGCGTAATTCCGTTCAGCAGTTTGACCTGTAGCCTTTTCTAAAGTTTCCTATGGAAAATCCATTGAGAAAACACGTTTTCACACCCCCACATAGCTACCTGATGCAGGCGTACTCGCTGTTGGTGTGCAGGTCAGTGCTCTAGTTGTCAACATGTCACGGCCACTCCCTCAGGGCAGGTTTGCACACATACCTCACCCATCCGGCACATGCTTCACAGGCTATGTGACCACGCAAATATAATGCATCGACAACGTCACATACTTTATTGCCGGTGGTGACTGTATGGCAGACGCTCCACGGGTCTGAATCATAAAGAGTCCATGAAGAGTTGCGCAGAGGGTTAGTCGCACCCTGAGCTGTATGGCTGTCAGGGGCCTACAACCACGTGGCACAGACTTGACTTGCACAGGGTTAGTGCCACCCGAAGCTGATGTGGCCGTCAGGGGCCTACCACCACGTGGCGCCGACTTGAGTTGCACATGGTTAGTCGCACCCTAAGTTGTATGGCCGTCAGCGGCCTACCACCACGTGGCGCTGACTTGCGTTGCACAGGGTTAGCGTCACTAAAAACTGATGTGGTCTCCGCCATTGATGACTCAGGACTCAGCGACATGTGTGAGATCTGCCGGGCCGCGGAGAAGCTGATGTGGTCTCCGCCATTCATGACTCAGGACTCAGCGACATCTGTGAGATCTGCCGGGCCGCAGAGCTTTGACGGGCACGTGGAGTGCCCACTGGTAGACACTCCAGTGGCAGCAGGTAATTATTTGGTCATGGATGCGCAGGGGCGGCAGTATCTCTCTCTCTCTCTCACTTCCCTCTCTTCACTCTCTCTCTCACTCTCTTCCTTCCTTTCCTTCTCTTTCTCTATCTCCCTTTCTCACTCCCTTATTTTTCCTTCCCTCTCTTTTTCTCTCTGGCTTTTTTTTCCTTCTCTGTGTCTCGCTCCTTTGAAATGAACATTACACACGTCCTTATTTTGTGCTTTATTTTCCAGGCTGTGTCGTCGACCTTCATGGTCCCGACAGGAGTCTCGCCTTGTTGTTTTGTGTTCATTTTGTTAAATTATATATACGTTTACGAAAAAATAAAGTTTGAAAAAAAAAAATTCAATAAAGTTTTTGGTTGTTACTTAAGTGCTGTGTGACTCTTTCTCGTTCTTATTACTGTTATTTGGTGGTGTCCACCATGGTGTTAAATTTTGGGGCAGTTATCGCGGGAATACTGCTGATGTCTGCAGTTTGCACCAGCTTCTGAATAGTGTGTTAGATTTATCTCAACTGTAGTTGCATTAAAGTGCTGATAATGAGATGCAGAGTAGGCGTTCCCGTGCAAAAACACACGAGGTGCACCTTTGTAATTTATTCTAAATACTAAAATCCTGTATTGAATTGCACTGTGGTAGTGGGTGCATTTACAGTGTACACACAAAATCAATGCAGAAATCTCATTGCATTTATATTGATTGGGAATAGTGGGTCAGGTGCTGGATCTTGACAGGATACACTGGCCAGTACATTTATTTTTCTGTACACGTAAAAACCACATCACAACTTTCACAACGAAAGGCAAAAACTGTGATGCGAAACAAATTCCGGCGATAAGCCGCGTTAGCACCAGAGATTTTACACCTGCTTTCTGCTGGTGTTAAGCAGGATGACTACCTGCAGCATGAAAAGGAACACAGCCAAGAGCCACACCTGAACACCCACAGGTGCCAAGGAGTATATGAGCATGATACATGGATACCCATGAGGGCCATAACACTCATCGCAACAACCCCAGGACCGCCAGTGCCCCCTGAACCCGCATCTGAGCAAGTATGTCCGTGTGGTCATTGTGTTAGCATGATAGGCACGGGCCCTGCAACATCACAGTGTGCTGTCTTCAGCGGACGTTACCATGTCAACCCAGCGTTGGCAGTGAGCCAGGAGATGTAGCTACGCACGCATGCACAAGCGGCAAAGGGAACGGGGTGTCTCACACATGTCCATGTGCAAGAAGTGCGGTAAGTGTGTCTCTGTGTTCTGCTGTGGCGCCACAAGGGCCGCAGCAGTCGATGTTGTAAAGTGGCATGCACCACCTCCAAATGGCAGTGTCACGGTGTGATTGGAATGCCGCAGGATAGGCATTACAAAGGTGTGCCATAGGAGTGCACGGGATACAGCAGTGCAGCACACAAAAGTGTGGGGGCTCGTGGGAGGGAGGAGCAACTGTTTGGCAACGTAACACACAGTGAACCCGCCCATGTGCCATGTGCTGGGCATCTAATCCATGATGACCAAGGTCGCAGACACCCCACAACACCCATGACTGGCCTTTGTACATATCCTGTATGAATGCACCTGGAGAATTTACTGTAAGGATGAAAGGTTCTTTGTTTGAGCTATCTTGCGCTAACAAATCTGCTGCTCCTAGAAGGAACTTGCAAGTGGCCACCCCCCCTGACAGATACGATAATATTTGCATCCGTCTCCCACACTACACACTGCCTGATTTGAGAACAACGAGTGGACATCCCACATTCCAAAGTCCTTCATCGTAGTTAGCGTGCGTGAAATGGCCTTCACACGTACTTCCACCACAACCCTGCCCTGCACCCATTGCACACAGACCCAGGTCATTGCACCAAGCTGTGCCATTTCATCCACAAGATTGGCACATGGCAAGCCAGTGAAGCTACAAGCAGAGCCACTGACGCATAGCAGGACATCCTGGACACATGGTCGACTCCATTCAAGTCCACCTATACCTTGCACGTCTGCTGCATGTCCTGGGTGCACTGCCTTTGCAAGTGCTGCGGATCATTTACCAGCACCACATATAAGTTACCGTGTTCCAAACAAAACGTACTCCTACTACGTATAAAATATTGCTGACACTACTTGGATAGGTGTGGCACAGCGCCCAGAGCACATGACTTCACAGCATAGGACACACAGTTTGGGCTCACGGTTTCATCCCCGAGTCCAGCAGAAGTTCAATTTAGCAGCATTACACTCTGGGCAATACCTCACTTAATTTCCGTACCCTGCACTTTCAGACCGGTAGGGGTCAGTAGTTCAGCACCTTTATCCAGAGTCCGGCAGCAGCTCAGCTTACGCCCCCAGCGCCAACAGACCTGTACCAGTGAGTAGTTTGCACTTTACAAATACCAAATTGATTTGATACGCGCAAATGTACCTTCACACTCACTGTATAACACCCCCTAAACACCATACACAACTTACAATGTTCGAAACAAAGGTTCCTCTGAGAAGTAACTACATGCTGACACTACTTGCACAGTTGTGGCACAGCAGCCAGAGCACATGACTTCACAGCATATGACACACAGTTTGGACTCACGCTTTCATCCCCGAGTCCAGCAAAAGCTCAGCTTAGCGACATGAGACTCTAGACAATACCTCACTTAATTTCCGTAGCCCAGCACTTTCAGACTGGTAGGGATGAGTAGTTCACTTCGCACCCCTGTATAGCACACCCTAAACACCCCACAGAGGTTACAGTGCTCCTACCCTCCTCTCTCCTACTTTTTTTGCCCTTTTTGCCCCTTACTCGCTTCAACAGAATCACAAAATGGCTGCCAACACTTCCTAGTTGCAACCGCTCGCAGACAATAAGCAGCAAGTTTGTGCTCGTAACACCTCAGCCAATCAGATGGCAGAGTTCCCATATATTGATATCTGTAAATGTCGATATTTCTCCAAAACTACTGAATGGATTTACATCAAATAAACAAAAGCGTGGTTTCTAGACCAAGACCCTTCTCCCTGCCAACTTTGGGGTAATTCTGTTCACCTGTAGCCTTGTCTAAAGTTTCCTATGGAAATTGCATGGAGAAAACACGTTTTGGGACCCCCCTTTTTTCTTGGCCCCCCCTAGACGAATCACCCCCAAACTTTCAACATAGGAGCTGATATGAACAAAGAATTAGTTTGGACAATTTCATGAAGATTCATCAAACGACGCCAAAGTTATAAGCAAAACAAAAAATGTTCTTCCTCTGGAAACTTGGTCCTAACTATAACTACCTACTGGCGAACGCCAGTAGGTAATATATATACATATTTATGCACACATATATATACATATATATACACACACATATATATATATTTCAGCAAAGTCCTCCATTACGTGAGTCATAGACCCTGAAGAGCAGCCATCAACACAGAGAAGGAGCACCCGTGAAAACATCAAATGAAAGCAAAAAATACTTAAGGCAAAATCCTTGGTCTCTCTGTTTTTATAGTCAATCAAAACATAGCAGTGTGCCGTCTCTGAATAATTTATCTTGCTTCCTAATGTGTTTCAGCTCCCTCACAAGCCTTGTTCACCGGTAAGATGATCACATTAATTAAGTAATGCAGTTTACAAATGCACACAGTAATTTGGTGAAACTACAACACCCAGCCTGCGGTTCAAATTGCCCAATATAGTTCGTTAGGAAACAAGATAAATTATTCAGAGATGGAACTCTGCTACATATGTGTGTGTGTGTATATATATATATATATATATGTATATATATATATATATATGTATATATATAATATACACTGAGAATAATAATAAAGGTATTTATTAAGCGCACAGCTACCCCAAACGGGGTGTCCCGGGGCTATAGCAGATGTAGGGCAGGGTAAGGGAATATACAAAGGCTAGTCGTTTTGACTAAAGAGCCAGGTTTTGAGAAACCCAAAGGTTACAGGGACGTCATAGTTAGGCTCAGATTTCACACATACAAAACCATTGAAATTCAGCAGTTAGAGTCACCTGAGCTAACTATAACTTCCGCCCCTGCAATGCTTATGACCTCACATATTACACCACTCATGACATGGTCAGTGACATCACTGATGACATCACTGACGGCATCTCAAATGACATCACTGATGACATCATCCAGTGAGTGTGTTTTGTAAACGCTTGTTTAATTTAAAGATATATACTAAGTTACTAAATACGTTAAATTAGTATACTTTCTTAGTATTAATGAGTGATAATATTTCTAACATATGTTACCTGAGTGATGATGTGAGTGGGTGTCTCTGTGGCTTTATGGCTGTGTGAGTGGCTGTATAAGTATATGGGTGGGTGTGTGAGTGGCTGTATCAGTGTGTGAGTGGGTGTATTAGTTGCTATATGGGTGTGTGAGTTGCTGTTTGTATCTGTGAGTGGGTGTGTAAGTGGTTTTGGGGATGTGTGAGCGGGTGTGTCAGTGGTTTCTGGGTCTCACTGATGGTGTGTGTGACTGTATGGGTTGTGGGTGGATGTGAGTGGCTGTATGGGTTTGTGCATAGGTGTGTGAGTGGCTGTTTGGGTCTATGAGCAGATGTGAGAGTGGTTTTATGGGTGTGTAACTGGATCTGTGACTGCCTGTATGGGTGTGTTAGTGGGTGTGTAAGTGGTTGTATCAGTGTGTGAGTGGTTGGGTGAGTAGTTGTGTGGGTGTGTGAATGGTTGTATGGGTCTGTAAATAGGTGTGTTAGTGGTTCTACGGGTGTGTGGGGTGTGTGAGTGGTTCTATGGGTCTGTGAGTAGGTGTGTGCATGGTTAGCTGTGTGAGTGAGTGTGTGAGTGGTTCTGTGGATGATGTCATCAGTGATGTCATTTAAGATGTCATCGGTGATGTCATCAGTGATGTAATATGTGAGGTCATCAGCAGTGCATTGCCAGGGCATAGGTTAGCTCAGGTAATTATAGCCGCTGAATTTCTGTGGTTTTGTACCTGTGAAATCTGAGCCTAACTATAATTTCTCTATAGCCTTTGATTTTTTAAGAGGACTTCTAAGGATTTTTAATGCTATTTGTTAACTATAACATCCCTGTAACCGTTGTTTATTATGTGAATTGCTAAGGATTTTAAATTTGTTTTCCTTATTGTAACTTGTAACATTTGAGAGTGGGTGTGAGTGGCTGTATGGGTCAGTGAATGTCCATGCGTGAGTGGCTGAATGGGTCTGTGAGTAGGCGTGTGAGTGGCTGTATAGGTTTGTGAGTGGATTTGTGGTTGTGTGAGTGGGTGTGCCAGTGGGATTGTAAGTGGGTGTGTGAGTGGGTCTGTCAGTGGATGTGTGCCTGTCTGTGTGGGTCTGGAAGTGCATGTGTTAATATCTGTGTGGATCTGTCAGTGGGTGCTGATCTGGGAGTGGGTGTGTGAGTGGGTCAGTGAGTGGGTTTGTGAGTGTCTATGTCGGTCTGTGGAAGGGTCTCTGAGTAGGCGTGTGTGTCTTTGTCTGTGAGTAGGTGTGCGAGTACCTGTGTGGGTCTATGACTGGGTCTATGAGTGTCATTCAAATGGCACCAAAGTGATTAAGAAACCAAAAATTACCTTTCCCATGGAAACATTGTCCTAACTATAACTACCTACTGGCGACTGGCAGGAGGTGATATATATATATGAAAGCTTACAGGGAAGTTAGAGTTAGGAAAGAGAATTAAAAAAACCTTAGAAATTCACTGAAAAAACTATAGCTTACAGGGACGTTATAGTGAGGCACAGATTTCACATGCACAAAACTATAGAAATTCAGCAGTTATAGTTACGTGAGCTAACTATAACTTATACGCCTGCAAAGCACTGCTTATGACCTCACATATTACATCGTCCATGACATGATCAGTAACATCACTGTTGGCATGACTGATTACATCATCCACAACACCACTCACACACCCAATTGCACACCCATACAACCACTTAGACACCCATGCACAGACCTATACAACCACTCACACACCCACTCATATACCCACACAACCACTCACACTCCTACTCACACACCAATACAACCACTCACACACCCACTCACAAACCCATAAAACAACTCACACACGCCACTCACACACCCACTCACATACACACACCCACTCACACAGCCACTCACACACCCACTCATATACCCATATAGCCATGCACATACCCACATGGCTACTCAGACACCCACTTACATACCTACCCACACAACCACTCACACACCCATACAACCATTCACACACCCACACAAACACTTGCATACCAATACAACCACTCACACAGTCATTCACACACCCATACAACTACTCACACAGCCACTTACACATCCAGAAAACCACTCACAAACCAATTCACAGACCCATACAGTCACTAACATACCCACTGACACAACTATACAGCTACTCACACACCCGTACAGCCATTCAGACACCCACTCACACACTGATACAGTCACACAGCCACTCAGAGGATATACGTTAGACATAATATCACTCTTTAGTGGTACAGAAAGAACAGTAATTCAACTTATGCAGTAGTTTAGTATATACCTTTAAGTCTCAGAAACATTTACAAAACACAATCACTGGGTAATGTCATCAGTGATGTCATTTAAGATGTCATCAGTGATGTCACTGACCATGTCATGAGTGATGTAATATGTGAGATCATAAACAGTGCATTTCAAGGGCGTAAGTTATAGTTAGATCAGGTAACTGTAACTGCTGAACTTCTATTGTTATGTGTGTGTGAAATCTGAACCTAGCTATAACGTTCCTGTAACCTTTGTTTTTTCAGTGAATTTCCAAGGTTAATTTAATTCCATTTCCTAACTATAACATCCCTGTAACCTTTGTTTTTTCCAGTGAATTTCTTGTTGTTTAAGTAATTTCCTATCTGTAACATCCCTGTAACCTTCATTTTTGTGTGAATTCCGAAGGTATAAAAAAAATGTTATTTCCTAACTGTAACCTGTAACCTTTGAGAGTGGGTGTGTGAGTGGTTGTATAGGTTATTGGGTGTGTGTGTGAGTGGCTGTATGTGTCTATGAGTATGTGTGTGAGTAGCTGTATGGTTCTGTGAGTGGGTGTGTGAGTGGTTTTGCTGGTGTGTGAGTGAGTGTGTAAGTAGATATATGGGTCAGTGAGTGGGTGTGTGAGTGGCTGTATGAGTCTATGAGTTGGTATGTGAGTGGCTGAATGGGTCAGTGAGTGGGTGTCTGAGTATGGGTCTGTGAGTGGGTGTGTGAGCAGTTGTGTGGGTGTGTGAGAAGGTATATAGATGTCTGAGTGTGAATGACTGTAGGGGTCTGTAAGTGAGTGTGTGAGTGACTGCATGAGTCAGTGAGTGTGTGCATAAGTGGTTTAGTGGGTGTGTGAGTGGCTGTATGTGTCTGTGAGTGAGTGTGTGAGTGGGTATATGCAGGTGTGAATGGGTATGTGAGCGACTGTATAGGTGTGTGAAGGGCTTTGTGGGTATGTGACTATATGTGTGAATGGGTATTTGAGTGTCTCTGTGAATCTGTGAGTGGGTCTAGGAGTGCCTGCATAGGTGTGTGAGTGGTTGTATAAGTGCCCATGGAAATCTATTAGTGGGTTTGTGTTGGAGGGAGGACCACCGGGGAGTCGGAGGGACTACTCCGGGCACCTTCCTACCGCCAAGTTATAGCCGAGTGCCGCTGAGAAGCCTCCGAGGAGAGGTCCTTCTCCTATAATCGTACTAGGCCCAGTAACACCACCACACAGGACTCCGTATCAGTTGCTTATCTTGGTTCTTTATATAAAAAGGAGTACGTTGCAATATTTACAAGGGGATCGAGTGATCCAGTAAGAGTCTCAATGTTCTTGGAGGGATACGGTAGCGGGACAGTCTTGGTACCAGCCAGGTACGGGAAGGCTCTGCGCCAGACCTTGGGTGCTGGTCTCAGAGCGGCTCGGACGTGGAGAGCCACGACGGCGTCTGCAGGGCTCAGGTGGTAGTTCCGCTTGGATCGAGCCGCGACACAGTCAGCAGGGCTCCGGTGGTAGGTCCGCTTCGGTCGAGCCGCGACGAGGTCAGCTGGGCTCTGATGGTCTGTTGCAACAAGGTCGGGCCGCGACGGCGTCAGAAGGGCCCCAGAGGTTTGTGAAGGTCTTGTAAGCACGATGGAGCCGCAACGTCGTCAGCAGGGCTCAGTAGGTAGGTTCAGGAAGAGTCTTTCTCCGTAGGGTCAGCCGCGATCCGATCAGCAGGGCTCTTGACTCCGGGATACAACTGTCATCTTGTTGTCCGGTCGCCCCAGATATAGGTCTTGAGCCCCTTTGATGTCCGGACCCTTGCGCCCAGGAGGGCGGAGAGGCCAGGTAGGGCGCGGCCAGACGCCCAGCAGGAGAGGCGCCAGGCCCCAGAGAGCTGTGGGGCGATCGCACCTAGGTGTGGAAGGACGGTTGGGGGTCCGATCGATACTGCCCTCCGCTGGGAGTGGGAAGGGCTCGCGTGGTATCCCCCGGCCCTGGGGTTGGCGCCTCGATGTCGGGCCTCGCTGGGGCCGAGGCCGGGTAGAGCAGGGTCACGTAGGTGGTCACGTGGAGTGACGTGTAATCCAAGATGGAGGAGCCCCGAGGTGCATGGGACCTCGTGTGGCTGAGCGAGGGGGAACAGGACCACGCCACGAGGCCGGCTCCCACACGCGTCCCCCCCAGCTGAAGGCAGGGAGAGTCACCCATCTCCTTGGGGGTTCTCCTCGCCGAGGCGGAAGAATCGGGACAGGCCGTCAGCATTGGCGTGGTCGTTGCCGGGCCGGTGTTCCACGGTGAAGTCCATCCCTTGCAGCGAGATGGACCATCGCAATAGCTTGGGGATCTCGCCCCGCATTTGCATGAGCCACCGCAAGGGTCGGTGGTCAGTCTGGACCCTGAAGTGGGTGCCGAAAAGGTAGGGCCGGAGCTTCTTGAGGACCCATACCACAGCGAAGGCCTCTCGCTCGATGGTGCTCCACCTCTGTTCACGTGGCAGCAGTCGGCGGCTGATAAAGGCCACAGGTTGGTCGTGGCCTTCGGCGTCCATCTGGGAGAGGACCGCCCCGACCCCGTACTCTGATGCGTCGGTCTGCACCACAAACTCCTTGCTGTAGTCAGGGGCCTGCAGCACCGGGGCAGCACACATGGCCGCCTTGAGGGCTTCAAAAGCGGTCTGACAGCGGGGCGTCCAGTGCACCACCTTAGGCTGTTTCTTGGAAGTGAGCTCCGTAAGGGGGCCCACGATGCTGCCATAATCGTTAATAAATCGCCGGTAGTAGCCTGTGAGGCCTAAGAAGGCCCGGACAGCGGTCTGGGTTGCGGGGGGCTCCCACGCCTGGATGGCATCGACCTTCAGCTGGAGGGGCGCCACCTGGCCACTCCCCACCTGGTGGCCCAGATAGGTCACAGATCCTTGACCGATCTGGCACTTGCTGGCCTTAATTGTGAGCCCGGCCCTTTGGAGAGCGGCCAGGACTTCGCGGAGGTGTCCCAGGTGCGCGGCCCAGTGGTCGCTGAAGACTGCAATGTCGTCAAGGTAGGCCGCGCTGAAGGCTTCTAGCCCGGCCAGGACCTTGTTTACCAGCCTCTGAAAAGTCGCTGGGGCGTTCTTCATACCGAAGGGCATCACCCGAAAGTGGTAGTGCCCATCGGAGGTGGAAAAGGCGGATCGTTCCTGGGCGCCGGGAGTGAGCTTGATCTGCCAGTACCCAGCGGTGAGATCAAAGGTGCTTAGGTAGCGGGCGGCCCCCAAGCGATCGATCAGCTCGTCTGCCCGGGGCAGGGGGTGGGCATCGGTCTTGGTGACTGCGTTCAGGCCCCGGTAGTCTACACAAAATCGGAGTTCCGGAGAAGTACCGGGGGCGGCGGCCTTCGGCACCAAGACCACCGGGCTGGCCCACGGGCTGTCTGAGGGCTCAATGACTCCGAGGGCGAGCATCTTGGCGACCTCGGTCTGTATGCAGGCCCGGACTCGGTCAGGTACTCGGTAGGCGCGATGTCGCACAGGGGGGCTGTCCCCGGTATCCACGTCGTGTACGCACCAGGGGGTCACCCCGGGCGTGAGAGAGAAGAGGGCAGCGAAGGGTTGCAGCAGCCTCCGGCAATCATGGCGCTGTTCTGGGGTCAGCGTGTCGGAGAGGTGGACTCCCTCCAAGGAACTGTCTTGGCCCGAGGACCCCAGGAGGTCTGGCAGGGGCTCGAAGTCGCTTTCGCCCACATCATCAGTAGCCAGCAGCAGGCTTAGTTCAGTTCGGGCAAAGTGAGGCTTGAGCCGGTTGGCGTGCAGGACCCGGAGGGGGTTCCTCGGGGACTCCATGTCGACTAGGTAGGTGACGGGGCTCTTCCTCTCAACCACCTTGAAGGGCCCGGCCCACTTGTCCTGCAGGGCGCAGGGGTCCACGGGTGACATGACCCAGACTTGCTGGCCTGGCTCGAACTCGATGGTCGAGGCATTTGCGTCATACCAGCGCTTCATGTCTTCTTGGCTGGCTTCGAGGTTGGCTTCTGCCAGGGCCCGGAACTTCCGAGTCTGGTTCCGCAGGGTCAGGAGGTACCGGTAGACGTCGGGGGGGGCATCTTGGACGTTCGCTTCCCAGCCCTCCTTGACCAGGCTGAGGGGCCCTCGGACGGGGTGCCCATACAATAGTTCGAAGGGGCTGAAGCCCTGGGATTTCTGTGGTACCTCTCGATAGGCGAACAGGAGGCAGGGCAGCAGGACATCCCACCTCCTCCACAGGGGCTCTTCCAGACCTTTGATCATCCCTTTTAGGGTCCTGTTGAACCGCTCGACCAGTCCGTTCCCCTGGGGGTGGTAAGGGGTAGTGAATCTGTAGGTGACCCCGCATTGTTGCCAGAGGGATTTCATGTATTTCGAAATAAAGTTTGTACCCCTGTCGCTCACCACTTCTCGGGGGAACCCCACCCTGGAGAAGATGCCCATCAGGGCCCGGCCCACCACTGGAGCTGTCACAGTGCAGAGTGGGATGGCCTCAGGGTATCGGGTGGCGTGGTCGACCAGTACCAGGATGAAGCGGTGTCCTAGGGCGGTTCAGGAGTCGAGGGGCCCCACGATGTCGATCCCCACTCGTTCGAACGGGGTGTGGACGGCTGGAAATGGTTGGAGGGGGGCTTTAACTCGACCCCCCTTTTTCCGGCAGCCTGGCAGGTCTGGCAGGACCGGCAGTGGTGGTCCACGTCTCTCCGCATTCGGGGCCAATAGAAATGGGTCACTAGGCGGCTGTAAGTCTTGTCCCGCCCGAGGTGTCCGGCGAGGGGCACGTCATGCGCCAGGTTCAGGAGGAACTCCCGGAACCGGAGGGGAACCACCAACACCCGGCCGGCTCCCAGCTCGGCGACTTTCTGCTCGCTGTATAGTAAGTCATTGTCCCAGTAGACCCAGTGGGTTCCCGTGGGGTCCCCCGAGGCCTGGGCGGCCGCTTGCTGTTGGGCCCCCTCGAGGGACGGGCAGGCCTTCTGTTCTTGCTGGAATTGTTCGCGGGTGGGGCCCCATCGTGTCGCCACTGAGCCAACTCGGGGATCTCGCTGAGGGAGGCGGCCTCGTCGGGAGACAGTTCGGATGGCCCGGCCTCATCGTCGGGTTCCTCCGTGCCGGAGGAGGGTGATAGTTCTGGGCCCGTAGGCTGGTCGGTGACCGCGGCAGCGGCGGGTTGGGCGGTCATGGACCGGGTGGTGGCGCAGGCCCACTCAGGCAGCCCTAGCATCCCCAGATGCTCTCGGCGCTCCACCTGGGCCCAGGGGGAACTCTCTAGGTCATTCCCAGGAGGCAGTCCACGGGGGCGTCGTCGCGGACGGTCACTTTCAGGGTGCCGGACATTCCTCCCCACTCGAAGGAGATCCTGGCCATCCGGCACATGCTTTCGGTGTTGTCCGCGGTCCGGACAGGGCATAGGACATGTGGCAGGATTTGTTCGGGAGTCACTAGGTGGCAGCGGACAGCGGTCACGCTAGCCCCAGTGTCCCGGAGGGCTTCGGCCCGTCGTCCGTTGATGGTGACCCACTGCTGGTACTTCTGGGTGTTGCTTGGGATGGCCGCTCGGGGCACCATTTCTCGGGAGCCCAGGCAGACGAGCGACATGACTGCCGGTTCCCACTCGGGGGACCCGTCCTCGCGGCTTTCCTCCTCTTCTTCTCCTTCCCCCAGGGCAGCGGCGGCTATTTGTCGGGGAGGGGGCCCAGCGGTCCCGTTTCGTCGGGTTCACGGGGCAGGCCTGGTCGCTTGCATAGTGTCCGGTCTGCTGGCAGCCGAAGCAGGTCACGGGTGGTCGGGGTCTCGGTCGGGCGATGGGGGTCCCCCTTCGGCCCAGGGTCGGGGACGTGTGGTTGGCGACTTGTCCTCGTGGCGGGCTTCTGGCCGGTCCGGCCGGGAATTCTCCACCTGCGGTGGGACCCCCCTCCTCCGCCCCGCTGGCGAGGAGGTCCTGTGGTACTCCGTTGGTAGTCCCCCACGGGGTTCCGGGGGACCCTTGTGTTGACCCATCGGTCTGCTTCGGCGGCGAGCTTCCGGGGCTCGGTCAACTTACTGTCTAAGAGGTGTTGCCTTAGTTCCACAAAGCAGTTGTTGGCGAGGTGCTCCCAGACAATGAGGTCGAACAGTTCATTGTACGAGGTGACCTTGCTCCCTTTTATCCACCCTTCAAAGACCCGGCTGAAGAAGTCCACGTACTCGACCCAGGTGGTACCGGGGAGCTTCTTGCAGTCCCGGAAGCGCTGCCGGTACATCTCGGCTGATAGTCCGTAGCGGGTGAGTAGGGCTTCTTTCATGTGATCGTAGGAGGTCATCACTGCGTCGGGGAGTTGCAGCAGGGTTTCACGGCCCTCGCTGAGGAACCTCCCCCATAGGCCGGCACCCCAATCCTTCCGGGGTACCCAATGGGAGGTCATGGCTACCTCGTAGGCTCGGAACCACTGCTGGATGTCGTCGTTCTTGTAGTACTCTTTGACGACATCCTTGGGGATATGAACCTTTGGCTCGGTCAGTGGCAGAGCGTCCCGGGCCCCGGGGGTGCTGGTCTCCCCCGTTTTGGATTTCAGTTTGAGTTCTTTGAGGCTCCTCTCATGCTCGAGGGTTAGCCGTCTCTCTTCAAGTTCTCGATGCCGTTTCTTTTCCTCGATTTCCTCCTGCAGCCGTAGTTGCTCCAGGGCTATTTTCTTCTCTGCTAGCTGGAGCTCGCCATCCAGCCAGAGTCGTGCGAGGTCCATTTCGTGTGCCCGGACCCTCTCTCGTTCTCGTATTTCTTCGTGGGATAGGCTGGCTTCGGGAATGCCTCGCCCCCATCCGTCGGGGTTGTGGTCGGCAGGTTTTCGTTCCGGGCCGAGGTCCCTTCGGTGTGGGGTGGAGTGGCCTCAGCTTCGGCCCAGGCTTTCAGAGCTTTCTGCATTTCTTCCTTGGTGCCCAATCCCGTGGTTGGGATCCCTTTGTCCTTGCAGAATTGTTTTAGTTCCTTGTGGGTGTATTCTTCCAGTTTTTCCAGCTGGAAGGTTGCGGCCACGGTTGCTTCTTGGCCGTCCATGGTTCCCTTTTCTTTTTTCCGTCTGGTTAGGTAGTGGGTGCGTTACTTGCTTGTACGATTGCGTCTGGCTCGGATCCCGTCGCTGGCCACCAAATGTTGGAGGGAGGACCACCGGGGAGTCGGAGGGACTACTCCGGGCACCTTCCTACCGCCAAGTTATAGCCGAGCGCCGCTGAGAAGCCTCCGAGGAGAGGTCCTTCTCCTATAATCGTACTAGGCCCAGTAACACCACCACACAGGACTCCGTATCAGTTGCTTATCTTGGTTCTTTATATAAAAAGGAGTACGTTGCAATATTTACAAGGGGATCGAGTGATCCAGTAAGAGTCTCAATGTTCTTGGAGGGATAGGGTAGCGGGACAGTCTTGGTACCAGCCAGGTACGGGAAGGCTCTGCGCCAGACCTTGGGTGCTGGTCTCAGAGCGGCTCGGACGTGGAGAGCCGCGACGGCGTCTGCAGGGCTCAGGTGGTAGTTCCGCTTGGATCGAGCCGCGACACAGTCAGCAGGTCTCCGGTGGTAGGTCCGCTTCGGTCGAGCCGCGACGAGGTCAGCTGGGCTCTGATGGTCTGTTGCAACAAGGTCGGGCCGCGACGGCGTCAGCAGGGCCCCAGAGGTTCGTGAAGGTCTTGTAAGCACGATGGAGCCGCGACGTCGTCAGCAGGGCTCAGTAGGTAGGTTCAGGAAGAGTCTTTCTCCGTAGGGTCAGCCGCGATCCGATCAGCAGGGCTCTTGACTCCGGGATACAACTGTCATCTTGTTGTCGGGTCGCCCCAGATATAGGTCTTGAGCCCCTTTGATGTCCGGACCCTTGCGCCCAGGAGGGCGGAGAGGCCGGGTAGGGCGCGGCCAGACGCCCAGCAGGAGAGGCGCCAGGCCCCAGAGAGCTGTGGGGTGATCGCACCTAGGTGTGGAAGGACGGTTGGGGGTCCCATCGATACTGCCCTCCGCTGGGAGTGGGAAGGGCTCGCGTGGTATCCCCCGGCCCAGGGGTTGGCGCCTCGATGTCGGGCCTCGCTGGGGCCGAGGCCGGGTAGAGCAGGGTCACGGAGGTGGTCACGTGGAGTGACGTGTAATCCAAGATGGAGGAGCCCCGAGGTGCATGGGACCTCGTGCGGCTGAGCGAGGGGGAACAGGACCACGCCACGAGGCCGGCTCCAACAGTTTGTAAGTGAAATCATGGGCTGTGAGTGGGTATATGAGTGCCTGCATAGGTTTGTGAGTGTGTATGTGAGTACCTTCATGGATCTATGAGTGCCTGTGTGGGTATGTGAGTGAATTTGTTAGTACCTGTATGGGTATCTGAGTACATGTATGAGTATTTGTATTTGTATTTGTATTTGTATTTATGGTGCTTGTAAAGTGCATCAATCATCCCGAGGGACATTGCGGCGCTAGGAAAGAATGCATGTGCTAAGCAGCTTACTCTTGACCTAGTTTAGATAGCTTCAGTATCTAGGAAAGAGAGTGGTTTTCAGTTTCTTCCTAAAGAGTACATGGTCCTCTGTGAGGCATAGATCCAGTGGGAGATTGTTCCATAGGGCCACTGCTGCTTTAGAGAAAGATCTGTCACCCATTCTGACCTTGTATGTAGGCTTGACTGAGGCAGAGGCCTGAGAGCGTGATCTTAAGTTCCGTGAAGGAGCATGGAATTCTAGCCTATCTCGTAGAATGTAAGGGTCTGTTTTATGCAATGTTTTGTGTGCAAAACAGAGGATCTTGAAACTAGCTCTCTGTCTTACTGGTAGCCAGTGGAGCTCTTTTAGGCAGCTGGTGGCCGAGCTAAATTTCTTTTTATTGCAAATTAACTTAGCAGCAGCATTCTGAACCATTTGAAGGCGGGTGAACAAATAATCAGCCATGCCCACATAAAGAGCATTTCTGTAGTCCAGCCTGCTTAAAAACAGAGCTTGAGTCACCAACTTTTAGCATTTTAAGGGAATCCAAGGAAAAAGTCTTCTGACAAGTTTTATGGTGGCGAAACCTTTTCCGCAGAACGCGTGGACTTGTTTTTGCATGGATAGGGCATCGTCGAAGATGATGCCAAGATTTCTTGCTAACTGCTTAGGTACAGGGGCGGTGCCTAAGGCCTGGGGCCACCATCTGTGATCCCAGACTGTACAGGCTCCCCCGAAGAGCAAGACCTCCGATTTATCGGCGTTTAATTTTAATCAGTGTTTGGACATCCAACCTGCGAGTTCTGATAGGCAGTTTATAAGGTTATTCTTAGTATCGGTGTTTGTCATCTGATTTGTGAGGGGAATCACCAATTGTGTGTCATCAGCATATGAGCAGATTTCAAATCCCCATTTCCTGATGATGTCTGCCAGAGATGAAACGTAAGCATTAAAGAGGGTGGGGCTAAGGGTGGCTCCCTGGGGAACCCCATACTTAACATCTTTTGGATTAGAAGAGCAAGATCCCATTTGTATTGTTTGTGTTCGGTCTTTTAAGAATGATGCAAACCAAGCTAAGGCTTTATGACAGATCCCTTTTTTGTGCAGAATTCATAGTAGATGAAAGTGGGAGACAGTGTCGAAAGCTGCACTGAGGTCTAGTAGAATCAGAGCTACGGCTTTTCCCTCATCGACAAGTGATCTGATGTTATCGGATATGGCTAACAGGGTGGCTTCAGTACTGTTATTAGTCCTAAAACCCATCTGTGAAGGGTCAAGCAAGTCATTAGTCTCTAGGAAGGTGGTCAAGCGTTCCAAAACCTTGGAAAGGTATGACAACTGGGATATGGGATGGTAGTTTGCTGGGTCATGAATTTTTTGGCCTGCTTTTTTTAATAATGGGAAAACCACTGTTTCTTCCATAAGTCTGGGAAACAGGCTGATTTTAGGGATTCGTAAAAAATTCTGGTGACATAAGGGCATAAAACAGACCCTAGTTGGGTGCTAGATTTTCCCAATCGATATTGATATCTTCAGATGCGTTGTCAAAGAACGTGTCCATTTTTGACACCTTATCAATAAAGGAATTATTGATCAATTCACATTTCTCTGTCCTAGATTCCATAGTTTGTATCAAGTTAGTGGGATTACAGAGTTCTCGAACGACCTTGTATAGTTCTTTAGTGAAACTGCCATTATCTTTGATTCTTTTTGTGTAATAGTTAGTTTTTGCCTTTTTCAGTGCCGCATGGTAAGTTCTTAGATGGGCTAGATTATTTTGTCTATCATCGCTGTTTTTGGAAAGCCTCCATTTATGCTCGAGAGATCTGCATTTCCTTTTTTGTGACTTTAGGTCTGGTGTGTGCCTGTGTGGTTCTCTCAATGGCTCTGTGACTGCCCCTGAGATTCTGTGAGTGGGTGTGAGAGTTCCTGTGTGTGTCTATGAGCGGGTGTGTGAGTGAGTCTCTGAGTGGGTAAGTGAGTGTTTCAGTTGGTCTATCAGTGAGTCTCTGAGTTGGTGTGTGAGTGTCTGAGTGGGTGTATAAGTGTCTGCCTGGGTCTGTGAATGGGTGTGTGAGTGGTTTTGTGGGTCTGTGAGTAGGTCTGGAAATGTCTGTGTTGGTCTGTGAGTGGATGTGTGAGTGGTGCTATAGGTCTGTGAGTAGGTGTGTGAGATCCTGTGTAGGTCTGTGAGTGGGTGTGTTAGCGTTTGTGTGGGTCTGTGACTGGGTGTTTGAGTGCCTGATTGGGCCTGTGAGTGGGTGTATAAGTGTCTGTGTGAGTCTCTGAGTGGATGTGTAAGTTCCTGTGTGGGTCTGTCACTGGGTGTGTGAATACCTGTATGTGTCTGGGAGTGAATGTGTGAGTGCCTATGTAGGTCTGTGAGTGGGCCTGTGAGTAGCTGTGTGGGTCTATGAGTGGGTGTGTGAGTGTATGTGTGTCTGTGAGCAGGTGTGTGAGTGGCACTATGGGTATATCAGTGGGTGTGTGAGGACCTGTGTGGGTCTGTGATGACTGTGGGTGTATGAGTGTCTGTGGGGCTCTGTGAGTAAGTCTGTCAGAGCCTGCTTAGCTTTGTGATTAGGTGGTTGAGTGCCTGTTTGGGCCTGTAAGTAGACTTGCAAGTGGATGCATAGCTCTGTAAGTAGGTGTGTGAGTACCTGCATGGATTTCTGAGTGGGTCTGTGAGTGTCTGTGTGGTTTTGTCAGTAGGTATGAGAATGTATGTGTGGGTCTGTGAGTTAGTGTGTGAGTGGTTGTATGGATCTGTAAATGTGTGTGTGAATGCCTATGTGGGTCTCTGAGCAGGTCTCTGAGTGCCTGAATGGACCTATGAATGGGTGTGTAAATACCTGCATAGCATGGGTCTGTGACCGGGTCTCAGAGTGCCTGTATTGGTCTGTGAATATGTCTTTCAGTGCCTGTATGGGTGTGTGTGGGTCTGTGAGTGGCTGTGTGCTTGCCTGAGTAGGTCTGTGAGTGACTGTGGGTCTGTAAGTGGGTGTGGGAGTGCCTAAGAGGGTGTGTGAGTGGGTTGTCTCTGAGTGCCTGAATGGGGTCTGTGAATGGATGTGTGAGTACCTGCATGGGTCTGTGAGTGCTTGTGTTGGTCTGTGAATGTGTCTGTCAGTGCCTTCATGGGCCTGTGTGTGGGTGTGTGAGTGGCTGTGTGGGTCTGTGAGTCCCTGAGTGTGTCTGTGAGTAGGTTTGTGAGTGGGTGGATGTAATAGTGCTTTTGTGGGGTTGTGAGTGACTGTGTGGGTCTGTCAATAGATGTGTGAGTACCTCAGTGGGTCTGTAAATGGGTGTTTGAGTATGTGCATGGGTCTGAGAGTAGATCTATGAGTGACTGCATATGTCAGTGAGTGGGAGTGGGAGTGCCTGCATGGGTATGTGAGTGCATATGTGAATGTCTGCATGGGTCTGTGATTGCCAGTGTGGGTCTGTGAGTGGATGTGTGAGTGTCTACATGGGTATGTGAATGGGTCTGTGAGTGTCTGCATAGGTCTGGTCTATGAGTGGGTGTGTGAGAACCTTCATAGGTCTATGAATGGGTTTGTGAGTACTTGTGTGGGTGTGTGAATAGGTTTATGATTACCTGAATGGATTTCTGAGTGGGTCTGTGAGTGCCTGTGTGGTTCTGTCAGTAGGTATGATAGTGTATTTGTGGGTCTGTGAGTTAGTGTGTGAGTGGTTGTGTGGGTCTATGAATGGGTGTGTGAGTACCTGCATAGCATGGGTCTGTGACTAGGTCTCTGAGTGCCTGTGTTGGTCTGTGAATATGTCTGTGAGTGTCTGCATGGGTCTGTGAGTGGGTGTCTGAGTGACTGTGTGGGTCTCTGAGTGGCTGTGTGGGTGCCTGAGGGGGTCGGTGGGTGACAGTGTGGGTCTATGAGAAGGTGGGTGTAAGAGTGCCTTTGTGGGCTTGTGTGTGGGTAGGTGAGTAGCAGTGTGGGACTATCAGTAGGTATGTTAGTGCTTGTGTTGGTCTGTAAATGGGTGTTTGAGTGCATGCATGGGTATGTGAGTGGGTCTATGAGGGCCTGCATTGGTCTGTGAGTGGATCTGTGAGTGCCTGTATGGATGTGTGAGAGGGTCTGTGAGTATCTGCATGGGTCTGTGAGTGGGTGTTTCAATGCCTGCATAGGTCTGTGAGTGGGTGTGTGAGTGCCTATGTGGGTCTGTGATTGGGTCTGAAAGTGCCTGCATGGCTCTGTGATCGGGTGTGTAAATGCATGTATAGGTCTGTGAGTGGGTGTGTGACTGCCTGTGTGGGTCTATAAATGGATATAAAAGTACATGTGTGTGTCTGTGAGTAGGTCTTTAAGCGCCTGTGTGGGTCTGTGAGTGGGTGTTTGAGTGCCTGTATAGAACTGTGTGTGGGTGTGAGAGGGCCTCTGTGGGTCTGTAAGTAGATGTGTAGGTGGATGCATGGATCTCTGAGTGGGTGAGTGAGGACCTGCTTAGGTCAATGAGTGGGTTTGTGAGTACCTGTGTGGGCATATGAGTAGGTCTGTCTGTGCCTGCATAGATTTCTGAGTGGGATTGTGCATGCCTGTGTGGCTCTGTCAGTGAGTCTGTGAGTGCCTGTAGGGTTTTGTCAGTGGGTATGAGAGTGCATGTGTGGGTCTGTGAGTGGTTGCATGGGTCTGTAAGTGGTAGCTAGCTTAAGTGCCTATGTGGGTGTGTGAGTGGGTCTGTGACTGCCTGTATGGGTCTATGAGTGGGTGTGTGAGAACCTTCATAGGACTGTGAGTGGGTCTGTGAGTACCTGTCTGGGTGTGTGAGTAGGTCTGTGATTACCTGCATGGATTTCTGAGTGGGTCTGTGAGTGCCTGTGTAGTTTTGCCAATAGGTATGAAAGTGCATGTGTGGGTCTGTGAGTTAGTGTGTGAGTGGTTGTGTGTGTCTGTAAATGGATGTTTGAAGACCTATTTGGGGCTGTGAGTTGGTCTCTGAGTGCCTGAATAGGTCTATGAATGGGTGTGTGAGTACCTGCATTGGTCTGTAACTAGGTCTCTAAGTGCCTGTGTTGGTCTGTGAATACATCTGTCAGTGCCTGCATGGGTCTGTAAGTTGGTGTGTGAGTGGCTGTGTAGGTCTGTGAGTGGCTGTGTGACTGCCTGAGTGGGTCTGTGACTGGATCTGTGAGTGGCTGTGTAGGTCTGTGAGTAGGTGTATATAAGAGTGCCTTTTTGGGTGTGTGAGTGGGTTTGTGAGTGGCTGTGTGGGTCTGACAGTCGGTATGTTAGTACTTGAGTGGTCTGTAAATGGGTGTTTGAATGCATGCATGGGTATGTAAGTGGGTCTGTGAGTACCTGCATGAACCTGTAAGTAGATCTGTGAGTGCCTATGTGGATGTTTGAGAGGGTATATGAGTGCCTGCATGTGTATGTGAGTGGGTGATTCAATGCCTGCATAGGTCTGCGAGTGGGTATGTGAGTGCCTATGTGGGTCTGTGGGTGGGTCTGAAAGTGCCTGCATGGCTCTGTGAGGGGATTTGTTAATGCATGTATAGGTTTGTGAGTGGTTTTGTGACTACCTGTGTGGGTCTGTAAATGGGTGTGAAAGTATATGTGTGTGTATGTGAGTGGGTCTGTGAGTGCCTGTGTGGGTCTGTGAGTGGTGTCTCCATACCTGCATAGAACTGTGAAGGAGTGTGTGAGTGCGTGTGTGGGTCTGTCAGTGGGTGTTTGAGTGCCTGAGTGGATCTGTAAATGGGTGTCTGACTGCATGCATGGGTCTGTGAGTAGTTCTATGAGTGGCTGCATAGGTCTGTGAGTGGGTGTGTTTGTTCCTACATTGGTATGTGAGTGGATTTGTGAGTGCCTGCATGGGTATGTGAGTGGGTCTGTGAGTTACTGTGTGGGTCTGTGAGTTGGTATATGAGTGTCTATATAGATATGTGAGTGGGTCTGTGAGTGCCTTCATGGGTCTGTGAGTAGGTTTGAGAGTGCTTATGTGGGTCAGTCTGAGAGTACCTGCATGGCTCTGTTAGTGGGTGTGTGAATGCCTGCATAGGTCTGTGAATAGGTGCTTGAGTGCCTGTGTGGGTCTGTAAATGGAGGGTGTTTGAGTGGGTCTGAAAGGTTTTTTTCCAATCTGCGTCAAGGCTCGCTAATCTGTCTCTAAATTACATGGGGGCCACGCTGATCCTCGCCACAGATCCGTGGATTCTGGAAGTGGGGAAAAAAACAATGTAACTCAATTTTGTACCCAACATAGGTCCCTCTGACACTCCTCTAACTCACCCAAGGGGTCAGTGTATCTCAACCCTGACCCCTTTAATCATTTTGCAGATACATTTTAAGACCTCAGGACCATTCCCCAATATGTAAAATGGCAGCCAATCACAGCATTGCTAGTGGCGCATGACTTTGCGGATCCACTGTGGGGGATCTGTGGAGGGCCCCCATCCCTTAGTACACAATTTTGTTTTTTTTAATAACTCCACAACTACTGAACAGATTATCACAAAAGGACTCTTTCTGGACCAAGAGCTCAATTGCATGAGAAATTAGCATTTTTTGACTCCCATCCCCCTTTTTTCTTGGCCCCGCTTGACGGATCACTCCGAAACTTTCCATGGAGAACTAGACAAACCGTGCCACTTTTGTGGGAAACGTTTGTGAAGATTCATCAAACAGCACCAAAGTTATAAGCAAACCAAAAAACGCTTTTCCTAGGGAAACTAGGCACTAACTATAACTACCCACTAGCAACCGCCAGTAGATAATATGTATATATTACCTGCTCGCAGTCATCAGTAGGTTTCCATGGGAAAAGCATTTTTTGTTTTGCCAACAACTTTGTAACCATTTGACGTATCTACACGAAATCATCAAAACTAGCATGACAGTTGGGTTAGTACAAGCTTTGAAAGTTTTGGCGTGATTCATCAAGTGGGGTCTGAGAAAAAGCGGGGATCCCAAAACGCATTTTCCCCATGCAATTTTCAATAGAGATTTTAGACACTACTACAGCTCAAACTGCTGGACAGTATGGGAGACAATGGAGGCATCTTTATTCAAAACTGTACAACATCGGCGAATGCATTTCGGCTAGATTAGCCTTCTTCAGCACCAGCAGAATTCAGGAGGTATGTCCGCCATCATATATTTCAATGTCCTGCCACAAATTAATTGGTTGTGATCCACTCCACCCCAAAGCAAATGCCTTGGCTCATCTGCTGCAGATCACATGGTGAGTGTGAAATGCAAGTCCCAGAATGCTGTTTCTTGTCCAGGTAGGTATAGCGGGGGAAATCCAGTGATTGTGTGGAATGCAGGGCACCACGATGATGTTGGAGTTTTCTGAGATATATATATATATATATATATATATTCACTGAAAAAACCATAGGTTTCAGGGGCGTTATAGTTAGCTGGACTTTTCACTCGTACAAAACCATTGAAATTCCCCCGTTATAGTTAGTTCAGCTAACTATAACTCGCGCGCCCGCATTGCACTGCTGATGACGTCACATATTACATCACTCATGACATGGTCAGTGACATCACTCATGACATCACTGATGACATCTCAAATGACATCACTGATGACATCACTGATGACATCATCCAGTGAATGTGTGTGTTTCTGAAAATTACATATGTTTTATATATGTATATCTCAAGGTCGATGGAAGAATAAATGGGTATATAAGTGTCTAAATGGATGATTTGTTTTTGAAAAATTGATTTTATAACTGACTGATTAAGTGTATCTTAGTGAATACATGGCTTAGTGAGTAATGTTTAAATATGTAAATATCTGGGTTGGTGAGTAGCTACATGGGTTGGTGAGTAGCTACATGAGTGTCTATATAGGTTATTAGTTGGTTTTTTGAGTATCAGTATGAGTGTCTGAGTGTCTGTATGGTTCGGTGGGGGGTATTACGTAGTGCATAGGTGCATGAATGAGTGACTCACTGTTTGTATGTGTTGAAGACAGCATGTGTGCAGGACTGTATGGGTGGATGAGTGTGTGCATGGGTGTGTTAGTGAGTGAATGACTGTCTCAATAGTGTCTTTATGAGTAACTACATATGTTTTAACCTAGTATATGTGACTATTGGTGTATATAAGTGAGTATATGTGAGAGTGAGAGATTGGAAGAGTTCCTGTATGAATATGTATGTGTTTCTATAAGTAATTGTTTAAAAGACTAAGTATGTGTAAGTTTCTATAGAAGTAAGTGTGGTGGTGTGTGTATAACTGTATATGCAAGTAAATGGATGTTTGATTCTTTATTAGCATGAGTGACTATGTGTGTGAGTAACTCTATGGATGAGTGGCGCTGTGTAACAGGATGTATAGGTGCATGAGTACATATGATGAGTGAGTACATGTATGAGTGACTGTATAGGACTGTTGGTGAATGAGTGGATGTGTATGTGGATCTTAGAATTACTGAATAGGTTGTTGTAAATGGTATTGGTATGTCCATTGTTTTGAAAATTTTAGTTTCTATTTTTGAATGTGTGTATCAAAGGTTATATTAGGGGGAGAGGAGGTCTGCCACTCTATCACAAGAATGATGTCATCAGTGATGTCATCAGTGATGTTATTTGAGATGTCATCAGTGATGTCATGAGTGATGTCACTGACCATGTCATGAGTGATGTAATATGTGACATCATCAGCAGTGCATTGTGAAAAGTCCAGCTAACTATAACGCCCCTGAAACCTATGGTTTTTTCAGTGAATGTCTAAGGGTTTTTGAATGCTAAGTCCTAACTATAACGTGCCTGAAACCTATGGTTTTTTCAGTGAATTTCAAAGGTTTTTTAAATGCTAATTTCTAACTATGCCTACAGAGATAGGACATGTGAAGAAAGAAGAAAAAACACACAGAAAGAAAAAGGAGAAATGCAGAAAGAAGCAACAGAAGTCCTCAAAGACGAAGAAAAGTGCAGGAAGAAGGATAACGTGCAGAAAGAATAAACAGAAGAGCAGAAAGAAGCCTTGTTGCAAAATCATCCTGTACCCTCAACTTTTTCAGACAGATACTGGTGGTAACTGAGTCTGACTAACCAGTCCTAGAGCCAGTGCTATGTTAAAAGACACTCAGAATACAGTGAAAACACCTACATACACTAGGGAACACTATGCGTTGGGGTCCCCCGGTGATTAGCATGACCTCCTCTGTAAGCCCCTAGTATATAATAGGGCAGGGGATTAAAACTACCTCTTAAAACGCGCCACAGGGCGTGTTTGCACAAGTCACCTCAGGCCCCGTCCCCTCCCTTCCCCACTGTGTAAACACGCCCTGTGGCCGTTTTAAGTTCGGAGATTAAGTCCCCTTGAATCCTGAGGGTCCCTAGGGTCCAACGAGACCACTAGGTACCTCCAGTAAGTGCCACAGAGCTGCCTTGCAGAGAGGTGTAAAAAGTGGCACGGCCTGGACCACCTCTCTGCAACGCAGCGCAGTGGCGCTTACTGGAAGCACCTGGTGGGCTAGTTAGCCCCCAGGGGCCCTCAGGATTGAAGGGGAATTATTTCCCCAACTTAAAACGCGCCATAGGGCGTGTTTGCACACGTCACCTCAGGCCCCGTCCCCTCCCTTCCCCACTGTGTAAACACGCCCTGTGGCCGTTTTAAGTTGGGAGATTAAGTCCCCTTGAATCCTGAGGGTCCCTAGGGGCAAAATAGCCCACTAGGTACATCCAGTAAGCGCCATTGCTGAGAGGTGTAAAAAGGGGCACGGCCTGCACCACCTCTCTGCAATGCAGAGCAGTGGCGCTTACTGGAAGCACCTGGTGGGCTAGTTGGCCCCCAGGGTCCCTCAGGATTGAAAGGGAATTATTTCCCCAACTTAAAACGCGCCACAGGGCGTGTTTGCACACTTCACCTCAGGCCCCGTCCCCTCCCTTCACCACTGTGGAAACGCGCCCTGTGGCCGTTCTAAGTTGAGAGATTAAGTCCCCTTGAATCCTAAGGGTCCCTAGGGACAAACTAGCCCACTAGGTACCCCCAGTAAGCGCCACAGAGCTGCGTTGCATAGAGGTGTAAAAAGGAGCGTGGCCTCAGAACACCTGTCTGCAACGCAGCTCCCTGGCGCATACTGGAGATACCTGTTGGGCTAGTTGGCCCTCAGGGACCCTCAGTATTGAAGGGGAATTAATTCCCCAACTTACAACTGGCCAGGGGGTGTGTTTGCAGAGTGCTGCAAGGAGGGGGCGTGGCCTCCAGTGCGATGCCTGTCTTTTATTTATTTTATTTTTTTAAGAATGAGGGCTGTGTGGCCCCCCTTCTTTTTCTAATTTATTGGCCCTGGGGACACCATCCCCCAGGGCCTGCACCCTAATATTTTTTGTTGAAAAAAATTAATTTGGAAGGGGGCCGCATGGCCCCCCTTCCAAGGCCTTAATCGGCCCCGGGGACCCCAACCCCTGGGTCATGGCCTTTTTTAAATTCTTTAGGAGGGGGGCTGCGTTGCCCCCCTCCTCAGGCCACTTATGGCCCCAGGGACCCCATCCCCAGGGGCCGGACTTTGTTTTTTATTATTTAAAAAAAATATATATTTATAGAAACACCTAGGACATGCTGGACAAACCGTATGTACCTATCACCATGACGATTTGCGTGATATTCATTAAAAGGCGACTATGCATACAATGAATCCACGTGGAATGTATTTACACCGCTAGTGAAGCTCTGACGTGTCTGACGCCCTACCGTGCCTAATCCCGGCGCCCCCGCCGGTGGGTACTCTTCAAGTAGACACCCTTGTCATTTATTTATACAAACATGGGTAGCTATTGACGGGCACATTTAATACACACACGCACCAAGCCATTCAAAGGGGATTCGACAAAAATTCGACCAAACTATGCAAGAAACCCCCCCTCACGGTTAATAAAACACACATCCACCGCCGGATGTGTAATACTTTTTATTTTACTCTCTGGAAAGGAGACAAACCTCACTTGAGAGTCATAGCGTGCTCCTGGCTGAGCCCAATGCTGTGTTACACCCACCAGTGCCCGCCGAGTGCCACACACCTCTGTGTTGTATTCCACCAGCTAGTGCGTATGCTATGACACTCTCTAGCCCATGAGCACTGTAACACCACCCCGTGAATATGTCATGCCACACTTGCCTTCGCACGGGTTATATTGCCCCATCTAACGTGCCTTCCTCGATGCCTATGTTATAACGCACAGCGCTATGCCATACATATTACAATCTGGGATCCATATCTTTGTCACAGTGCATATGCAACGTTACACTCCCCAGCACATATTTTATATTACAACTTTAGAGACTAGTTAGGTTACACAAAACTGCCCTGTGCATATTACACTCCAAGGCGCATATCGCATAGCACGCACTAGTGCATGTGCTATCTCGCGCTCTCCAATGAATCTGTAATTGCGCACAATGTATTGCATATTATATTTCACGACCCGGTTCATCTAATATCACACTTTTTGGTGCATAGTTTATACCATATACTATATCTATTTTTCATTTTCAATCGTGCTCTCAGGACTATGTTCTATATAACACTGCGTCCACCTACCCTTTTCACGGGCATTACATTTTGCGATGGGAGGTGGAGGGTCAGGGGGTGTTTCTGCCAAGTGAGCCCGAAGTCACAGTCACAAACGTCCTCTTCTTCCTGAATAAAAGTGAGATTATGCTGCATACTTGTTCATATTTTAAGTAGTTCGCACAGACACACATTTTAGAAACAATAAAGCTCCTAATACCCACCTTCTCTGAACAGTTAGCTTGCTGCCCCATCACCTCCTCCGTATCCTCTGTTGTCTGAATCCATGGACTAGCCTCCTCCCTCCTGCCATGCATAGTCTGATGTGCTGCCACTGCCCTCCATTTAGCATGATGTACCAGTCCACTCCTCCTGCCCTCCATTGCCCAAGTCTATGGCCCATCATTGACCTCCTGCTTAGCCTCTGTGCTTAGCTTGCTGCCCCTATTCTCCTTCCCCCTGCCCTCCGATGTCTTTGTGCATGCCCCTGCCCCATCCTTTTTGCCCACCATGTTCCATGGACCTGCCACTCCTATCTACTCTGAGTGTTCTGTAGAGCTGCCACTCCCCTCCCACCTGTCTAGCATTGTCAGATGACTGTAACCTGTCCCTGCCACCTCCACCCTGCCTGTCCACATGTAATGCCCCTATCCCCTTCCTCCTGTCCTCGATGGTCCATTTTACTGCCACACCCTTCTGCCCTCCCTGGTCTGTTGTGCTGCAACTGTTCCTCCTGCCTGCCCCACGCGGTCTGTTGTGAGGCCCCTTCCCCTGAACTCTCTTGTCTGTGCCCAGGTCCTGACCCTCCCTTCTATCCTCCATGGTCCTTTGAGCATGCCCCTGCACCCTCCTTCTTGCCCATCATAGCCATTGTGCTGCCACTAACCCTCCCGCTTGCCATGCATGTCTTCTGTGCTGCCATGGCCCCTCCCACCTTCCCAGTGTTGTCAGCTAGCTGCCCATGACCCCCTCCCACCTTCCCTCCACGGTCTGTGTGTATGCCATCATAGTCTCACTGTTGCTCTCCATGGTGTGTCTTGTTTCTAGTGCCCATCCTGCCTGATCTCCATGGTCATCTTGCTGCTCCTGCCCTGCCCCCTTGCCCCCAGCCCTCAGTTTCCATGTGCAGACCCCTATTCCCTCCCTCCTGGCTTGTCTGTTCCATTGTAATGCCCCTGATCCGTCCCTCCTGCCCTTTATGGTCTGTTATGCTGCAGCTTTCTCTCCTGTCTGTCCATTATGGTCAGCTAGCTACCATTGCCTCTTTCCCCTCTGTTCTCTGTTGTCCATGTGCATGGTCCTGTCCCCTCTCTATTGCTTTCTATGGATTGTTGTGCTGCACTCCCGTCCCGCATGCCCTGTGTGGTGTATTGTGTTGCTGCAAACCCTGATGCCTGCCCTGTAGGGTCAGTTTGGTGCACCTCTCCATGTCCCTCCTGTCCTCTGTTATCCGAGTCCATGTCCCTACCCCAATTCCTCCTGCCTACCATGATCCAATGTACCATACTTGCGAACATTTTGAACTTGGTAAGAGGGAGATTTTGAAAAAAAACTGGGGTATTGATTTTCCCCTTTGAGTTACATTGAAAAAGAGGAGATTGTAGAGAGGAGACAGATCAAATAAAGCCCATTTGAGCTTAAAAACATTGGACGTTTCCTGGCTGAAACGGGTCTGTTGGCATGTATGATTGTACTACCACTGCCTCTTCCTTCTGCCCACAATGGTCTATTATACTGCCACAGCCTCTCTTGCCAGTCCTGTATTGTTGGTTTGTTGCCCCTGCCCCCCTTTCCACTGCCCTCCATAGTCTGTTGTGCTGCCATTGCCCTTCCTGCCTGCCCAGTGTGGTCAAATTGTTGCCTCTGCACTCTCCTACCTGCCTCCAATTTTCGGAGTCCGTGCCCCTGGCCTCTGCCTCTCAACAGTATCCCAATGAACAACTAGATTGATAACATTCTATATTTATTACAAAAGTGTGGAACGCCTGACGTCATCTTGATGTAATCATAACTGTAATACCTAGAGCATTTCCTTTAGAAATTACATATATGAGAGGGTCTTATTTGCATCAAAATTATGGTTAGTGCTCTAAAAAACTAAAATGAGGACATATTTTCTGAGTTTTCAAATAGCGACAAAAGAACTTTTAAATTATTTGTAATCTTTATGTTTTTTTATCCAGTTGACCACTTGATTAAATGTTGCACTTAGGGGAGAGGATGTGGTGTTACTTCCAGAGCTGCAGACTTTGCAACTGGGGAACCAGGTTGGAGTTTCTGCTTCAGCTCAAGATTCTGTGATTCTGGTCAAATCACTTAATCGCCCCATGTCTACAACCAAAATGAATTTGATCTTGTGTGATGTAACCAATGCTCATGTAAAGCACTCCAATACCTGGCAAGTCTGCACTATATAAAACTGCAAATACACAACAAATCAGTGTTTTGCACACTTCTGTCATTGGGCTACATGTGGGCTACATCTGGGTGATATTTGTGCTGCATTTGGGCTCTTTTGTCTCTGGTGGCCATCTTGGGAGATTTATTTGTTATGAAGTTTACTAATTTCCTCATGTACTGCAGTCTCCTCAGTAGGAAATGCTTGCAGTTTTTTACTTTGATTCCATCAAGAAGGTATTCAGATGTGTCACACATTTTCCATAAATTCTGAATGTTAGCACTCTAGTTGCTCATTAGATCACTGTAGTAAAGCTACTGCTAACCAGGGAAGTCTGCTGCTGGTATTCAAAGTGCATGTTTCAGTCTGCATATCAGAATTTTTTAATGTAATAGAAGAGGATTTGAGAAGTCACTCAAAATGTGCCCTAATTTTTCTTTCTTCAGCACTAATCAAAATTTCTATGGCAAAATGAACCCCCTCATTGTGTTCCTTTTTAAATTAAATGTTTTAAGTGTTACCAGTTTATTCCAATCAAGATGGCTTCAGGTGTGCCATACTTTTGTCATAAGTAAGACAGTAAGCGCTCTAGTTGTTCTTAAGAACACTCTGGGACATTCTGTCATTGGGCAATACTTGGGCTACATCTGGGTGATATTTGGCCTACATTTGGGCTCTTTTGTCTCTGGTGGCCATCTTGGGAGATTTATTTGTTATGAAGTTTCCTAATTTCTTCATTTACTGCAGTCTCCTCAGTAGGAAATACTTTCAGTTTTTTACTTTGGTTCCATCAAGAAGGCATTCAGATGTGTCACACATTTGCCATAAATTCTGAATGTTAGCACTCTAGTTGCTCATTAGATCACTGTAGTAAAGCTACTGCTCACCAGGGAAGTCTGCTGCTGGTATTCAAAGTGCATGTTTCAGTCTGCATGTCAGAATATTTTTATGAAATAAAAGAGGATTTGAGAAGTCAAAATGTGCCCTAATTTTTCTTTCTGCAGCACTAACCATAATTTCTACGGCAAAATGAACCCCCTCATTTTGTTCCTTTTTAAATTAAATGTTTTAAGAGTTACCACTTTTTTCCAATCAAGATGGCTTCAGGTGTGCCATACGTTTGTCATAAGTTGGACTGTTAGTGCTCTAGTTGCTCTTTGGAACACTCTGGGAAGCTGCAGTAGAACACAAAGGAATCAACTGACAGTCTCTGCCCTTGTTGGATATATATGTTTTACTGAGAATGTCAGACTTCATTCTCACATGACTGAGAAAGATAATGTGAATTTACAGAAAATATGCTCTCAGTTTAGCTTATAGATCACCTTCCAAACCTCTGTGGGAAAAGCATGAGAAAATAGTTTTCTCTCAAACATGATTCATGATATCACAGCAGAAGGCTTTTTCACATGGTAAAATCACCTTAGAACACACCACAATTCCTAAAATGAGTATGGTACCATCAACAAATGATTTATAGGGTAACTAAAGTCTTAAAACCTTCTATTAACTGCAATGCTTTTTAATGAGGTGCTATCATGTATATTGGTCCCAAGATGGCTGCCAACACTTCTTGGATGAAGTGCTGACAGCCAATCAGATCTCACGATGAGATGTGTGGTTAGGATCCGCCCAGATATATATGTGATTTTACTTTTGATTTTCTCTGGAACTACTGAACGGATTTACACCATTTAAGCAAAAGGCATGAGTCTGAACTGAGGACTACCTCTTTGCCAAATTTGGTGTAATTCCGTTCAGCAGTTCGGGCTGTAGCTGCGTCAACAGATCCTATGGGAAAATACATGGGGAAAACGCATTTTGGAACCTCCCTTTTTTCTCGGACCCCGCTTGACGAATCACCGTGCAATTTTCAGGATAGGAGCGGAACGGCCAAAAGTCTGGAAAATTTCCCGAGGATTTGTCAATCGGCGCCAACGTTATTCCAAATAGAATATTGCGGATTTCCTATGGAAAATAGGTCCTAACTATAACTACCTACTGGCAACCGCCAGTAGGTAATATATATATATATATATATATATATATATATATATATATATATATATATATATATATATATATATATTATCTACTGGTGGTCGCCAGTAGATAGTTATAGTTAGGACCGTGTTTCCATAGGCAATCTCAAAATTTCTATTTTGAATAACTTTGGCGCCGGTTGACGAATCCCCGCGAAATTTTCAAAACTAATGGGGTGCTCTGCTCAGCTCCTACCCTGAAAGTCTCGGGGGGATTCGTCAAGCGGGGGCCGAGAAAAAAGGGGGGTCCCAAAACGCGCTTTCCCCATGCATTTTCCCTCAGGACCTTTAGTCGAAGGTACAGCCTGAACGGCTGAACAGAATTACTTGAAATTTGGCAAAGAGGTAGTCCTCAGGTCAGTGATGTGCCTTTTGAATATATGGAGTCAATCTGTTCAGTAGTTCCTGAGAAAATTGCAGTTAAAATACATAAATATCTATAGCCGCGCACCGTGCGCGCACCGTGCGCCCACTGTGCGCGCACCCTAACGTGCGCGAGCGTAATTCTGATTGGTGGTTACATGTCAGTCAACGTTCGAATCGGTCGAAATCAGGAAGTGTCGGCCGCCATTTTGTTTGTTTTGAGTGCGAGAGTGAAAATGGAAGGTGGCGAACGTGAAAAGGGGGCAGGGCAGTGAGTTCCTGACCCCCTAGCCTTTGTCAGGGGGTCCCTGAAGGACCCCAAAGGCAGAAAAAAACATTTTCATTTTTTTTAAAAAAATCGCGAGGTGCGTGCACGGTGCGCGCACCGTGCGCGCAACGGTGAAAAACCATTAAAAAAAAATGTCATACGTAGTTTATTGTAAAATAAATATATGAAAAATATAATATTAAATACATAACTTAGCATTTAAAAAAACGTACAAATTCACTGAAAAAACCATAGGTTTCACACACGTTATAGTTAGGAATTAGCATTTAAAAAACCTTGCAAATTCACTTAAAAAACCATAGGTTTCACACATGTTATAGTTAGGTGGACATTTCACTCGTAAAAAAACAATGAAATTCCCCCGTTATAGTTAGTTGAGATAACTATAACTCGCGCGACCGCCACTCTATCAAAAGGATGATGTCATCAGTGATGTCATGAGTGATGCCACTGACCATGTCATGATTGCGGGCGTGCGAGTTATAGTTATCTGAACTAACTATAACGGGAGAATTTCATTGGTTAGAACTTTTTTTCCAGAATAATAATGTTCCCACCCTTGTCCGCCATTTTAATTTCGGGCAAAGTCAAACCCACGAGAAGAGGAAAACGTACAAGTAGAAGCAAAAAGAACGGGAACATGGACACGGAGTATGAAACAGAGGAATCAGAAGAACTAGAAGAAACACAGGAATTAGAAATAATTAACCTGTCTAAAAGAACAATGACACAATCTGAAATACAAGTTCTTAAGCGAGGCCTGTCATTCTACCCAACAAATGAAATGAATATCGCACAAACCAGGATAGACGTTTACAAATACGTACGAAAACTGAAACTGGCAAAGCTTTTTAAAGAGAACCCAAATTGGATGAACCAACAAAAAGGCCCACAAATCCCACATATGAACATTCAAGTGGGAGACAAGGAGTCATTTCTCACATTAATGGAATTGGATAAATCTGCAAACGAGCCAACGGAAGGATTAGAAACATACTGCACGCAATTGGGAGAAGGTACCAGTGGGAAGAAATCGAAATCTAAATATCACCCACAACTACCACCTGGAAATAAAATCGAAATCTTCCATGAGGCAGTGATAATAGATCTGTACTAACTAAGAAACAATTCTAAAAAAAGAAGAAACCTTACATTCAATGAACAAGCAGCATTAAAAACGTAAAAAATGGATGAAAATGTGGAAATTAAAATGGCGGACAAGGGTGGGAACATTATTATTCTGGAAAAAAAGTTCTATCTGGAAGAAGCCCACTCGCAATTGAAAAATACTAAATATTATCAACAGCTAAAGGAAAATCCAACACTCGCATACAAGCTGAACCTAGACAAAAAATTACAGCAATGGTGGGAAGAAAATTGAATAAACCATGATGAGAAAAAATATCTAACAACTGATCATCCGATAACGGCTACAATTTATTTTCTCCCTAAAATCCACAAACACCCCACAAAACCACCAGGGAGACCAATCATCTCAGCCAAAGGCTCACTGTTGGAACCTATTGCCAATTTCATCGATGGGTACCTCTTACCATATGTAAAGGGTTTAACATCATACTTAAAAGACACCACTGACCTTCTAAGAATGGTACAGAACATAACTTGGGAACCAACATACAAATTAATTACGCTAGACGTAATTTCACTATACACAAATATCAAGAATTCTATAGGAATGGAAGCTTGCAAATATTTCTTAAAAGATCGCAATATCCAGTGTACCAAACACAATGATATGATCATGCAGATGATAGAACTATGCTTAACACAAAATGTCTTTATGTTTGGGAATGACATCTACCAACAGAAAGACGGAACAGCGATGGGATTTTCCTTCAGTCCGAGCTACGCTTGCCTGGAATTCAAATAATGATCATTACGTGGAAAAAATCATATCATGGCAAAGATATATAGATGATCTTTTGATCATCTGGGATGGGTCCTCAGAAGACTTTGAAGCATACTTCACGGTATTAAACAACACTAATACAAACCTGCATTTCACATATGAAATAAGCAATGATCGTGTGGTGTTCTTAGATACTGAAATCCATGTTGTGGGAAATAAGGTACATACGACCCTACATAAAAAAATGACAGCAAGCAACACAACTTTACACGCAGAAAGCTTCCATCAGACCCCGCTCATTGAAAACATCCCACATGGAGAACTTTTACGTATACGACGCATTTGCTCGGAGGAAAAATAATGCATAAAGCACAGCCAAAGGTCTCTATCAAGATTCAAAAAAAGAAAATACAGCAATAGAATTCTTCAAAAGTGTTTGAAAAAAACTGAAAAACAGACAAGATTGGATTTGATTAAACCTCCCAATGTTCCCACAACACAGAAAAATGAGGAAGATACACAGATAAGATTAATAACAACTTTCTCTACAGAATCTAAGGAGATCGGTAACATCATCCGAAAAAACTGGAAAATGTTATGTCTAGATAAGACACTAGCAGAGATTGTGGGAAAACATCCATTGATCACATATAGGAGGGCAAAGAATCTAAAGGATGATCTGGTACACAGCCATCTACAAGTACCAACCACAAACCCAAGAACATGGTTAAGTACTAAAGGGTTTTTCAAGTGTAGTACTTGCAAAGTGTGTGCAATAGCCAAAGAGATGAAAGAAATCAAAATGGCAAACAGGAAAAAATGGAAAATCAACCAATTGATAAATTGCAAGAGTCAATTTGTGATATACATCATTGAGTGCCCATGTAAACTCAAATAAGTTGGAAGCACTGTGTGTGAACTTAAAAAACTAATCCTCGAGCACACACGAGCAACAACGAATAATGATCGGAGCTATGCAGTAGCAGAGCACATGGAAAGACACCATGACAGCAATTGGAGAAAACTGAAATTCTATGCGGTAGAAATGGTTCCACGCCATGTGAGAGGTGGTGACTGGGAAAAGACACTGAGGCAAAAGGAATCACGACATATTTTCGCTTTTAGAACTCTGGCACCCTATCGGCTCAACAAAGATGAAGAACTGTACTCACATTTGTAAATATAAATGACTCCCAACATTTGGTTGAGACACAAAATCAGTAATTTCGATAATGATTTATTTCTACATTATTTCCTTTCCTTTTTCCTTTCTCTCTCTTTTTCTCTTTTTTCTCTTTCTTTTTTCTTATTCCCAGTCTCCGTTCCCCCGATTTTTTCGTATTCTGTTTTCTGTATTCTTTTCCTTCTGTTGTCTCTTCCCCTTGAATAACATGATGGCACATCCAAAGAAGCGGGAGTGTTTGTATGTAACTTACCAAATAATTCAGTACTGAATTTGGAGACACAGCAGATAATGGAGATCAGGAAATGTAATGTGATTCATTGATAACCAACACGAAAATGGTGGATGTAATGGGTATAGGCCCACTGGAGAGCTGTATATAGTTATATAGTTATGGGGTTATATAATTATGAAAAATGGCAATCACGAAAAATTGTGGAATCGCAATTATCGGCCCACTAGAGGGCGGTGAAATGACATTTAAACATCCCATTTCCTGGGTCAGAACACAAAAGTACCTGGCTGTTCCAAATATGAATGAGGTAATAAGAGATAAGAAAAGGACTGACAGAATGTATAATGAAGTTTTGTGTTTTCAAACTATAAGAAAAAAATGTGTTTATTTATAATTTATAATTTCTCACTGTCTTGTAAATACACCAAATAGTGCACTACAATGACCAGAATGCCGAGCGCCAATTTCACAGGAAATGACGCAAAGGAGTTTGTTTGTCAAATAATGGTTCTGACATCATTTCTGGTTACCCGTGACAAAGGTCTAGGAGAGACTGAAACACGTAGGGTTATTTGTCGGCTAATTTTGCTGTTAAGATCAATAAAAGCAAATTATTTGGATACCCGTGAGTGCGTTTGAAATATTTGAATATATATATATATATATATATATATATTCACTGAAAAAACCATAGGTTTCACACACGTTATAGTTAGGAATTAGCATTTAAAAAACCTTGCAAATTTACTGAAAAAACCATAGGTTTCACACATGTTATAGTTAGCGGAAATTTTACTGATAAAAAACCAATGAAATTCCCCCGTTATAGTTAGTGCAGGCAACTATGACTCACGCGACCGCAATCCTCTGCTGATGCTAATACTGTATTTAGACACTTATTTGCCCATGTCTTCTTCCATACATTTTTAGCTATACATATATTACAAATATTTTTTTTTCTTAAAGACACATATGTCATCAGCAGAAGATTGCGGTCGCGTGAGTTATAGTTGCCTGCACTAACTATAACGGGGGAATTTCATTGGTTTTTTATCAGTAAAATTTCCGCTAACTATAACATGTGTGAAACCTATGGTTTTTTCAGTGAATTTGCAAGGTTTTTTAAATGCTAATTCCTAACTATAACGTGTGTGAAACCTATGGTTTTTTCAGTGAATTTGTACGGTTTTTTAAATGCTAAGTTACTTTACGCCATTCGTGGCGTGCGCGCCCACTTAACGCAGTTCGTTCCGTGCGCGCACCGTGCGCGCACAGTGAGCACGCGGTGCGCTTCGCGCACCGCGCGCCCACTTTACGCAGTTAGTGGCGTGCACGCACGGTGGGCACGCGGTGCGCTACGCGCACCGCGTGCCCACGTTACGCTAGATGGGCCATGTACTTACTTGTAGGTACCAAAAAACAAACAATAAACACAAGGGCTCTTTTTAGAGCCACCTTATATCTAAACACTTAAATGCGATTTTTTTTAAATTTGTTTTATTAAGTTTTTTTTCGGGTGCACGCTGGGTGCGCGCACTCGGCGATATTTTTTAACAAAATATTAATCTTTTTTTTTGCCCTACAAGGTCCTACTTTGACCCCCTTACAATGCCTACTGGGTCTATTTCTACCCACTCTGCCCCCTTTTCAAGTTCTCCCCCTTTGTTTATCACCCCCTCTTTATGCGATAGACAAAATGGCGGCCGCCGCTTCCTGATTTCCACCGATTCGAATGTTTACTAAGATCTAACAACCAATCAGAATTGCGCTCGCGCACGGCGAGGTGCGCGCACCCAGCGCGCACGGAGCGCGCTTAGATATATATATATTGATTTAAAGGCTCTTTTCTCATAATCTACTGAACAGATTTACACCAAACCTACAAAAGGCACTTCCTTGACCTGGGGACTACCTCTCTGCCAAATTTCTAGTAATTCTGTTCAGCCGTTCGGGCTGTAGCCCTGCCTAAAGGTCCTATGGAAAAATGCATGGGGAAAACGCGTTTTGGGACCCCCTTTTTTCTCAGCCCCCGCTTGACGAATCCCCCCGAGACTTTCAGGGTAGGAGCGGAGCGTAGCGCCCCACCTATTTTGAAAAATTCACGAGGATTCGTCGACCGTCGCCAAAGGTATTCAAAATAGAATGTTGAGGTTTTCCTATGGAAACGTGGTCCTAACTATAACTACCTACTGGCGACCGCCAGTAGGTAATATATATATATATATATATATATATATAGATATATATATATAGATATATATATATAGATGGCGGCATAGCGCACGAACAAAATAAAACAAATCGGGAACAATTAAGTGGAGTCCGTCCCCTTCTTGATCGATGGTAAAGACGATCGTTTGAAAGAAAGGTTTACTGCGATATATATATAGATATAGATATATTATCAACACAGTTCCACCTGGGCCACCGAACCTCGGCGGGTGCATCTGTAAAACGGGGGTGGGACCCGTTTGTTTAATGTCAAAGAACGTTCGGTGCACTCACGGGGTTTGTCGTAGGCTTACATCATCTGCAGACGCGTTTCTGGCTTCTGCCTTCTTCAGTGCGGAAAGCCTCAATTCCTGGAGCATTAGTGACATTCAAACCAACCTGAAATCTAATAGGTGGTACTTTAGCCAATGGGAGAGCTGTTTTCCTCAAAGGCCGGCAGTGGGGCGTTCATTACGATGCGTTGTTATTCGAGCCATGATGCTCCATTCCGTACTTTCAGATTGCCATATTCCACCACCTCCAATCATAGCCACTGTGCTCCTATGCCCCTCGCCTGCCGCTGGATGATATGTTTGATTACCCTGTGGGTGTCCCTCTTATGGTAGAGCACCCTGGCTTTGTATAAGCCACGGCCATCATGCGTCGACAGGGTCCGTCAGTGGCGGTTCTGGTAGCCCCATATTAAATTATCAACACAGTTCCACCTGGGCCACCGAACCTCGGCGGGTGCATCCGTAAAACGGGGGTGGGACCCATTTGTTTAATGTCAAAGAACGTTCGGTGCACTCACGGGGTTTGTCGTAGGCTTACATCATCCGCAGACGCGTTTCTGGCTTCTGCCTTCTTCAGTGCGGAAAGCCTCAATTCCTGGAGCATTAGTGACATTCAAACCAACCTGAAATCTAATAGGTGGTACTTTAGCCAATGGGAGAGCTGTATTACTCAAAGGCCGGCAGTGGGGCGTTCATTACGATGCGTTGTTATTCGAGCCTTGATGCTCCATTCCGTACTTTCAGATTGCCATATTCCACCACCTCCAATCATAGCCACTGTGCTCCTATGCCCCTCGCCTGCCGCTGGATGATATGTTCGATTACCCTGTGGGTGTCCCTCTTATGGTAGAGCACCCTGGCTTTGTATAAGCCACGGTCATCATGGGTCGACAGGGTCCGTGAGCGGCGGTTCTGGTAGCCCCATATTAAATTATCAACACAGTTCCACCTGGGCCACCGAACCTCGGCGGGTGCATCCGTAAAACGGGGGTGGGACCCGTTTGTTTAATGTCAAAGAACGTTCAGTGCACTCACGGGGTTTGTTGTAGGCTTACATCATCCGCAGACGCGTTTCTGGCTTCTGCCTTCTTCAGTGCGGAAAGCCTCAATTCCTGGAGCATTAGTGACATTCAAACCAACCTGAAATCTAATAGGTGGTACTTTAGCCAATGGGAGAGCTGTGCTGTATTCCTCAAAGGCCGGCAGTGGGGCGTTCATTACGATGCGTTGTTTTTTTTTTTTATTTTTTTTTTTAAACCTTTATTTCTTCAAGAGTCTGGACACAGCTATTCAGCCGACAACCCGGAGGTTCGGCAGCTTCGATAGAGAAGGACAAAGAAGCGTCCACATTGCATTAAAGGAGCAGTAAAAAGATTCCATTTTTAAATAAACACAAACACACAACAAACCCCAGCAAGGCAAAAACACTGAATGCCCATGGTGAAAGCCCCCCAGGGGAGGCCGGACCCCAATCATCTAACAGTCACAGTACTGTGATAAGAGGAAGAAGGGGGACAGCAGAGGCCCAAGAAGTCAATTAATCATCACATCTTCTATACTGAGCTGGAAAGAATGTCAAGAAGAAAGCTGTTCCTCGGGGGGGATCCAAATCAGGGGCAAGACAAATTCCCCCCCTGTATTGATTCCACCACCCCCAGATGGCGTGCCACTTCCGAGGGCGGCCTCTAGCGCAATATACTGTCTTCTCCCTGAGCATACTCCAATCCATATTTTCTTTCCACGCGGTCAATGTGGGGGGCCCCGCGGAGCCCCACAATCGCGCGATATCTCTCTTAGCGACCATGTTACCCAGAGTCACCCATTGGGTCTGTGCCGCATCGTGATCAGTGGGCCCCCAGACATTCAGGAGACAACACCGCGCTTCCGGCTGCATAGCAATGCCCGTCACCTCCCCCATCACTACATGGACTCTCCTCCAGAATTCCGCGATGGCACCACTTTCCCAGATGATATGCAGGAAAGTACCCACCATACCACATCCCCTCCTACATAGGCCGTCCTCAGAGAATCCCATATGAACCAGCCTTGGCCCCGTCACATACACTCGATGCAGTATTTTGAGCTGCACCAGTCTCAGACGCGACGGGATCGCAACCTCCTCGGGAGAGGAAACAGCAGACTGCCAATCCTCGTCATCCAACTCAAGTCCATCCCTAGTCCACTGGTCCCGCAGCCCCAGAAGCGCATCCGCCCGGACGTTTATCAATTTCTTGTAGATGAGCGAGATCGTGCTCTCAGGCATATGGCCATCAAGGATCCGGTCCTCCAAAGGAGAAGACTCAGGCACCTTCTCACCCTCCACTAGGACTGACCGGAGGGCATGACGCACCTGAACATAGCGGAAAGACTCGGAAGTCCCCAGCTCATACTCCTTCTGTAACTCTTCAAAGGACTTCACCCTCCCCTTAATCAGCACATCTCCGACCCTGGAGATGCCGATCAGGTCCCATTTATCAAAACCTTTTGTATGCCAAAGCCTACCCAATCTTTCAGATTCAAACAGCGGGGTAGCGAGGGTGAGCCTATCCTTCCAGCCCAGCGAGTCAGTTGCCATCTTCCACACACGCACCGCCACCCCAGTGGGCCCCGTGAGGGACGAGTCCAGGGACCGCGAGTACAACGCCCTGTGATAGTTACCACCACGCAGCAACCACCTATCCATGGCAAAACCAGGGCTGAGGGCAGGGCCATAGAGACCATGATTAATCGCGCTCAGCTGGGTGGCCCAATAGTAGCGTCGGATGTCTGGAAGCGCAATACCCCCATCATACCATGGAAGCGTCAACTTAGCGATTGCTATTCGCGGCCGCCCGTCCCACAACAACGTTTGTTGGAGGCTTTCGATCTCCCGAAAGTATTTGGCCGGTACCCAATCTAGAGTATTCTGCAGTGCGTAGAGGAACCGGGGAAGAGACATCATTTTGAACAAGGCAGCGCGCCCAACAAGGGAGAGTGGCAGCCTCCGCCAGCCCTCTACATCCCGCCGCAGGCGCGCCAGGGGGGGGAGCAGGTTCCTCTCATACCGCAAAGCGGAGTCCGTGGAGATAAAGATCCCCAGATACACGAAGCCCTGCTGAGCGATCTGGATCGAACAAGTTCGCGGGATCGGTGGAACCTCGCCACTCAGAACATATAAATACGATTTACTTCAGTTGATGACGAGACCCGAATTCCTACCGAAAGATGTAAGAACGTCACAGACCACTATCAGGGATTTCTTGGGCGAGGCAAGATACAACAGGATGTCGTCAGCATATAGCGAAATGCGGTCCTCGTGTTCGGGCGACCATCTAAGTCCCCGTATATCCGGGTTCCAGCGTATCCACGCCGCCAGTGGCTCAAGGGCGAGGGCGAACAACAATGGCGACAGGGGGCAACCTTGTCGAGTGCCCCTCCCAAGCTGAAACGGAGTCGACGCCCGACCATTTACCACCACACTCGCAAGGGGTCCCTCATACAGCAACCTCACCCAGCTCACAAAGCCATGGCCAAAGCCGAACTTGGCCAGCACAGCCCACAAATATGCCCATTCCACCGTATCAAAGGCCATCGTGGCATCGAGAGACGCCACAACGGCTGGTTCACACAGCGTGCCCGCCCTGGCGATTACGCCATGAAGGCGCCGAAGGTTTAACGCGGTGTTACGATGCAGAATAAAACCGGATTGATCAGGGTGGATCAGGTCTCCAAGTACCCTGATCAATCGGGCCGCAAGGACTTTAGCCAGAATCTTCGGCTCGGCGTTAAGAAGTGAGATAGGCCTATATGAGGCACACTCATCTCGGGGTTTACCCTCTTTGTGTATAACAACAATTGTCGCCAGTCGCTGATCCAACGGGAGGGTCCCACTCCCCCGCGCCTCCACGAACATGGCGCGCAGGTGAGGGGCAACCCTATCCGGAAACAGCTTATACAGGTCAATTGGCAAGCCATTCGGGCCCGAGGCCTTGCCCGAGTTCAGCGCGCGGATAGCTCCCGCCACCTCATCGACCGTTATGTCTCCATCCAAATCGTCCCTATCTACATCGGAAAGACAGGGCAAAGCGATATCACGCAAGAGGTCACGCGAGTCCTCGGGCGGCCTATCCGACACTGAGGCATAAACCATACGGAAATAGTCCGTGAAGCACTGTACAATCCTCTCAGGTTCCACAATCACCTCTCCCCCCTCTCCCGTCAACTCCGGCACTACTCTATTAACCCGTTCTTTTTTGTCCAGCCAAGCTAGGAGTTTCCCGGCCTTGTCACCAACATCATACAAACAGCCCTGCTGTTCCCTACTGAGGGTCTTAGCAGCATTCGTCACCAGGTCCTTATACTCGGCTTGCTTCAAGCTCAGCTCATGCAGTGAGGCCTCTGTAACCTCTTCCTCTAGCGCTCCCTCCAAAGCCACGATCTCCTCCTCAACCTGCATAACCTCGCCATCTCTCCGCCGCTTGGCCGCCACTACAAGGGAGAGGGCCTCCCCTCGCAGCACGGTCTTAAATGCTTCCCACAGTGACACTGCCGAGTCCACGGATCCCTGATTATCCTTGAAAAAATTCTTAACTGTCTTCACCAGTGCGCTGCGCATCTTGGGGTCTCCAAAGTACCAAGGGTTAATAGGAGCCACTCTTCCCCCTCCCTCACGGCCAACATCCAGCCTGACCCACACTGGCGAATGGTCCGATATACCACGCGCCATGTGCCTGGCCTCAGACACCATTGAGGCATGTGCAGCCAGAGTGAGTAGGTAATCAATCCTAGAGAGGCTACCATGCGCTCCGGAGAGGAAGGTGTATTGACGCTGTGTGGGGTGCCGGAGCCTCCAGCAGTCTATCAGGCCAAGAGTGTCAAGAAAGTCTGGAAGCCACTTCTGTGCCCCCCCTGTGTCTCTGGGCGGGTATCTATCCAGCAGCCCAGAGCCGACAGCATTGAAGTCACCCCCCACCACAAGCATACCCCCCGGGAGATCCAGCAAGGCCCTACCCAGATCTGTAAACGTGGAGGCCTGCAGGGCCGGCGGGACATAAACCGAAATCAAAACCAAAGTTCTTCCTTCCCACCGCCCCGCCACCGCCACAAACCTCCCCCTATCGTCAACAATGGTGGAGTCCACCTCAAATGGTAGCGAGGCTCTGACTAGGATGCCCACACCCCTGGACCCAGAGGAAAATCCCGAATGTGCTATGAGTTTATAACCCTTCCTATTAAGAGCATAGCACGTGTTACCTATAAGGTGCGTCTCCTGCAGTAGGGCGACATCCGGCAATGACCGTTTCAGGAATTGCAAAACAATCCCGCGCTTAATGCGATCCCCCAAACCATTAACATTCCAGCTAATAACACTTAAACCCCTACCCCCCATCCCCAAACGTAAGGAGGCCCACCCCACACCCGAAGAGCCACCATGGAACAGTCCTGAGAATAATCAATACGCCTTGCAGAAACAAACCCCCCAACAACAAACCCAAAATCCCAACTATCCCCCCCACCCTGCACCCCTGCTGCAGCTTACAAAGCCCCCCCAACTTGCAGTGTGCCTGTCGCCCTACCAAACCCAAAATCTACAAAAAGTACCCTAAGGGAGGAAAGAGCTCCCCTCGTCCTCCCACAACCCTCCGTATTTACTGCATTCTGTTCAAGTCATTAACTAGAGTCAGATCGAGTCAGTCCGGTTCCGAAGACATCAACCTTGTCCATCCCGGCCACTGTCCCCGTCTGCGGCAGTGTCCTCTCCCGTCCGTCGTCGGGGCAGTGCGTCCAGCCATTCATCGGCCATGACAGGCGACTCAAAAAAGAATGTTCAGTCTTCGTACACCACACGTAGTCTGGCAGGGAAGAGCATGGCATATTTCAGTTCCCTCTCCCGAAGCCGCCTCTTCACCCCCAGGAAGCCCTGCCTCTGCCTCTGCACCTGCTGGGTGAAGTCAGGATAGAAATTCACCGAAGCGTTCTGGAAGGGGACCGAGCCCGTCACCCTCGATGCTTGCAGGATAGCGTCCCGATCTCGAAAATGAAAGAGCCGGGCGACAATCGGCCTCGGTGGGGCTCCCACCTTGGGCCTACCACCCGGCTCTCTATGGGCCCTCTCAACTGCGAAAAACTTTCCAAGACCCTTAGGCTGCAGATGATTAAGCACCAAGTCCTCCACTAGCAGGTCTACAGAAGTCTCGTCCGAGGACTCCGGGACCCCGATAACGCGCACGTTGTTGCGCCTGGCCCGGCTCTCAAAGTCCTCCAGCCGACGGGCGGCGAGATCACTCTCGGTCCGCAACTTACGGACCTCGGTCTGTAGTTCCGAGACATCATCAGCGAGGCCCGTGGTCTTGAGGTCCAGGGTTTTAACTCGTTCGTTCGTTTTGCCCAAATCCGCGCGGATCAGATTAACGTCCACCAAGATGGCATCCACTTTGTGCGCCAGGGCATCAAACTGTCTCCCAATCGAAGTCTGCAGCCCTTCGAGCGCGCCCATGACATCCTGGAGCGAGAGCTCCGGGGCCAAGGGTGAGGCAGTCTTCTGTGCATCCGGCGACTGGCTCGGTCCACCCGGTGACCCCTTCTGCTGGGCGTAGCGGTCCATATTATTGGCCTGAGTATAGGCTCCCCGCCTGGTGGCCTTAGGCTTCAGCCGATCCACCTCTGCTTTGCCCGACATGGTTGGCTCAAGCCGGTCGGTTCAAACAAGACGACCCTCCTCCAGCGAAAGGAGGCAGGAGTGCGCAGTCCTGCGATGGGCCGCCAGAGTAGCGGGCAGAGCGTCCAAATGATAATAAAGCAGCCGGGAGCACTCCCTGGGCAGGGCCAACAAAGGGCGAGAAAGTGAAAGTGAAAGGATGAGGACCTCCGTCCGGTAGTTCACACCTCGCCTGGCCGCTGTTGTTCAATTAGAGGTCGGGCATCCTGCCAACTCTAGCCCCTGGCATCCCTCGGAGATAGGCCTCAATCTTCCGCCATGCATAACTCCGGTTCCCGGTGGGCGATCCGACCGCGGGTGGCATCAATCGCCTCCCCGACAAGTCATCTGCACGATGCCATGCATGCAAACAGGATTAGAGACAGGATAGTCGACGGAGGGCACGAGGGTCTCGGGAGCTCAAAGCTCACGCGGCCATCTTGGTCAAGCGCTAGGCTCCTCCCCTCACGATGCGTTGTTATTCGAGCCTTGATGCTCCATTCCGTACTTTCAGATTGCCATATTCCACCACCTCCAATCATAGCCACTGTGCTCCTATGCCCCTCGCCTGCCGCTGGATGATATGTTCGATTACCCTGTGGGTGTCCCTCTTATGGTAGAGCACCCTGGCTTTGTATAAGCCACGGCAAACCCCGTGAGTGCACCGAACGTTCTTTGACATTAAACAAACGGGTCCCACCCCCGTTTTACGGATGCACCCGCCGAGGTTCGGTGGCCCAGGTGGAACTGTGTTGATAATTTAATATGGGGCTACCAGAACCGCCGCTGACGGACCCTGTCGACCCATGATGGCCGTGGCTTATACAAAGCCAGGGTGCTCTACCATAAGAGGGACACCCACAGGGTAATCGAACATATCATCCAGCGGCAGGCGAGGGGCATAGGAGCACAGTGGCTATGATTGGAGGTGGTGGAATATGGTAATCTGAAAGTACGGAATGGAGCATCAAGGCTCGAATAACAACGCTTCGTAATGAACGCCCCACTGCCGGCCTTTGAGGAATTTGCTTGAAACGCGTTTGGCAGTCACGTACGAATCTTGCAAGGCTGACTGGATGATCTTGCTGCCGGTGGCTGTGTGCATCAACCCCTGCTGGTGTGACGTTCTCTTTGGGGCAACCTGTGGTTTTTTTGTATAGCGGCAAGCCTAGCCGCGAGGATGTCCCACTGCTATGTTGCGGGTCCTTGGCATTCGATTTCGAGCGCTGTGAGGAGAGCAGGGGGCCTAACTGCCGGATTCATATTGGCAGGACTACCAGCAGCCACTGTGAGTTTGTGCCCACTGGGGTGGACATTTAGTGAACTTTTCAATTTGGTTTGCAGTGCCCAACCGGGTTGTAATGGAACTGGTCTAAGCGACGATGGGCAAGACTACAAAGACCATGATGCCTCGTTTTGCTGACGCCCATGTGGGCGGGACTAATAATTTGAATAAAAGGTGTTTTCCACTACAATACTGCCTTCCTTGGTTAATTGGAGAGAGCCAGTGAACAAGAGCATTATTTGCTTGAAACGCGTTTGGCAGTCACGTACGAATCTTGCAGGGCTGACTGGATGATCTTGCTGCCGGTGGCTGTGTGCATCAACCCCTGCTGGTGTGACGTTCTCTTTGGGGCAACCTGTGGTTTTTTTGTATAGCGGCAAGCCTAGCCGCGAGGATGTCCCACTGCTATGTTGCGGGTCCTTGGCATTCGATTTTGAGCGCTGTGAGGAGAGCAGGGGGCCTAACTGCCGGATTCATATTGGCAGGACTACCAGCAGCCACTGTGAGTTTGTGCCCACTGGGGTGGACATTTAGGGAACTTTTCAATTTGGTTTGCAGTGCCCAACCGGGTTTTGATGGAACTGGTCTAAGCGACGATGGGCAAGACTACAAAGACCATGATGCCTCGTTTTGCTGACGCCCATGTGGGCGGGACTAATAATTTGAATAAAAGGTGTTTTCCACTACAATACTGCCTTCCTTGGTTAATTGGAGAGAGCCAGTGAACAAGAGCATTATTTGCTTGAAACGCGTTTGGCAGTCACGTACGAATCTTTCAGGGCTGACTGGATGATCTTGCTGCCGGTGGCTGTGTGCATCAACCCCTGCTGGTGTGACGTTCTCTTTGGGGCAACCTGTGGTTTTTATATATATATATATATATATGTATATATATCCAAATACCACTCCAAAGCGCTTCTCGGCACCATGAAAGAGAGACGGACACCTTCTTCTTTGTTTGAAACTGCAGCCGCAGTGACGAATTTATTTAAATCATAGATTCAGTGCATATGAAACGGGAAGACGCGTTTCGGCCAACTGGGTGGCCTTGCTCACATGATTGCGTTGCAAAGGAGTGACGTATTTATACAAACCAGAAAAAAAGGGAGGTAACTTTGCTTTCATTACTATTGGTTAATGTCTGTCAACATAATCATAGACATAGTAAAAACACCTCACGTATCAAATGGTTGTTGTTGACTCATTACATTCATTGAAATGGTGACTCCAATACTTATCTCTGTGCTAATACATAAACAACATTTCATAGATACAATAGTATTTTTATGTTTCTATTCTTGTGGTCGGAAAAACAAAATTGAAAATAAAGATTGAAAAAGCAATATGGCCTTAGGGTTCAATCTGGAAAATTCCTCCTGAGACAATGCTTGAAGGCTATCGCTGTGAATACATAGCAGAACCTACAGCATTACATATTGACATTGGATATTCATATTTTTTTAGTACGATAACCATATTAAATTCAAGGTACAAATACTTGATGGAAACAACTTATTTTCCGAAACCACTGAGTGAAACGTATCTATATAATTCATTAGTAACAAGCACAGAGCCTATTAGAACGTATCTTATTTTTTATTTTTTGTTTTATATTTGTGCTGTGCAAAATATGGAGAAACCAAAAAAGTGCTAACCGTGTAAAGTGCAATATGTTTATAAAAACCCAAAACAATTAATTGGGCAAGTATCAATAAAGTTCCCTTAACCCAGTTATGTAAAAAGCTATTGTGTGTTTTTATTGGTATATAGTGAGATAAAGTCAGCGGACTGCTCTACTGCAACACAGCCCTAAAAGTTGGATCACACAGATATAGTAGTTTATATATAAAGATAACATTTGGGAAGCCAAAAGACCAAAAAACTAAAAAAACCATTAGACTGGCTAAGGTTACAAAACGTTCCCTACAGAAAAACTGGATCAAAATGTACGGTAATTTGTGACAATGAGTCTAGATGTTTGACGGGACAATTATAGAAAATGAAACAAATCTTCACACAGATTCAAACCTCTCGGAGCCTTAGAATCAAGTTCCATTATATATTTAGTTTCTAATTGCCTTAGTTGCTTTTCGCGGTTTCCCCCACGTTTGTTCAAGGGGACATTATCAATAACAAAGTATTGCAGAACATTGAGATTATTGCCATGTTCTGACTTTATATGACGGGCCACAGGATAGGAAGGATCGGAATTCACTATGGCTCGTAAGTGCTGCAAAATGCGCACATAAACCTGCAACTTTGTGCTACCGACGTAGCGTAATCCACAAACATATTGTAAAATGTACACAGCATAATCTGTCCGGCATGTAAAATGCCCTCTGATATTGATAGACTCATCAGAAAATGGAGTACAGTAGGATTTGGTGTTAATGCCAAACTTGCATGCCCTACATGTGCTGCATTTAAAAAAGCCCTTTTTAGGGGATAACCAGATGCTCTTAGTGTCTAGTTCTGGACTAGTTTTAACTAAGTCACTCCGCATGGAATGTGCCCTGCGGTAAGTGAAATTCGGCTGTGTAGGCAAAGTTTGTGAAAGCACCATGTCAGTTGAAACAATGGGCCATTGAGATTTGATAATGGAACGGATTGTATTGGCCTGTCTACTGTATGTTGAAACAAATCGACAAATTGTTTTGTCTTGATTGACATTATTGGTGTTGTTACATTTCATGCTAGGTGGTCCCAAGATGTTGGTGTTAGGGCTAGGTGTGGTAAATAGTAGGGTTTGTCTGTCTTTACTGTTTGCCTTGCTTAAAGCTTTCTCTAGTTTGTTGGCTTGATATCCTCTCTGTAGAAACCTGATTTTGGCTGCTTCCTGAGCTATAAGTAGTTTTTCTTCATTGCTACAGGCTCTACGTATTCTCAAGAATTCCCCGTAGGGGAGACTGGATATAGTGTGCTGCGGGTGAAAGCTAGTGGCGTGGAGCAAGGTGTTGCCGGCTGTTGGCTTCCTGTATAGGCATGTCTCAATAGAGTTGTTATGGATATAGACAGTAACATCCAAAAAATTAACTGTCACTGGGTCTATATGAGAAGTAAAGTTAAGGTTTAAGTCATTGCAGTTAATAGCTCCTACAAAATCTTCAGCTTGTTGTGATGTACCGTCCCAAATGATGAATATGTCATCTATATATCTCCACATTGTAATAACATGTTGATCACACAGATCCCTGTGTACGCCCATGAGGACATGCTCCTCCCACCAGCCCACATGTAAACATGCGTAGCTGGGAGAGAAGCATGCCCCCATCGCCACACCTTGTTTTTGTCTATAAATCAGACCATCGAACATGAACATGTTGTTGTGTAAACACCAATGTATCATCTTTAGAAGGATTTCATTGTGTCTATACATGGAAATACAGCGTTTCTTCAAAAAATAATCAACTGCAGACAGTCCATCATGATGCCTAATGCTGGTATATAGAGATGAAATGTCTAAGGTCATCAACAAATAATCCCCCGACCATTGGATGGAATTAAGTTTAGACAAAAAGTCCTTGGTGTCTCTGAGATATGTAGGCAAACCAACAACATGTTCCTGAAGATAATAATCCACATAGCGTGAAGTGTTCTCAAAAATACTATCTTTGGCTGAAATAATAGGCCGACCTGGCACTGGATCTACCTGTTTGTGTATTTTTGGTATTAAATAGAATGTAGGTAGAACAGGAAAATCTTTATACAGAAAGTTCATTTCATCCTTTGTAATCAGACCCTCTCTTTTCCAACTATTAAGGTCTTCTTTAAAGTCTTTGTTGATTTTTCTAAAGTTTGCAGCATTGGAACGTTCATAGCACTCTACATCATTGATGTGTCTGTATGCTTCTTCTCTATATTGTTTTTTGCCCCACAGGACGATATTGCCTCCTTTGTCTGCATTGTTAATGACAACCGACGAGTTGGATTTTAATTTTTCCATGAGTTGGAAATAGCCTTGATTCTTTTTTCAATAGATTTTTGATTTAGTTTTTTTGGTTTTGACATAAAGTTTTTTAAGTTCGTCGGTAATGCGTTCATGAAAAATATCTAGCGCATCACGAGGCATGATGGGAACAAAAGTAGAAGGTGCCCTGAACGGACTATTGCCAGGAGCTGCTAAATTTATACCTTCGGCATTAGCGATTTCTTGTGTATTCTGTGGTACTTGCATACTGCCAGTTGATTCATGTAGCAAAGAGTGAAGTGTGGACAAAGTGGGAAGTTCTTGAATGGTTAATACAGATTGAGTTACTTCAGTCGTTTTTTGTGGCTCTGTTTTTCCATGATTTTTGATGGTGTAGAATTTAGATAGTTTCAGTTTGCGTATGAACTTGTATACGTCGACCCTAGTTTCTACATAATTGAAATTGCTCTCAGGGCAGTAGCTCAATCCTAACGAGAGCAGTTGTTTTTCGGCTAGGTTGAGTTGGATGTCGGTAAGATTAACAATGGTTTGATCGAGCGCTTCAGGTGTTAATGCCAGTTTTTCCTTCTCCTCTGCTGCCCTCTGCCTTTTGCGTTTGTTGCATTTCCGCCTTTCGCGCCTTCGCCGATTTCTGTTGTTGCATTTGGCTGATTTGGATTTCTCGGTCGTAAGGACATTTTCCGCTGTTCCCTGATAAAATCCATTTCTTCAACTAGAGATAAGGGCCCCAAGTTATTTCTGTTGTTGCCATCCGTAAAGCCACTTCCATCCGAAATATGTATATATATATATATATATATATTTTCAACGCAATCCAGTTTACAGTTATAAAGAAAACTCACTGGTGCCGTGGCCTCGATTTCAAGACGTGCTTTATTCAACGGATATCCCTACGCGTTTCGGAGTTTCAATCACTCCTTGATCACGGGCCCGTTGAACCATTTGAGCTAGTAACAATTTTTTTTGTCAACATTTGCAGGTTATGCAGCAGACATTCGATTATGTGGCGTATGCAGCAGATACCTAATTATACAACAAATGCAGAAGCCAAACAATCGCATGATTCCAGTGGCCTAGATATATACATATATGTGTGTATATATAATATCATTTAGATGCAATTTTCAACCATGTTACTCAGTTCCCCATCATGACAGACAGACAGAAGATAGATAGACAGATAGATAGATAGATAGATAGATAGATAGATAGATAGATAGATAGATAGATAGATAGATAGATAGATAGATAGATAGATAGATAGATAGATAGATAGATAGATATTCATTTAAAAATCACAGTTTAAATGTAGTTAGGGGAGCAAAGTAAAACCTAAAAAACATTTATATGCGCCGTTATGATTAACGCTTGCATTCCATACTTAGTCATGAAAGCCATAACTCGCACACCAAATGCAACGCTCATATTCCAAGCGAAAAAATGTTTTGCCTGCCCTCCTCTTTTCCCTACGATTTTATGTGGAAAAATTACAGGTTCTGTCGCGTCCCCACCGGCTCCGACACATCTCTCTTGATCTCCCCCTGTCTGCTGAATGGTTATTAAATCTTGCACGATCCACAGGCCGAGGTAAAGCTGGTATCAGCGCGCGGGAGGCTGCGCCAGGCAGACGATGATTAGCTGCCAGCGAGAGAACCATTCAGTTCCTGAGGAAACCGACAGCGCTGACAGCAAATCAGAGGAGGATTTTGTCCTGCAGTTTAGTTCCTCGGACTGCCTCATTTGAAGGATCACACTTGTACGTTGCTTCCAGCGCCTCTTCTCTGAAGGCCGGTGTGGTAAAGTACTTGTCAGCAGCTTTGGAACACATTCTCTTTTCTCAGTGTTCTTTATCTGCCAAATAGCTCATTTTATGGAAAAAGAGAGGCTCTATTTTACCTAAAAACCCATACAGCGTACAATCTTTATCCTTGCAAGATGCTCTGGGGGATATGTGCAATGAAGTGGCGGAGTGAGGCGTTAGCCGTCATGGCATAACGCCTCACTCCGCCATTTCGGAAACGCAGGGCTGCACCATATTTACAACAATATGGAGCAGCCTTGTGTTTCCCCCTGCGATGCACTAAACCTAGCAGTGTAGGACCAACGCACGCCCCCATGCACCATAGTGCAAGGCTGTCTTCGTGCAGGGGAGGAATGTTTATGTGTAGGAAGGTGTCCCTTCCTGCACATAAAGAATCCTGAAATGGCATTTTGTCACTTTCATGTGCGCTGCTTAATGCAGCACACATGGAAGTCTCAAAATGGCATTTTTTGTATATTGTTTATGTACAGGAAGGAGGACCTGGCTGTTTACATTTTCCACTTGTGCTTCACAAGGCAGAATAAGGCCACCACAACATCGATAAAAGTGATGTTGTGATGGCGATAGGGGCTTGTACATATGCCCCTCTGTTCTTTGGCCAGGAGCTGAATCCTGCAGCGGTGGTGCCATTTTGTCTTTCTGGCAGTCTGTACATCTCGGTAGCCATCTTGAGACTGATGACTTCCTCTTATGTTGTAATGATGTTGTTATCATGGGATTGTCTGGGCTGAGTAGTTCAGCTGGAGAATGCAGGAGGGGTGGGAGGGTTCGGAGGGGGTTTTTACTAACACCCAGCATATGCTTGATTATGGGGTACGGTGTTGGCCCAATGTTTCTAGGTCCCACCTGTGGCACTTGTGGCACAGGTATGCGTCATCCTAAAGTGAGTGTTCCAGACTAGTTATTTAACACTGGCTGGGTGTGACTAATGAGCCTCTTTGCATTTCCAGATGAGGTCTGTCGCTGGCATCCATTTACAATTAAATGGTGTGGACTGGGATGTGCCGGGAACTTCCCGGCATATCCTGCCAACAATCCAAGTGTCCTTAAAAGAGTGAAAAAAAGATATCCTTGCATGGTATTAGGATGGAGGTTCTAGTGAAACGCAAGCAGTTGTGTTTCCAGTGGAATCCCCTTCCATGTAATGTCCAAGTCATCTTCTGAAGAAGGTGAGTGCACAAGGCCCATTGAGAATAATGAGTTCCATTCAACCACATTATCTTCCCCTTCAAAGGGGCAGCAGGTCCGCTAGAACTTGGCATGATACTAACTACCCTGGGGACGGAGGATTATTAGACAGCAACAGTCCCTCCAACAGACTTCATGGGTGGGGATGCACAGGTCATTCATTCATTCATTCATTCATTATTCTTTATTTCAGTTAGTATAAAAAACATAAAAGGCAACAATAAACAATCATATCTGAATAAAACAAATAATACCAAATACATTTATGTTCATATAAAAACACTATAAGTTAAGAAAAATGCTAAAAACTGATACATCTTGGCAGAGATGTATGGAATTTAAAATATCCCTGAAGTCCTGTCTTAGACAACAATTTTATTGGACCTCAGATACCATATAGCTGTTAAAAATGTGCCAGTTGCAAAGACAACCGGATCACTTGTGTTTGTTCTGCATGCTCTCAATGGTGCTATATGATCATTAAAGCCCATCAATTTGCACAGTGTGTACGTTGCTTTGTTTATTCTGTGCAAAAGAATAAAATGTGTTCAATGGACTCTGGAACCTCACATCCCATAGGACACATATTTGATATGCCTGACCCCTTCTTCCAAAGGCAAGTGAAGGAAGCTATATATAATGTACCCATTCTATACTTGTTAAAAAGTGCTTGTGTAAAGGGTTTGGTAACCATATCTAAATACATGTCAAACTCAAAACCACATTTAAATGAAAGAAAAGCATCAGTCTAGCTACCTAGAACAGTCCTAGAATTGTTTTCTTCAAGTACAGGTCACTAGGGGAGTGACTGAATCTCTGGCATAGCATACTGCTGGGGTTATAAAATGGTAGTTCCTTCCCTTACAACTTCTTTATTATTAGAGTGATAACAACCTCCTCTGTGGAGTTTTCATAGATGTTCAGGCTTGATATTAATGTGCCACTTTCCTGTCAGGCTTGGGAATTGTCAATTGTACTGCTGAAGCAACACATTTGGCAGCCTTTGTATGTGGTGGTTCCTGATTAGGGTGGCCAATCAGGTGTGGAAGTTCTAGTCCAGGTGGAGGTGCAGGGTCAGTGCCAAAACTGACCAGAAGCATCTAACCAAGTAATCCAGACTAGTGTAACTTAAGTGACATTTCATTCTTTTCTGTTTTATCAGTCAAACAGGACATCACAGTAGTTTCTGTTATGGGCCCAATGGCCACTGGACAAGCAGGCCCTAACATGTTCAACAACTTCTTTGAGAGTAAGGTGTTAAACCTTTTGTCTACTGCATCCTTGAATGGCACATCCTGCGACAAACCACAGAATAGCTGCAGAAAGAGGAGGACTTCTATACCTTCTCATTGATCAATCAGGGAATCAGATGAAGAAAAAGGCATTCACCATGCTACAAACCAAGAAAAGGTTACAGAAAGTGGACTTCTTCAATAACTGTGCATTGACCAATGGAGGGGGATCTTCTGAAGAAATACGCTTTGGCTATGCTACAAACCAAGGAAGAGTTAGGGAAAGAGGAGCCGTTCGAGAACTCCGTCGAGCAATGGGAGGATCTCATGAATAAATAAGGTTTGGCAAAGCTACAAATCAAGGAAGAGTTGTGGAGAAAGGAGTTGGTTGATAACTGCATTGGTCAATGGGGGGATCCTGTGAGAAAATAAGCTTTGGCTAAGCTGCAAACCAAGGAAGAGTTATGGAAAGAGGAGCAGTTCGATAACTTTGCATTGCTCAATCAGGGATCTTCAGTTGGGATTTCTTGAAGAAAAAGGGACATCAGGGAGGGTAAAAGCGATGCAAACATGGGAGGCAATTCAGATGGGAGCTGGGGGACAGGGTTTGCAATTTATGCACCAGTACTTTGCAAAAGCAGACACCGCCATACATCTCATCCCTCTCAGGAATACGGGAACGGAAAGGGTGCCCATTGGCAGTATGAGAGCAAACCAGCTCAAAGGGGCATACTGCAAATTTAAGCCCTCAAGCTCTTTCTGTGGAATGTTGGGTCAACCGTAGATCAAGTTTTGCAGCAAGCATGGAGAGGCCAAGTGATACCCCCAAGACATAGGGATGCCCTATTCAAAAAGATGTCATCACCGGCTGCTTTCATATTCTTACTCACAATTTGGGAAGATGCAGGCAGGTTCAAGATTCACACACACTTTGCTATGTTTTAGAGATAGCTTATGCATGTTCTAAGAAGAGATTGCCTTAGGCCAGCTCCTAAAAAAACAAATTTGTTTTTGTAAATGCTATTTATTCATAATTGGGTTTCAATCTTTTATAACGCATGCACTTGTCCTTAATTTGAGACATCTCATCACATAGTATTCATGAAATACAACAAATTACGTACAAGAATAAAGGATACCATTATATTAACACCAGCTCCCCTCCAATTCCCAGCCTCCGCTGGAGCTGTCGTCCATGGGTTGCCATGTTTCTGTCCTACGCCAAACTCTTTCACAACATCCAGGCTTTTGAGTACTTTAGTAGGAAGGACAGTTATCTTTGTTGTCAAAATTCAAGCCTTTGTCAAACAGTTTAATCTCTCACAATATTGTCAGGTATGTAAGCTCTTTTTTCATGTAGCCCAATACTGACTTGGAAGTTACCTCTCTTTGATCATGTGAGGGTCTCCCCATTACCATTGTCTCCCATAGTTTGGTCTACCAAGTATGTACTGTTGGTGCCTGAAAAGTTTCAACGCTCCGTCCATCATGTCCTTGTATTTGCTTTGCTTGCCCTAAGTTGGTAGGGTATGCCCAGACATGGATCCCTTGCTCACTTTGCCACTGGATTCAAGCTAGCCTGGCTGATGAGGGGTGAAACCCTGAAACCGGTCCTAGGATGCTTGTATCTGGTCCAAGGAAGACCTGGCTTGGCAGTTCGGGCTGGACTGATCCCATGAGGAACAGGGTCAAGACTGATTTGCATATGGCTGGGTCTGAACTGGGGTGGCGAAGTGAGCTAAAGAACATTGATGGATACAACCCAGATCTGTGACTGTGGGTTAGTGTTTGAAATGTTTCAGCGCTCCGTCCATCATCTTGTGTTTGCTTTGTTCCCCCTAAGTTGGAAGGATATGCGCAGACGTGTGGCCCTTGCTCACTTTGCCACTGGATTCAAGCTAGCCTGGCTGATGATGGGTGAAACCCTGAAACTGGTCCTAGGATGCTTGTTTCCAGTCCAGGGAAGACCTGGCTTGGCAGTTTGGGCTAGATTGTTCCCATGAGGAACATGTTCAAGACTGATTTGCATATGGCTGGGTCTGAACTGGGGTGGCGAAGTGAGATTAAGAACAATGATGGATTCAACCCAGATCTGTGACAGGGGTAATTGTCTGGAAAGGTTCAGCATTCCATCCATCATCTCCTTGTGTTTGCTATGATCCTACATACACCCACTTTCCACACCTTACAAACCTCCTGCAGATTGGCGTGAATAAAGGACAGGATGTTGGAATAGTAGTCAGTGGCAATGAAAAGTGGTAAGTCACCTCTTAAGGACTGTCGTGTCTCTCAACTCCAGTCCTGTGCTTTGTCTTGCTATATTATAATATAATCTGATCTTTTCAGCCTATTGTCTTTCGTCAACCAGACTGCAAGTAGGCTTTTGCTAAAGATTCTTGAATCTACAATCGACAGGCAAGGTCAAGAGATGTGTGTTTTTCTGACCCAGTCTATAGTTTCCACAGCTTCCCAGTAGTATTGGCCAGGGTCTTCTTAGCTATCAGGCCGTAAGGAGTCAACCACAGCATTTTGAAACACAGAGCGAGGATGGGAGGGGGCATTGACTCATGAGGAAGACTCAAGGGGCAATTAATTTCAGTGCTAGGCAAGATTATGTGATCCGAAAGGATCACACACTTAAGGTGGGTCAGCGAAGTGGTTAGAAAACAATGAAACAATCAGCTAAGAGACTGAACAAGGCTGGAAAGATGCTGAATCTGTATTCCTTTTCCACTATTCAGCAGAGTCTATTTCAAATAAACACCTGTGAACTCTGCTTCCAATGAGGTCTACCTTTCAGCCGAAGGTGCAGGCCTGATCATCTCAACAATTATTGCTGAAGTCTCAGCAGAAGCAGCAACAAAGGTGGGGGCAGGAGTCCATGTCTGTTGGTAATTTCCACATCCTGTTACAGAAAGTTTTGAAAATCAACCATGATGGTGTAGTGTGTGGTATCTTACCTAGAGTTATTAAGTGTCTAAAAACAAAAAGTAGATAGACACATGTATATATTTGCTTACATGTATATGTGCTACTACACATAGTTACTACTAATACATTTTCACATATTGGTGGAGCTCTCCACCACCGTAACAGAGATCTTCCTATAGGAAAGTATATGAACAACTATTAAAAATGTTTGATTCTTTATAAGAATATAACAAACATTTTGATGTAAGACTTAATTGTAAAACTTTATTTTTAAATTAGAATTAATAAAATAAAATAAATATTATAGGACATTACCTCATTGAATTAAATGTGTTGTAACATTTTCAATACTTATGACATTTTGTTAATAATTTCTGTTTAATTAATTTAAATAAGTTTACAATTTTTAATGAAAGTTTAATTGTTTGCATTAGGTTTAATATTAATTTGTAAGGTAGTAGAAGAATGAATTATATATATATATATATATATATGTGTGTGTATGTGTGTGTGTGTGTGTGTATATATATATATTTATATATATATATATTCACTGAAAAAACCATAGGTTTCACACATGTTATAGTTAGCTGTACATTTCACTCGTAAAAAAACAATGAAATTCCACGTTATAGTTAGATCAGGTAACTATAACTTGCGCGCCCACAATTAACTGCTGATGACGTCACATATTACATCACTCATGACATGGTCAGTGACATCACTCTTCACATCAACGATGACATCTGAAATGACACATTGTGGATTGCGGTCGCGCAAGTTATAGTTACCTGATCTAACTATAACGTGGAATTTCATTGGTTTTTTACGAGTGAAATGTACAGCTAACTATAACATGTGTGAAACCTATGGTTTTTTCAGTGAATTTGCAAGGTTTTTTAAATGCTAATTCCTAACTATAACGTGTGTGAAACCTATGGTTTTTTCAGTGAATTTGTACGGTTTTTTAAATGCTAAGTTATGTATTTATTTTTAATTTTTGCGCGCACGGTGCGCTTCGCACACCGAGCGCCCACGTGGCGCATTTCGTACCGTGCACGCCTCGCCATTTTTTACAAAATATCAATTGTTTTTTTCTCTCTTGGGGGTCCTTAGATTTATATATTAAATGTGATTGTTAATTCTTTTTTTTTTTTTACCGTACGCGTACGGTAAGCTTACCGTACGCGCACCCCGCGATTTTTTTTAAAAATTATTAAATTCATTTTTCATACTTTTTGGTCCTTCGTGAACCCCCTAGGGGGTCTGCAACTCTCTTCATTGCCCCCTTTTCATGTTATCAACCTTTTTTTTTTCAGTGCGAGAGACAGAAAATGGCGGCCGATTCTTCCTGGTTTCGACCGATTCGAATGTTTACTTTGATCTAACAACCAATCAGAAACGCGCTCGCGCACGGCACCGTACGCGTACGGTAAGCTTACCGTAAGCGCACGGTAAGCGCACGGAGAGCTGCCACAGATATATATATTGATTTAAATGCTATTTTCTCAGGAACTACTGAACAGATTTACACCAGACCTACAAAAGGCACTTCCTTGACCTTATGGCTACCTCTCTGCCAAATTACAAGTAATTCTGTTCAGCCGTTCGGGCTGTAGCTGTGTCTAAAGGTCCTATGGAAAAATGCATGGGGAAAACGCGTTTTGGGACCCCCCTTTTTTCTCAGCCCCCGCTTGACCAATCACCCCGAGACTTTCAGGGTAGGAGCGAAGTGTAGCGCCCCATTAGTTTTGAAAATTTCGCGAGGATTCGTCAACCGGTGCCAAAGTTATTCAAAATAGAATTTTCAGATTTCCTATGGAAACATGGTCCTAACTATAACTATCTACTGGCGACCGCCAGTAGATAATATATATGTATACTTCCTGAAAGGTTTTGGGGTGATCCATCAGCGGGGGCCCAGAAATTGGAGGGGTTCCAAAACATTGATTTCCTTGTTAATTCCATAGGAATTTCTGTCGCAGGCACACCAATTTTCCAGAAATTTAGAACTTTACTCAGTAAGCATGCTTTTTGTTATTTAAAAAAAAAATTGTTTTAGAGTTTTACATAGCGTGAACTAGACCTGAAGATATCGGGTATCAGAGCGCTTTACATAGCACCAGTTTCGTTCCATGAGGACCCATTCATTTTTGTTAGGCACGGGGAGATTAAGTGATTTGCCCAGAAGCACAGGATGTTGAGCGTTGTTGCCGAGACTCGAACCCAGTTCCCCAGTTTCGACATCAACCGCTCTAGCCGTGAGGCTACATCTTCTCCCCAATGTAAATTTGTTCAGCCATTTGAGAAATTAAGGCTTACTGGCTGGCTGAGGGAGCGTTTTTGGTGCTGCAGGACCGGTACTGGTCCCACAGTACTGCGTGATCTGATTGTCCAGCCACAGCTTTGAAAAACAATTTGTGGCAGCAATTACAGTACTTGAGAACTCAGTCCCTGACCTGAATTTCATTTTTTCAAATTAGTATAAGGGGGCAGAGTAGGGATGTCCTGACACCACAGACCCAGAGAGCCCTTCCCCCTCCTGGGGCCAAAAGTACAAAAACAAAATGGTGTCATGGGTACCGCAGTACTCCTGCGGGACCCAGCGGCACAACACTAGTGATGTACTATGGTATGCCTGAGGGAGCCGCCTCTCAAGCTTCCAGACCCAGGGTATTGTGGTACTGTACAGCCTGCACCAGGGGGAACTTACACTCTACCGCAGTACCATGAGGTGGAAGTTTTGAGCACCGGTATTGTCATGGGAGCTCTACAGTATCAAAAAACTTCAAAAATAAATTAAATGTGGGTTGGATGTCTGGTGGGGATTGGCTTCCCACAGGGCATTGGGATGAGGAACTGGTAAAATATGTCTTTTCAGTGGCCAATGTATGCCTGTCAGCATCTTTACTTAAAATTGCTGGTCATGTGAAATGTTTGGTGAGATAATCCCATATAGATTATTAGAAATTGGCCATAGGTGTAGCATAATGAATTGCTTAAAATCCACAAACCCTATAGGATGCTGTAACAAAGACTGGAGGATGTGATTAGTGGTGTCATCAATTATGTCATTTGAGATGTCATCAATGATGTAATTTAGCATGGCAGGAGTGTTGTAATAGCAGAGATCATAAGTAGCACATGTGGGTCGTGGGGGGCAAGTTATAGTTAGCTCAGTAAACTATCGCTGGTGAATTTCAGTGTTTTTTTGGTTTCTAAACATTCGTTTTTTAATATCTATTGGTATTTATTACCCAGTGGATGTTATACCAAGGTGCAAATATCAGTTAAATCACACAATTTTTATCATACAAAATCCCTGAAATTCATTGTTATAGTTATCTAAAGTAGCTATAACTCGTGCCCTGGTCATGCACTGCTTGTACCCTGGTCTACCCCTGCATTCATAACATTCTTAATCACATCTGGAATGACATCATTGATAACATGACGGATGTGGGTCAAGATTAAATCTCCAACCAAACCCAGAGTGGGGATGTACTCTAGAGATGCTTTCTAATACCCACAAGCTTGCAGGTATATGGGTGTTCCCTTACTTCCAAATCTCCCTATTTTACTAATGAAGTGTCACCATTCAGTTCCGTCAACCATCTGCACATGAAGTGACATCATCCATCTGGATAGTAAGAGACATCACTGGATTTCCTATCATCCATCTGTACAGGAAGTAACATCACTGGATTACCCATCATCCATCTGCACAAGTAGTGACATGACTGAACACCCCATCGTCCATCTGCACATGAGGTGACATCTCTGGATTTCCCATCATTGAGCTGAACGGACAGTGACATCACTGGATTTGCCATCATCAACCTGCATAGGAAGTGACATCAATGGATTTCCCATAACCCATCAGCACAGGAAGTTACATCATTAGATTTCCCACCATCCATCTGCACAGCAAGTGGCATCATTGGTTTCCTGCCCACGGCATACTGAGCTCTTCTCTCCTCCCTGAAATATTTAATAGTAGGTGCAGGGCAGAAGTGCTGTTGGCATGCTGATAACAAACAAATGATGGACGGAATGCTGACAATGCAGACATTCTCCCCCAGTCAAGAGATCTGGGTTAAATCCATCGTTCTTTTGCCCACTACGCCACCCCAGTTTAGACATGGCCATATGCAAATCAGTCTTGACCCTGTGCCTCATGGGAACAGTCCAGCCCGAACTGCCAAGCCATGTCTTCCCTGGACCGGAATCAAGCATCCTAGGACCGGTTTCTGGCTATCAGCCGTCATCAGCCAGGATAGCTTGACTCCAGTAGCGTAGTGAGCATGGGTCCCACGTCTGGGAATACCCATCCCACTTAGGGCGAAAAGCGTTACAACAAACAAATGATGGACGGAATGCTGACAATGCAGAAATTCTCCCCCAGTCAAGAGATCTGGGTTAAATCCATCGTTCTTTTGCCCACTACGCCACCCCAGTTTAGACATGGCCATATGCAAATCAGTCTTGACCCTGTGCCTCATGGGAACAGTCCAGCCCGAACTGCCAAGCCATGTCTTCCCTGGACCGGAATCAAGCATCCTAGGACCGGTTTCTGGCTATCAGCCGTCATCAGCCAGGATAACTTGACTCCAGTAGCGTAGTGAGCATGGGTCCCACGTCTGGGAATACCCATCCCACTTAGGGCGAAAAGCGTTACAACAAACAAATGATGGACGGAATGCTGACAATGCAGACATTCTCCCCCAGTCAAGAGATCTGGGTTAAATCCATCGTTCTTTTGCCCACTACGCCACCCCAGTTTAGACATGGCCATATGCAAATCAGTCTTGACCCTGTGCCTCATGGGAACAGTCCAGTCCGAACTGCCAAGCCATGTCTTCCCTGGACCGGAATCAAGCATCCTAGGACCGGTTTCTGGCTATCAGCCGTCATCAGCCAGGATAGCTTGACTCCAGTAGCGTAGTGAGCATGGGTCCCACGTCTGGGAATACCCATCCCACTTAGGGCGAAAAGCGTTACAACAAACAAATGATGGACGGAATGCTGACAATGCAGACATTCTCCCCCAGTCAAGAGATCTGGGTTAAATCCATCGTTCTTTTGCCCACTACGCCACCCCAGTTTAGACATGGCCATATGCAAATCAGTCTTGACCCTGTGCCTCATGGGAACAGTCCAGCCCGAACTGCCAAGCCATGTCTTCCCTGGACTGGAATCAAGCATCCTAGGACCGGTTTCTGGCTATCAGCCGTCATCAGCCAGGATAGCTTGACTCCAGTAGCGTAGTGAGCATGGGTCCCACGTCTGGGAATACCCATCCCACTTAGGGCGAAAAGCGTTACAACAAACAAATGATGGACGGAATGCTGACAATGCAGACATTCTCCCCCAGTCAAGAGATCTGGGCATGCTGAAGCAAAAGACACACATTTGATGGACGGAATGCAGAACAAATCAAAACATTCACCCCCAGTCAAGAGATCTGGGTTAAATCCATCACTCTTTTGCTCACCATGCCACCCCAGTTTAGACCTGGCTATATGCAAATCAGTCTTGACCTTGTGCCTCATGGGAACAGTCCAGCCCAAACTGCCAAGCCAGGTCCTCCCTGGATCGGAAACAAGCATCCTAGGACCGGTTTCGGGGTTTCCCCCCTCTTCAGCCAGGATAGCTTGATTCTAGTGGCACAGTGAGCCCAGGACTCACGTCTGAGCATACCTGGTGCACGTAGGGCAAGAAAGCAAAAGACACACAATTGATGGACGGAATGCAGAAGAAATCAAAACATTCACCCCCAGTCAAGAGATCTGGGTTAAATCCATCATTCTTTTGCTCACCATGCCACCCCAGTTTAGACCTGGCTATATGCAAGTCAGTCTTGACCCTGTGCCCCATGGGAACAGTCCAGCCCGAACTTTGCGTCGCCGTTGAGTAAAAGAAAGTGACGCAATGGTGGTTCAAAGAGGAGCAAGAGGCTTGTAAATCTGCCCCCCTGTTTTTAATTGCATTCGCCAAACCCATTTCCTGCCAGCCTTTACTTCATGTATTTTTATTTTATATGTGTTTGTTTAATATCTCTGCGGCATCCTAGATTACAGAGATTCTTATGATGTGGGGTTACAGGTAATATGATGTATAGAACATGATATGAAAGGGTCTTCAGTGCCTACTATCATCAGCTGGTAGACTCCAGGCCTGGTACAAGAGATAACTCTCCAGGATTGTCTTGAATTTTAGGAAACAGATTCCAACATAGAGGAAGGAATGAGGCAAACTCCGAAGGAATGAGCTGTGGTCGTTGAATGTTCTGCCCTAAAGCTTTTGTATCCGGCCGGGAATTCAAAGAGCAAGTTTTGGGTGTCCTACCATTGGTGGTTCGTTGGTAGGTAGGGAAGCATCAGTTGTATGTGTTACGATGACGTTTGACTATGAATAACCTTCTGCATGAGGCTTAGGGACATATTTATGGCATTGTAACACAGTGCAGCAAGTCCCTTTGCTGCGCTTTGTTACAGGGAAAGGGCAATAATGTGCTGTATTTAAAAGAATACAACACATTTCTGCCATTGTGCCTGCGCTGGAGACGTTTTGACTGCGTAGCACCAACGCAGGTACCTGTCTGCACAAAAACAATCCTAACAGGCAAATTCCTCTCTATGTGTGCTGCAGGAGGAAGTAACGTTATGCCTCACCTAAGAAGGAGTATCTTTTTGACACATTCCCAGGCTTACCGGGTCAGGTAAATATGTGAAGGAGTCAAGAAGTATGGGAGTTGCATGGGAATGCCCATGGAATGCCTCCCTAGTGCACATTTAGGAAGCGCGCAATTTGTGCTGCGTTACTTTACTCTAGATTTATGAAACCTCTCAGGGGCACGCAAAGTGGCCTTGTGTACCTTCATAAATCTAATTTTTTCAGTTGTGTCACACATGTACCACTTTGCGTGGTGCAGGCGCGTGGCAACTGGGCTCGTAAATATGGCTCTTAGGGTCTTGCACTCTGTGCTCCGCTTGACTGGGGGCAAATGAAACATCAGAGTGGTCGGATCAGTGCACCCCAGGCCAAGGATGAGGCAAGCAGAATCATTTGGAACAAATTGGGTGTGGAGTTTGATTGTAGTCTTGACAGGGATGCAGGCATACATCCCATTATAGTAGCTCCACAGCCATCATAAGACCAGTCTTTGAGCCAGAAGCACCCCAGGGCCTGGATGGTCAAGGAGGTGTAGGTGGAACAGAACACTTTTTAAAAATTTTATTTACTCGTGGAATCATTTACATATTGACATTTACTCATATTGTGAACACTTTGGGAAAGGCTTGAGATCAACGGGGTAAAAGAGCAGTATCTCAGTCTTGGAGAAAGGGTAAATTAAGAAAGGGTCAGTGATGGTTCATCCAGTTTTGAATGTCCTCAAAGCCCTCCAGCGTTAGTAGATCATGCTGTACATTGGAGACTTTGGTGTGAATTTGAGCGTTCTATGGTTGCCCACGTCAGGAATCTCAAAATATTGACAGGCCATATCAGGTAGATGTTGAACAGAATACAGAAGAGAACTGATCCTTGAAGGACATCACAGAAAATTTCAATACAGTTCCATAGGGAGGAAGCTGATTCTAGTCAGTGGGACCTTTTGGCTAGAAAGAGGATCACCTTTTGAAGAACGCTCCCAAATACCACCAATAATTGCACATCTGTCCAGGAGTGTGCAGTGTTAAACTCACCCCATCAAGGGCTGCTGAGGGATAAAGGGGGATCAGAGCACAGGGCTACACTAGGTCCTACACCGTGAGTAAACGTTTCTGATGATAACAATTGAGATCTCGATTCTACAGCAGAGTTGGAACCCAGAATGGAAATTACCCAGCAGGTTGTAGTGTTCTCAAGGAGCTGAGAGTTGGGTAGTTATTTTGCCTGGGCAGGGAACACCAGATATCTGGCAAGAGATTCTGAGGCATCATTAGTGCTGGAGAAACCAGACAGTGCTCCAGCATTTCAGGCCATGCTGAAGTAAAGGGTTGTCAAATATAGTAGTCGCTGGGGTGAGCACAGGTTGACACTGTGTACTGCTTGTTGCATGAAGTGGTGCAGTCGACTTCAGTGCCAATGCACTAGAGTCCCCAAACTAATGTATGTGTGGACAATGGACGTGGAATGCGATCACACCATCCTGAATTAATTCTATTGTTCTCACCCAAGCATGAGGGCTTTTTGGAGGCCCTTTTTATTGTGTTTAAGTTAAAGCATTACCTGACTTGATACTACATGCACACTTGTGTGATTTTCACCTACATAGATGACTGCAGTGGTTTTCACGAGTTACCTCGAATATACAATCTAACGCATACTATCAGTAATTAAGCCTCTCTTTTAATTTTGCAGATTTACCATTGAGAGAGTTTCTTACTACTGGTTTGACTTGTAAGGCATGCATAGTAAAAAGCATTACTCATGTATGATTTGACTGCACAAATAGCATTCAGTCCCAGACACACAATAATTAGGGATCCTTACAAAATCCTGGCCCTGCAGAAAGCCATTCACTACTGGCGACTACATATGGCTGACACATATAGACCTTTTGATGTGGGAGTCCACTGAAACTCCATCTGCATCAGGTTATGTTCTAAAACTTGCCAAAGGTTCCCCAATAACATTCTTAACAGACAGGACTCCTGCAGGCAATTTAAGACAGAGATCCCTCACCAATACGACCAAACAGCTCCGCTCTCATGCCGCTTAGAGCCCACGCAGATACACAAGGTATAGTGGGTGAGGACCCGAGGGTGAAGCATGTCACTAGTGTTTCTAGTGGGTGAGGATCCTATTAGACAAACTTTTTCACAAGAGGTTTGACTAGCATTCAAAATGAGGTCTCTCTCTTTTGGTGATGGGATTACTGATGCGCCAGATATCATAAGTATTCCTTCACAGTTCATTGCCCATGGGTAGCTCTGCAGGTCTGTCCCAGGAAAGCCTCCTGACAGCCCCAGTTGATACTCCCCTGTTCAGGATTCTTCCAAACAAAATTAGCAATTATAAATTAAATTCAAAACAAAATAGTGGTCAAAATGTATCTGGACACAGGAGCAAGGAAAGGGGTATATCTTCTGCCCCCTGCCGATTCAGATGTTGTAGCTCATCCCACACCTCATCTTTGTTTCTTTGGAAACTTATATTTTTTAATCATAATCTTTAGCTGAATCACTATTTTTATCTGGAAAAATACTAGCCATAAGCAAACTTTTTTTGCAGAAGACCAGAGGATAGGAAGGATCTTGAACATGCATGTAGGCGGTGAAACATTTTCATACAGTAGCTGTGTGTGTCAGGTGCTGCCAGGTTACCCAAGAGAGGCGTTTTGGCCTCATGCAGCTGTGCTGATGTTGGTCTGTGTTTCATGCTGCATTATCCATGGTGGTGGCCATGTAGTCTGAGTGTGATGTTTAGTGATAGCAGTTAGCCGTCCAGTGCTGTGTGTGCAGAGCCCTGGTGTTGTCCCATTGTTCGCACAATCTGGGGGCATATCAACAAGGGCTTTATCTCTGCTTTTTGGGCTTTAAAAGCCAAAAAAGGAGAGATAAAACTAGCGCCCTATCAACAACAGGGTGCTAACATGCAAATTTGCATGTTAGCACCCTTTTACTCTACGCTTCCCCTTGCATCTCTAATGAGATGCAAAGGGGGCGTTCCAGAGTAAAATAATAGGAGAAATGTCGCTAAGCGACATTTCTCCTATTATCAAGAATGTCGCTAACCCTGTTAGAGACAAAAAAAGCAGCGCTAACCGCGGTTAACGCTGCTTTTTTACGTCTGGTATTTTTCTGACTTAGCCATGATATCCTATGGAAGGAGGATATCATGGCTAAGTTTGTCTGTCCCTATGAACAAGCTAACGTGAGATTATCGCTGGGTTTCCAGCGATAATCTCACGTTAGCCTGTTAGCGTGAGGATTTTTATCGCTATTGAGATAAGCGTTGCTAATAGCACGCTATCTCAGCGATAAAAATTCACGCTAGCTGGCAATAATTATCCTAGCGCTAAGTGCGCTTAGAGATAATTATCGCCGGTTGTTGTTGATATGCCCCCTGATTAGCTAGCCACTCAAACCAGTCTTAGAATCAGGAGGCTGACTGAATTCCGGTGAGTGCAAGTCAGTTGAAGCCAGGGGATAAAGTGAGAGGGATGTATAGGGGAGACGCATCCCCTCTGGCCTTGTCTGGCATAATTAGCAAGGTGTTCAGCATAAGTATGCTAGGAGTAGCACAAGGAGTTTAAGGAGGGTCAATAGTAGGATGAGTGACATCACAAAGTCTTTTTTTCAAAACTTTGGGAACTTTAATGACAATCATGCAAAATTATAATAAAGTTAGTGAAATAGAATTAATTTTCTTTTCTTGCACGAAAATTGAATAAAAGCTTCCCCCCTCCCTTTTCAAAAGCCATTCGAAATACAGGCAGCAGACTCGATTCAGGAGAAATAATTCTTGAAATTTTCCGTTCAGACTAGTGTTTGGTGGGCGAACATCAAGAAAACGTTGACGTCCATGAAATCTCGTGAGATTTCTTGAAACGTGAACATTTGAGAAAATGTCGTTCACGTAAAAGGCATTCACCGGGGCCCATGCAGCAGAGCTCTGAAGAAAGGCAGAAGCCTCATGGCCAAGATACCTGTTCCACGTGGTCCCCTGGGAAATCCTGTCCATGAATAAAATATGAAGATTCTCTAGGAATGTGTACTACATTCATTGATGTAATTTCACTGACTCAAATCAAATAAATAATTAAAACAGATCATGAGCATCTAGGTGGACTTAAAGAGGGTTACTGAACATTATAAATGCAGCGCGTGAAGAAGGAAGAGGCAGAGGGGCGTGGAAAAACAAGTCCTTTCTTTGCTCTCAGTACACACAGATTGCTGGACTGTTTTGGTTATATAGCAGGTGCCTGAATTTAGGAAAACACGAAAGGAATGTAATGAAAAATATGGCTGTTTTATTCATATATGTGCATTGTCCCCTTAAGCGAAGAAATCACTTACAAAGTGAGCGACACTCATTCGAACTGTACATACTATAGCCCTGTTGTGCCAATATATATTCATATAAGAAAATGATCTATGAGGGCGCCGTGCCTAAAGATGCGCGCCACCACCACGGGGTCACGCTGCACCGCGCTCCGCCACAGGGTCACGCTGCACCGCGCTCCGCCACGGGGTCACGCTGCACCGCGCTCCGCCACGGGGTCACGCTGCACCGCGCTCCTCCTGCAGAGTTAGCAGGCTCATTTCCCCTCTCTGCGGGCTGACTGGCTCATAGGTGCTTCAGGACAGGTGCACAGCTCTTTAACCCCTTCAGTGCCCCGCCCTTTCCCCCTCCTGTGCTGGGCGTTACATTAGCGGGCGGGGTTCATGACGAGATAGTCTCGTCATGGGCACAGCACAACCGTGCTCCATGACGAGACTATCTCGTCATGGGCACAGAAGAGGTTAACAAGGGGTAGACTCGGGTGATGTGTCCTAACGTCTAGGAAGCTGGCTGTCAGGCAGATATCAGCTCTGGTTGCCTAGCAGTCCTCTCAGAACTATGCTCAGCACTCACTTCTTTGGCCATAGGGCCTTCATTTCTCTGGCTCACTCAGTAGCGTAGCAAGGGGGGCCAGGAGGCGGTGATTCCACTCTTCCGCTGTTACCGCCATAGCAGGGATTGACAGCACCCCTCCCCCTTTTACATGCGACCAGCGGGCGGCAGAGCAGGGATCGCCAGAACCTCGCTCTTACCAGCGGCCCATGGGGCGGTAAAAGCAGGGAATCCCACGGGTGGCCACAGGTCTTGCTACGCCAATGGGTTCAATCACAGACACCATGCATGTACCAGAAAGGCCACATACACTGAACATGCACACATACATTTGGCATAAAACATAGAACATGCACACACACATTTGACATGTTAACACTAGGACCTGGGTAAGCTCAGAGGAGTGGAACTTGACACAAGCAGGCAAATAGGCCTTCACTCCAGCCACACAGTTTAGGTCTAGTCACAATTGTGCATTAACAGCATGGTGCGCTGCCATTAGTGCTCTATGTGCCAAACCCAAGGCAGGGACATGGATCCACCAGCTGGACAATGAGGGCACGCATTGTGCATCCCTTTAGGTCACAGGGCAGATCCAGACCTTAACTCTTGTCAAGAGGCAGGCCTTGGCCTCCGCGCACACATTAAATTAGTTTTGTGGCTAGAGACAAAATTAAATACCCAAGGTTGTGATGGGAAGTCTTCCTTAGGAGTGACACGATGCTCATTTTGGCCCACCTCTCGGCACCATCAGTTCAGCTTGGTAAATACCAGTACCAGGTCTAGACAAGGGAGAGGAACTGGAATGACTACAGGGAAATAGCAGCAGCAGGAGAGGAGATTTGCAAAGACAAACAACAAGATGACTCAAAGCTCCTTGTTTTTCACATTTGTAGATTCATTTGTTGACTGTATGAATGTTTTTTTTTCTAAAAGCCCAGACTGTATGAATGTTTTTTTTTTCTGAAGCCTTTTAGTGTCAGTCTTTCTCTGCCTGCTTGATTAGGGATATGGATCAATGGAAGACTGTTGGAGCCTCACTCAAAGAACGTGATTCTCAATTAATCAGGTTGTATTTGTAGAGTGCTGCTTGTCACCCTGGAGGGTCTCCGGGGACTTTCTGCTGGTCTTAGTCGAACAGCCAGGTCTTGAGTCCCTTCCTGAACTCGGTCAGCGATGGGGCAGTGCAAATTCTATAAATTTGGAAATGAAGTAGGGCGTAAAGTAACACATACTCAATACAACGTGCCTAGCAAACACATTCTCAATTCCTACTAATCGCAATAACATCAAACTACCATTTGCATCCCAAGGGAGACTCTTCAAGCAGAACTTGGGGTTCACTCATGGAAATTAACACCTTCTTGTTGTTGCCTTCACCATAATTGTCTTTTGCAGTAAGAAGTTCCCTCAAGTGAATTCTCAAGATTACTGTTTCATGAAAAGCTCTAAAAGTATTCTTTCTTTAGATACAACACCTAACAGGCTTTTATAGCATTCAGATCAGTTTTCAGCCTCATTTGAGATTCTGTTCCAAAACTGCACTTTTCCCTTTGAAGGAGGGGCCAGGAGAGGGAGAATTAAGATTTCCCTTTAAACAAAGTCACAGTATATCAAAGGTAAAGATGGTCAAATTCAAAATTATTTGTTGCGCTTATGCGCACCTACCAGAGAGTCATAAAATAAAAAAAGGTGCCTTTCCTGTTCCTTTAGACTCTAATTGGCCACGATAGGCCTTCTGAAGCTTTGAATGGTTGCTCTCCCAGCGTGCTCCAGAAAATTCTCAGGTGTTGTCTGTAAACTCTATACTGCGTTGCACTGGGCATAGCTCACTTTCATAGGGGGAGCCCACCCAAGATGGCCGCCTCCCCTGGAAATTCTGGATCCTATAGCCCAGCCTCTCAAGATGTTGCCTTTAAGAGGCATAAAACATGTCACGATTTTCTAGTTTTGGTCCAGTGAGAGAGATGGCATGAAGTCTTGCTGGTTCTGGCACCCAATTACCAGATACACACAGTTTGGCACTCAAGGAAGGGACCACGACTGTACACCATACAGGGGACGTTCACATTCCAACATCCTCACTCCTGCAATTCAGAAAGGAGCTAAACCCCCATGCCTTCAGACGGCACCTCTTCCCATGCCGCTCTGCCATGTCAAATCTCAAATCTTTCCTTCCACTTTCCTGACATAATTCCTCCTATACTCCCTTGCAGTCATCCGTTGGTCCCCACCTAAGTTGGAACTATATAAAGGCCAATATTTACAGTTAGGCCTGGCAGAATTACATCACAGTAATCAGAGTAATTTCGGTAATTCTGTTACTTTGATGCAGAGTTACTGGGTTACTCTTGGATGCACCATTACTCTGTGATGCAGAATTACTGATAATTAGGAGACTGGAAATATTGGGGGGAGAAAACGTACCCCAAGAGCACCTTTAGCGAGAGTCCAGCTCAATCTGTGAAGCCACGGCATCCCCTATGAACTAAAACACAGGATGCCCCAGATGTGTTTCACCTTACTGGGCCTCTTCTGTATGGTTCAGCTTGTAATCTGTGGCACAGTGAGCTCACAGCCCTTATCTCAGCATACTTTTCTCTGAAACAAACCAAAAACTGATGGATGGAAATGGTTAAAAATAATAACTCAAGAATTAGAGTTAGATGGTAATGGAAACTCCTACAATTAGAGGAAGAATTACTAAAAGTAAAGGAGAATCCACTAGTAAAATTGCATCCATTATAGGATAAGTGTGGCAAGAGATATTCCCCTAGTGGCTTCTTCTTCAGATTCAGCAGATCCCAGTAATTCGGAGGATTTTGCAATACCATCCAACTGTAAATGATGCCCTTAGTCTCAGGCTGGATGCCCCTGGTAAATTAGAGTGGTCCTGTCCTGGATTCCCTACTACCCCAGACTCTGAGCATTGGAACATCTCTCCCAGGAAGATGATGCTCATGTCGAGATTTGGACAGCGGTGCCTTTGTTATTGAGTAAACCCTCTAACCTCAGTTTTCCAGCCCAGGCTTTCCCATTAACAGCAAAAGTTTGTACCTAGCAGACTGTGCCTCCATGACCACATTTGCAGTGCTTCATCGAACAGTGTTTGGAGACTCTAAGATCTGTACCTGTTACTGAGTTTCATAAATCCCATTGGATGGTGGAGTTGGCCTTGTTAAGATTCGAACCAGCAACCAGCAATGTGCAGCCGATGTCAGCAACATCTACGCAAGTCATCAACTCACTTGGCTGTCTTGCCAACCAGCTGGAATTTCAACAGGATTTTCAGAACCCCAGGCAAAAAGAAATTGTATCTTTGTTATACTCTCCCTATTTGGGCAGTAGAGTCAATTTTGCAGCCTTTTGTTGCAATTGTGGCATATGAGAATATTGTTTACAGAAATATCATTTGCCCTATATATTGTGTTCTAAATATCATTTAGAAATATACTATGCTGTTGGATGTAGATTTTCTACTATTTACTCCAGTGGGGCAAATGTTTTGTAAACCAAATTAAGAAAACAACATTTAAATCAGATGATTTTCTGACCCACTTGCGGTGGCTCCCTGAAACAGATGCTTACACTGCCTCAACAGAGCGCCAATGTTCATGTGTTGAAACTTCCCCATGGCCAGGTATTGCTGAGTCCCCACCCCAAACATCCCGATTTGAATTAACCCCTCAGACCATTTTCCTCTTTGATTTCCCCACCCTTGTGGGTTTTCCCCCCCCACCCCCGATACACAGATCGCACACAGCTACTGTCAGAACCTTTTGGGTTAGGGGTCGGCTGTATTTTATTTACAAACAATACATCACCAAATTATCAGTTCACATTAATACCCCAAAAAACATAACACTCAATACAATAACTTTTTCTTATGCGTTGATGGCTATCCTTAACAGAGACTCTAATACATAGCCATTCCTAACCCTAAACAAATTCGTTTTTACATTGTCTCTGAGTATCCTGCATTGAACCTATGCGAATGATCATGACTGTCCAAATACTAATGAGGCCTCCCCCCACGCCCCCTCCCCCAGAGTGACCTTGCGCAGGAGGCCTGCCTGCCCAGAAAGTTACCTACCTCGGACACACCCGACGCCCTCAAATACCACCCACCAAGGGGCTGTGCTGCTATGCTAGCTTGGCGCCCATGTGAGGATTGGCCGTAAGGGCTTGTTGGAAGTGTTATCGTCCCCACCCCGGCACCTTCTAGCCAACTGGGCGTTAGCGCCTCCTGGTGGTCCATGACAGGCCGCTGGTCCCCCTCTATCCCCATTAACAATGGGGATGCCTTTTAAGGACTGTAAATACCCCCCCAATCATGACCTCACCGCAGACCAAGAATACAATAATGCAAATGCGACACATGCTGACCGCTGCAAGAGAAAGATTTTAGACAGACCGAATTGCAACAAACCGTAGCACAATACATGACTCGTTACCTGAAAATAAAACACCTGCAGACCTGCAACAGAAAACACATTCAAATAAAACAATATGCTGCCTCAGGGGATGGTGGGAAGGACAAAAAAAAGAGATAGATTAATTTTTTCTGCGCCCCTAATGGGTCAGCGTGTTGTAGAGGGAGCGGCGAGCAGTGCAAAGAGACCGTATCACTGCTCTGCCGCCCCTTTTAAAGGGGTGGGGTCTGACGCAAACTAGTTGCCCTGCCCCGGAAGTTATTGATGCACTTCCGGGTCACCACGTCAGGCAGATCAATGCCCTGGTGTATTAGGGCCTTGTGCTGGCAGAGTCACCCGCTGCCATACCAGCCCCGCCCTTTTGACAGGTACCGGCACACCGCCATAGGCGCGGCACATCCCTAGTCCGTGGAGCACCTTACCATATGGCCAGGTATTGCTGGGTCTGTACCCCCAAACACCCCGATTTGAAGTAACCCCTCAGACCATTTTCTTCCAGGATTTTCCCACCCTTCTGGGGTCCTCCCCCCACCGAGGCACAGATCGCACACAACTACTGTCAGAACCTTTTGGGTTAGGGGTCGTAACAACCCCGTCTGTATTTTATTTACAAACAATACATCATAAAATTATAATTTCTCATTAATAGGCTGAAACCCCCATAAAACTCCATACAATATTATTTACATATGCGTGGATGGCTAACCTTAACAGAGACTCTAATACATAGCCAATCCTATCAGTAAAATAATACATTGTCGCTGCATATCCTGCATTGAGCCTATGCGTATGATCATGACTGGTCCAACTACCTGTGAGCCCACCCCCCCAGAGTGACCTTGCACAGGAGGCCCTCCTGCCCAGAGGGTTACCTACCTTGAGCACCCCCTACACCCTCAAATAACACCACCAAGGGTCTGAGCCGCTATGCTAGCTTTGCGCCTAGGCGCCCGTGCAGTGATTGCTGTAAGGGCCTGTTGGAAGTGTGCACTGCCCCACCTCTGCAGCCTCTAGCCAACTGGCTGTAAGCTCCCCCTGGTGGTCCATCACAGATCGCTGGCCCCCACATATCCCCATTAAAAATGGGGATTCCTTCTATGGACCGTAAATGCCACACCAATCATGACCTTACTGCCACAGGCCAGCATAATTCCCCACTATCTGGCTCGCCAACCTGACCCAAGGTCATGCCTTGCCTTGCCAAGGATCATCTATGCCAGCACGTTTTCCAAGGAGAACACATTCCTCAACTACGAGAGGTGGACGCCATCCTATAAGAAAAACCTCTCCCCCGCATATGCACCTGTGTGAGAGGTCTGGAGTTTTGGGGACCTAAACAACGTATCATCTTCTTATTAATTCGCTTAACAGAATGATTCAGGGCCCAGACCGACTCGCCCCCCACCACTGTAAACTCAGGATAATGTGGGACCATGCTAAAACTGACTGCGGGCATCTCCTTGCCAACCACCCAAACTCGGTGATCAGTGCCTCAAACACTCCCCTCCTGTCAGGATGTACCAGATTGTTCCCCCAAGGATATTACTACAACTCCGGGGGGACATACGCCCCTTACCCAACAAGGCCTCCATCATGCTCCTTAACTGTCCCAGCCATTGCCTCCCTTGCCCTTGGAAAGAAATGTTGAAACCCGCCTGGTGGGTCCGCTCCCCATAATTTCCTGTGGAAAAAACATGCTTCAACCTTTGCACATAAGAATGACCTACAACCACTACTTCAGTTTCATCCGGTCCCCAGCCGAGCACCTGAGCTGCACAGGAACCAATCGAACAGAGCACATCAGCAAGCTTCCTTCCTGCGTCACAGGACATGAAAAATGCAGAAAACGAAAAGAGAAACCGTTATTGGCAAAACATCAGAGCCTAAAGCAGGTGTAGCCTCACATAGCGCTGGTAGCTTTCCGAGGACCACCTACCAATTCTCCGTACCACCTGCCCCGAAAGACCCATTGCTGTGGCTTCTATGGCCATGGAGGGAGTGGTGAGTGGTGCAAAGAGACCATATCGCCACTCCGTCACCCTTTTTAAAGAGCCGGGATCTGGTTCAAACTAGTTCCCCTGCCCCAGAAGCGCCGGGCGAACCAATGCACTGGCGTAATACGGGCTGGTGCCAGCAGCATTACCTGCTGCCGTCACCAGCCCTGCCCTTTCTGGCAGGGACTGGCAAACTGCCATATGCATGGCATGTCCCGAGTCCATGGAGCACCTTAGCAATCTTTACCTAGTGTACCACCTCTACTGAATATACAAATGCAGTGCACACATGTGCACTGATGTACCTATATTTTCACTTGCAGATACAATGCTAAAACAGGCCACTGGAATTATGCGGCAGGGGCGCACCGCATTATATAGTAAGGACTAAATTATGCAGCATAATGCGTCACCGTTTTTGATAGCATTACTGCAGTAATTTGCAATTTTTACACATAGTAATAATGTCTGGGGAAAGATTTCACCTAATTAGTACGAGTTTAACAACCATATACAGATATAACAACTGGAAGATGAACAGTTAACCTCTGCATAGCACCTACCACTGTGCACAAACGCTTGCCGCAACATTAGTAACTTCTGATCCATTTGAGCCAGAAATATTTTTTTTGTTAAAATCTACAAATTATGTAGCAGATGATGGATTGTGTAGTTAAATGTGGCATATCCATGTCCAAGGTACCCGAAAATAATCTTGCCTCAAATATTTGAGTTCAGGAGTGAATATTTGTAAATAATCGTGTCTTTGAATATTTATGGGTATAATGTGATGTTGTGTATACGAAAGGACACCAGACAGCAGGTAAGTATTGTCTTTATTAACACCCCATCCAAGACTCAGAGCGAATCTCCCAACTGTTCTACCGTAACACCGTAACTGTCTAACTCCCCGCACGCTAACCCTCTCTCTGTGACTTAGGAACATTGCATATGGTTACAGAGAAACGGACAACTGGGCAAGAGCGGAGCAAACCACTGGGCCACACTTCTCTGTCCCATTAAACACAATAGAACTGGAAAAGGAAAGAACATCTAAATAAAACATAACAATGGAGAGTGGTGGTAAAACTGTAAGAAATAAGAATAAAAGCCAATCAATAAATACATACACATGACCTCATTTACATGAGCTATTACACTATAAAGTCTTTGAGATAGGCAGGTCTCCGTGTCTCTCTGATACTCCTTCTCTGAGAAACTATCCCACTGTTCTGTGCCTCATGCATAGCTGAACACCGCACTTTACCACTGGAACGTACAGGAACAGAATTCATCGTGAACTGAGGGCTTTGTACAGGATCCACAACAACTATTCTGCTTTTGTTCCACACTCGCCATCTTGTGTTTTGACAGCATTCTTGAAACACTTGTCCACTTTTAATCTCTTTGTGAATTTAGACGAATCAGCACACCCTTTAGGAGCTCTAATTTTCACAAAATCACCTACTTCCACTCTTACCTCCTTTACTTTCTTATCTTTATCAAGCAAATCTTTCCTCCTGATCTGCACAGAAATCTCCTTTTCTCTCCACTTTCCCAGTGAATTGTCCACACAGCCTTTGTTCTAATGCATCAAGCCTGGACACATTGTGGTAGAAAGGACTCTCCCTTTAAACAACTGGAAAAGGGATTTGCCAGTACTTGAATGTGGTGCGAAACGATAGCCAGATAATCTACTGGACAGTTCAGTTTTCCATTCAGAACCATTCTCTCTCGCTAACTGTAAGCCTTCTTTTAAAGTTTTGATGACGCTTTCAATTCCACCATTAGTTTCTGGATGGTATAAAGCCACAGTTTTGTGAGTAACCCCACAACTCTTGAGAAACAATTCTGTCTCTTTTGAGCAAAACTGTACCCCATCATCTGTGAGAAGAATTCGTGGAAAACTCTCACGTCAAAATATGTTCTCCAAAAATTATATGATGGCCCCGAAGATATGTCTTGCACACATGACACTTCAACCCATCTAGAGTATAAGTCCGTCAGTACTAGAACATATGGCGTTGCAAGTTCACCTCTTACGGGGCACAAAATATCCATTGCCCCCTCCTCCCAGGGATATTTAGGTAAATCTCTACACACCATGGGAGTGCGACTAATTTTAACCCCTTGTACGAATTAATACATTCAACAGAATCCCTCACCATATGCTCTATGTCATGATCTAGACCAGGCCACCAAAAATCTCTCCTGAGCCTACTCTTAGTTTTCACTATGTCCAAGTGACCCTCATGAGCCATCTGTAAAACTCTCTGCCTCAACTTCTTAGGGGGAATGAGCCTCGTGCCTCTCAGAAGGAATCCTTTGTCTATTGCTAATTTGTGTAAAATCTTGCTCCAGAGTTCCTTGTAAACACCTAAACCCAAAATGTTGAGTTTGCCAGAGCCTAATGCTTGCAGCATGCAGTTCGGTTCAACATCAAGTTGAAGTTCAGATAACCACTCACACTTGTTAATGATGCCTTCCGTGACTTCACATACCCTCACCACTTCTTCTTCATCCTGTTCCTCTTTCCGGTTTGTCTTCAACTCATCAGTATTTACCATTCTGGATAAGCAATCTGCTGAGAAATTACTTACTCCCGGGACATATTGTATGTTGAAACAATACTCTTGTAAGTTCACCACCCATCTCCTTATGCGTGAAGAAATAGCATCAAGACCATTTTTTGAAAACACTTGAACTAGTGGCTTATGTTCCGTCTGAACCGTGAATTGTCTAAATCTGTCAATGGCACAGTGGACAGCAAGGGATTCGCTTTCGATGACCAAATAGTTGTATTCAGCATCCCTAAGACAGAGTGACACACATGCAATTAATGCTTCCTTCCCACCTCTGTCTTAAATCAATAGGGCTCCCAAACCCTTCACACTTACATCACACACCACTTTGGTCTAATTCAGAGGATCATATGCCTGTAGTGAAGGTGCGTTGTTCAGTTCCTGTTTTATATTATCGAACTCCACTTTGCATGAACTATCCCATATAAAATCTGTTTTCTTTTTCAAGAATTTCCTCATGTTGTATGTTTTAGAAGCAAAATCCTGGATAAACCTACTGTAGTATTCTACCATGCCCAGAAAAGAAGAGAGATCTTCTTTAGTTTGAGGTTCTTGTAGGGACTTGATAGTATCAACCAGTTCTCTTCTAGGTTTGACTCCGGCACCTGAGATTACATAACCAAGGTAGCTTACTTCACTCACACTAAACCAGCATTTCTCAACCTTAAGAGTGAGTCCAGCAACTTGTAATCTGCTGAGCACCTCTCTTACATGCCGATCATGTTCCGAGTTTTCAGCACCAAAAATTAGAATGTCATCCTGGTAGCACTTCACTACAGGCACTCCCTTCAGGAGCTTGGCAATTGTTCTTTGGAAAACAGCTGCGGCAAAAATGAGACCAAACGGCATTCTTTTGAAACGAAAGATTCCAAATGGTGTAGTGAATGCCATAAGGTCCTGAGAACTTTCATCCAGTTCTATCTGGTGATAGGCCGAGACTAAATCAAGAGTACTGAACATTTTTGTCCCTTAAAATGTTGTTATATTTCCTCAAAGTTAGGAAGAGGAACTTTCAGCCTCATGCATCAAGCCAAAATCCAGTCGGTAAAATACCGATTCGCTAATAGCTCCCGGTATTGAGTTAAAAATACCCAATCCCAATGCATCAACCCAAAAGCTAAAATCGCTATTTAAGGAATCCTTAAATAGCGATTCCTTAAATAGCGATAGCATTTAAGGAATCCCAAATTGAGATTCCTTAATTTAAGGAATCTCAATTTGGGATTCCTTAAATGCAATGCATGAAAGTTAAAAAATTAGCGAATTCGCTAATAGGGGGAGCAAATTACCATGAAGATGAACTGCATGGTAATTTGCTAAAAGTTTGAAAAATGCACTTTTGTGCATTTTTCAAAGTTTCATGTTGCGCACACACATGCCCTTAGAGCATGTGTATGTGCAACATATGTGCACATATCAATTTCAGGGGTGCAATAGGGTGTCATTTTGACACCCTTGCACCCTTGAAATTGCATGAGCAATTTGCGAGAACCTACTGGTACTCGCTATTTGCTCATGCAATCTCCAATTCATTCCTATGGGCCTGGAGGCCCATAGGAATGATTGGGATGGCATTCCTTAATTGCTACTCACAATTTGCTAGTAGCAATTAAGGAAAGTTAAGGAATCGCTATTTGAATAGCGATTCCTACATGCATAGCCTTTTGCTATTCCTTATTAGCGAATCCTTATTTTTCGCTAATAAGGAATCGCAAATGCCAATGTTGATGCATATGCCCCAAAGTCAACTATCACCTCCTTGTTCAATGCTCTAAGGTCCACACAAAGGCGTATGTCTCTATTCCCTTTGCCTGCGACAACAATTGGGGCAAGCCATTCTGTTGCTTCCACTGCCTCAAGGACTCCACACTTACACAATCATTCTAGTTCATCAGACATCGCAGATTGAATCTGTAAGGGAATTCTTCTGACCTTGGCAAGATAAGGTCTGGCACCCTCCCTTAATCTGATTTTGTATTTGTACCCAACTAGCCTTCCCAAGTTATCCTGAAACAGACTACTAAACTCCTTTACAACACTGTTTGTCCCACTGTTGACTGTGTCCACCCTTACTTGTGTTGGGATGTAGATTCACACCTAAATCCTTCTGATGAGCCCAACCCAACACTTCATCACCATGACAGGAGACATATACTTTGCCTGACGTAGATCTTCTGCTAATGCTCAACACTGCATCAAAATAACCTAGTATCTCAATGTTTGAACCTCTATAACCACTAGGCTGTATGTCCATGACCTCAAGCTTCTTCTCGCCACCAAAATGTTTCTCAAAGGACTCTATAGAAATTATGGTAATGCGTGAGCACGAACGAAATTTCAAAGATATCCCGCACCAATTCACATCCACTACTTCAGTCAGAAACAAATTGTTTCCCTCACCAACTTGGAGAACTACTTCCTGACAAGCTATGAGTTCTTGTTTTTCCCTATTTTCCTGTTCCTATTTCTGCAAACTCTGCTGAAGTGCCCTATGATTCCACACAAATTGCACACTTGAGATAGCGCAGGACAGAATTTGTCATTAGCTCTGTGTCCCTCCTAGCCACACCTGAAACGCACACCTTTGGAATTAGCTCTCAACTTCTTCTGTAATCTAACTTCTGGCACAAATTTCAAGACAGATTTTTGAACTTGAACCTCACTCACTTCTGCTGTACCTTCATTCTCCGTCGTCTTAGAGTTTTTATGAACTCTAAGTTCACTAACACACTTTGACATGTGCTGCACCGGTTTTGCAACTATCAGCATTTCCTGCAAAGGTGGTTCGTCCTTCATCCAAAGTTCCTCAAGGACTTTGTCATTATTGCAACGTAACAAAAATTGATCTCTAATCCTTTCTTCTGTTGAGCCACCAAACTTACAACTAGAGGCTAACTTTCTTAAACTAGTAACATACTCCTCCACTGATTCATCCTGACCTCGCACTCCCATGCCAAAATGATACCTCTCTAAAATTGTGCTAATACGGGGTAGATAATGACAATCTAATTTGGCTAATGCTATCTGAAATTCATTCAAGTCCCCTGCTTCTACATGAGGAAGTTCTGGCACATCATCTAGCTCTTACTGTCCTTCCATACTTAAGCAATGCAGTAATAAAGCATGCTTCCTTTCAGCACTCAGGTTAGTACCGCACACCCTTGCATAATTTAAAAAAGCCTTCTTCTACTTTGACCATATGGTGATCGGGCCCCCCAGGCGTTGGCAAGAAGAAAGGAACCGTTGTAACGTTCTGCATATTACCTGCCTACCTATCAATATTTCCTAGCCCCCCCAAGGTTGATGTGAATGATGAATATAAAACTGAAAAGTGTTTCAGTGACCCTAAAATACAGTGTTTTTCCACTTTTTCCTCCCCCATAACAAATGATTAGAAACACAATGCCCACAAAACACTACATCAATAAAAAACAAAATCATAGAATAAATGGTTGAAAGAACTCAGTAAAATACCTCCAAGAGAAGATTGGGAAAAAAACAGCAAACCAGAATGTTTAAATGTACTAGTCCAAATGACCAACACAAGCAAGTTAATACATGACTAATTCCTCTGGAACGCTCGAGGAAGCACAGTACTTATGCTGAGTTCTGTAACAGGCACTTATAACTGAAGTTGACCCAAATTGCCAACTAGAGAGCAAAGTTATGTTCCACGAATTATTGTAATTATACTTAATCAAGGGGGCGAAAGGACGTTCCCCTTGACTCACCAACTGCTTGTTCTCATGGAAATCAGCTCTTGAACACCAAAGAAACAAAGGGCGAAGAGACATTACTCAGCTTAAACACAACCCTCCAGCGCCACCAGGGGGCGAAGAGACCTTCCCCTGTACTTGTCGAGGCTCCCATCCTCTTCCTATTGGGACCCTTGAACACAGAAGCCGCCTGAGACCTCTGAGTGCCAACAAACCATGGGAGTAATCCATGAGGACAAAGGAAAATCGACCTCGAAGCACTTGCTAATCTATTGTGCTTTGCATGCGTGGATTCGGATCACATCCTCGTCGCCAAACTGTGATGTCTTGTATACGAAAGGACACCAGAAAGCAGGTAAGTATTGTCTTTATTAACACCCCATCCAAGATGCATAGCGATTCTCCCAACTGCTCCACCGTAACCGTAACTGTCTAACTCCCCGCACGCTGGCCCTCTCTCTGTGACCTAGGAACATTCCATATGGTCACAGAGAAATGGACAACTGGGCAAGAGTCGCGCAAACCACTATGCCACACATACCCTCTGAAAATCGGAGGAAGCTGAAAAACACCACACTTTGCGAGAGACACCGATATATAATTTGGTTTCATTCAACCACACTTCCCATTCATTCATGTGCATTCATGTGGGTAGCCTCAAAGCAGCCTTTCCATTGTTAAACGCAGCCTTGAATTACTCCCGCCTATTCTTAATGCGTGTTTATAAACCTGCCCTAATTAGCAAACTGCAGCTGAGTGTCTGGACTAATGACCCCAAACAGGCAGGCAAGCTCGCTGTGTGAACTGCTAGTTTCTAATCACTCACCTGCCCAGCATCCACTGCTGACTTTAATGTGTGCGCCTGCTCTGCATGCAGCACGTGGCGCGCTGCACTGTCGTCGACGTCCTCCCCTGACACCCCCGCCGCCCCCTCCCCCCGGCCTCCTGAGTGCCAGCTCTATCGACTGGCCCTTTTAGTCTGGTGTCCTGTCAGATCTCAGGCAGGCCTGTGTGTGGGAACACCTGGCAGGGTTCAGGCTGGCAGCCCGGCTCCAAGACAACACGCAGCATCTGCATTAATTACCAATGCGCCGTCTGGACATGTTGTTAATTCATGGCGAACTCGGATGCAACAGGAGCAACTGAGAGAGAAACACGGACCGAAAAGTGCTGTAGAAAGAAGAAACAGATAGAAGGAATGGAAAGAGTGAGAGGTAAAAAGACAGGTCAGGAATGCGCTGGGCTCATCTCTTTAAACTCGCAAGGGTTTTATTTTGTAATTATTGGCGCACCCCAATGGCGCTTCATATATATGCACTTTATGAAGCGAGTAGCAATCATTGGGTGTTGCTGTGTCTATGCTCACTGGGCGGTGGTAAGACCAAGGCAAGGAGCCAATGGCAGGTGACGCATTCACACTTTTAGTATGACTGACAGCAGGGAGAAAACCTACAGAACAGCCAATCACCAAGAAGCTACCGCCTGGTGATGAGCCACGCTGTAGGCCCCACTCTGATTCTGTGCGCTGAAGTAGGGCCTGGCATGCTAGTCCGCAGGGGGTGTGGGGGTGTGGGGTGAGGAGAGAGTGAGCAGGACTTTTATGCAAAATATCCCAAATTTCAATGGCCCTGACGTGTAGAGAGTTTTTTCCCTGCCCTTCTGTGCCACTGACCATTTTCCTTGCCCGGTCTGGGTAATCCTGTTCTGTCACCACACCCAAAATCCGGTGGAGCTACCACCACTGTGGCCCAGCAGTTCCATGGCGGACGAACTGTCGGGTCATGGGTTTCCACTGGTAAAGCCAGTTGAGTCTCTGCTAGCAGAACCTTCTAAGTGGGGCATGGGAACTGCAAGATTAGCAGGTGGGGCATCTGCGTGTTTTCGAAAGGTGCCATGCACTCGCTAACGTCTAAATAATACCCTTGGAAAAGGATGCAGATGGGCAAATGATCAACTGCGCTCACAAGTTGATCTTTTCCTGGAAGCCTCTTCCTGATGGTATGGAGAGGCAAAGACCTCATGTAGTGATCTCCGGCAATTGGTCTGTGGACTCTGAGCTTTTGGACGAGCAATCTCTTGGTACCCACAAGAGTTGAGATATAGGTGCCTGTGTGCACCAACACCCACCTCAGAATATATCAAGGAACTCCTCTGCAAGCATGTTGTGTTTCAGTAACTGATGGCACGGACGTCAGTTAGGGGTCACTGGGATTCGTAATCACAACCCTTGTGCTCCCTGCTGCTAATCCTCTGCTCATCTGGTTTATGCTTCTGATAAAGCCGGATCCTTGTCTACCTGACCATCACCAAGAATCCTCTCAGGTCGCCAGGATCTTTTTATCTGCTAAATAGTGTAGAGGGGAGAAAATCCAATATTAACGCATAATCAGAGAAAATAGGATTTTAAACTCTAAAGGACCACTGACTCAGAATCTCAAATTTAAGGGATTTATCACAAAGCCAAAAATAACTGCACGTACAAGCACCTCCTCACGAGGTTAAGAAAATAAATGGGCACTAATACAAAGAAGATCCTACGCAGGAGTCTCATCCGACTCAGAATAAGAAGAATAGTCAGCTCTAGTATCAGGTAGGCAATAACAACTCCAATCTGGATGTTAGAAGTCATTCTCCTAAAAGAAAATCAGTTAATATATCCCTACTCTAACTCTAAAATGACATCCCTACTTAGCATTTTTCCCCAGGCAAGAGGGTAAAAAGGTGTCAGAAGTGAAGACTTCCTTAGAAGTACACTCACTTAGTCAGAGCTCGTTCTAAGATGCTCCTTCTAGCTCCCCATCTAAACCTCAACAGCTCAACCCACGGGGCACTGTCCCTAATACAAAATCCCAAAAACGTAGACCACGCCCTCCGGCACACCTCTTCAGCCAGGTCTTTTTCCAGTACTTTTCCACTGAAACTTGTCTCTCATCCAACGACGGTTAGCTTGACCTTGGGTCCCAGGCACCTTCTCCGCTGAAAGTATAATCCCTACATTCCAGTATACTCCCGTATTGGCTTCTCATGACATCCTAACTCCGGAAACAAAGGGTTAGTTTCTCTAACGAGCTAGGTGTCCTTGCATCTGCTACAGAAACATGGGAACGAGAAACTTTCCACTTCTCTAAAATTTTCTAACGTCTCTGAAACCCAAAGCCTTACCAAGGGAAATCATTTTCGGCCTACATCATTTAGCTAACATAAGAAAGAAACAGGCCTTTCTCTTAACGTATATGCGATCAGGCCTTTACACAATTCAAACACACTCTTAGATAATCACACTATAAGCATTGATTTCATTACTCTACATATCTGAAGAAGCAAAACTACACGTGCAAACTTTAATATGGTACACGTTTAAACCTAATGCATCACATTACACGAAAATCAATCATTATGCATAGACTAAAATACATTTTCGTTATGACTTGATTACATTTCTAATCACACTATTATAAGCAGATGTTAGTAATACAATTCTAAGGCACACGTTAATATAGGTCCCCTAAATATGCGGGTGCGGACTAACAGTAATTATGATGCACCCCTACAATTTTCGAAACAACATGGCGCTCTATCAGTTCCCCCCTTTGATGACTAGTGTCATCACACCATTTCACAATTCCCTTGGAGAAAGAACTGACCTAAACAGTAATTGTTGCCATCCTCCCCCGTCGGAGTCTCTCCATATTTTTAAGGTTCTGACAAACCAGCGGGACCGATCATCTGTGTAGGTCATATCGATTTAATTTCCCCTGACAAGCGGTCAGTAGGGGGAGTAGCAGTGATCGTTCGGATCCATGAGGCAATGTTTACTCAGAGTCAAAGTACTCCATACTGCGGATTTGTAAGTAGCAAAATCCACAACACTCACAGCACACTTTAGGATGTGTGCTGATATTATCACCACTGTGACCTTCCTTCTTTTTGGTCGCACACTTCATTTTGGTCCTGACGAAAGCCTCTTGAACTAACATAAAGGCTGAAACTAGTAGACCTAAATCTTATTTTAAAACCTCATGCAGATCCCGACGATGTTTTTACTTATGTCCTAGGCCCCTTTTATTAAAACTTTTATAAGGGCTATTCCTAGAGACATTTTTAACACATAACTGCACTTCACATAGCACTTCACTTCTCTCACATAAACTACCTGCTCTGCTGTAACTCAGGCGTTGTAGCACATCTGAATTGCACTAGGTGATCCAGCTGGGCCCCCATGATGAAGCATGCCACCTACTAGGTAGGTGGGTGAGGGGTTTCCTAAAACAACTTCCAGTTGTCTGCGCTCCTTTCTTCGAAGGTTCTGGTCAGTACCTATGACCTGAAAACCTCAAAAGGACTTGCCCATTTTGTTTATTCATGTACTACTCAGGGAAGAGGACAAGTTAATTTTTTCCTTACTCTCTAGTTGTTTTTGTGTGTCCTGCTGTCTGGCCATTCGCATTTTACTCGCTCTGAGAGCTCTCTCAACTCTATTTCCTTTATACCACTTATAAGCTCTGATGAATCCCCACAAGCAAACCACACAAACCACAACAATGATGAGTGGTCTTACCACAAAGCCAATGAACCCCTTCCCTAAGTTGGCGAACCAACTTCCCACTCGACCAAATCCTTTACCAATCTTTTCCCACCCCCATCTTCGGTCAAATCCTCTATCTCATGATGGATCATGGTAATGTTGCTTATATATCTTTCAAGATCCTTGCTGTTGTCTGGATTATACGTACAACATTCCTGAACCTTCAATAATTTACAGACTCCACCCTCTTTTGCTAATAATACATCTAAAGCAAGGCAGTTCTGCAAAACCATCGTCCTTATCGATAACATCTCTCCATCCACAAGTATCAATGACTTCACGGTATTCATTGACAACTCATCAACCACAGTCACCAATCGTCTGATCTTCATATCATTCCACACCACACCCAAACTCGGTATCATTGCTCCAAAAATGTCTCCAATCACTGCTCCTGCACTCACAGCTCTCTTCACTCTCGAATGCTGTCCATCCTCCAAAAGCTCCAAATCCTCTGCATGGTAAATCTTCGGAAAAATAATTCCCAAATAGCACGTACCATACCAATCCGCAGGCAATCTAACATAAGCATTCTTTCCACACACATAATAAACAGTTGGAATCACTTGCACAGAGCCTTGCAAAAAGTTCTTAGCAGAATTTTCATTGTAGGTCTGATAACGTCTCACACACAGTTTTCCCCTCTGCTCCTTGTCCAATGCTATAGGACCATAACTTCCTCTAGCTCTGTGAGATCTTTCTTCTTCAGTCCAATCTAGTGGACTATCTCCTGTATCTCGTGTTTGTGTTATTCTTCTATATCTATCCTGTACCTGATCTACGAACTTCTTCTCTACATCTGACAATGAACAGGTCAAGTTATGCCCATGAGCATAAGCCGTATCCATTTCCAAACACGGTATGAAATACTTTTGAAGTCTGTCCTCTGACTTATAATAGTCATACTTATTCAAATGCTTGTAGGCTGGAACTTCATGAAGCACTGCATCGTTATTGGAAAAGAAATACTCAAACTGACCTCTTTCGTAAAAAATACTAAGCAACAAACTACATGAAATTCCATACGTCAGTGGAAGATGGTGATATCTAATACCCTCGTCCACTGAGGCAGGTAACTGCATGCACACGTAGCAGTCTTTCGCATCCATCGCATCCACATATTCATATAGCAGCCTCGCATACGCATTAAGCTTAAAATCACCTTTAGACAAATCTATGTGAAATCTACGACTCTCTTCGATTAGTAAAGCTCTTTCAGCTCCTATGGTGACCTCCTTTTGGCTAGAAGTGGTAGGTGTAGGTGTTCCATGTACCTGCTCATGCGAAACAATATATGAAGCTACAACTATAATGATTATAGAGACTATCATTCCACCTACAAGTGTACCTACTACTAATTTTGATCTACGATGAGTATTTCCAGGATCCATGATCTCGCAAAGTTCTCAGAAATTCTGACTTTCACTGGCAAAAAATTAAGAGTTTCTTTTCTCCTCCAAACGTCGCTTGCTAACCAGTTCGAACGATACTTCAAGAAGCTGGAAATCCCCTTACAATCTCATTTCCTTATTCACACAGTCCACAAAAAGACTTCCCTAGCCTTCTTTCGTCTACTTTCTGGAAAGTCCCTAAGTTAATTTTTCTTCCACTCGGGCCTAGGTTATCTTCTTTATAGATTTTTATTTACAACAAAGTTCACCTTTCAGTCCAAAATAAGATCAGCTCCCAGAATCTCTAAAACATGTTGCAAAAGTTCAAGACGAAGAATGATCACCTCATGGGGCAGTGCTTCAAATCCAAACATTGGAAAGACCAATCTTTGCAGTATCAGTTCACAGACTTTACTCAGAAGTGGGGGGTTTGGAACAGTCAGGGTCAACACTCCTTCGATTTCGAGACCTGGGACCACCAATCCCATGTCTATTTTCACATTCGGTGTCTTGCTGACCACAGTCACGAACCTCAACCTCCCCGAACTCAGAACTCCTGGTATCAGTCACAACGTATGCCCACTCTGGGGTGGCGTATCTCTGACACGGCACTCATGCTCTCCTGGATCTTCTCAGACCTCCTCGAGCTTGTTCTTCGTTACTCTGTTCAGATTCAGACGTCTCAGAAACTGGGGCAAGATCTCTTTCAGGAGCCAATCTCAGGTTCAGCCGCCTCTGACTCCCAGGCCAAACCTCTTCGGCTCTCGTGGCACTTCTGCTCTCCCTCTGGGTACCCTGTGCACCACTTCCTTCTTCGGCTGAATATGGCTCTACTCCACCCACAGCAATACATTCTCCGTCCGAGTCAAATTCGGGGCTCTGATTGACACAACCCCTTTCAGCTCGATCCAGTGCACAACCAGCTGCGTCAGCAACCCTCACAGCTTGACTTGCCCTCTCAGATGGCCCTGCCACCTCAGCTGGATTTTCATTCACGAGAGGGGCTGTTTCTTCCAAGGGTGCTGGGACTCTGCGGGTATGGGAGGCATGCACCCAGTTTGGCAATCCTCCTCACTTCACTGCCGTGTTCGTGACCAGTATTACCTGGTACGGGCCACGCCACCGAACATCCAAACAGCTCTTCCTCACGTGTTTACGAACAAGCACCCAATCTCCTGGACACAGGTTGTGGCACAGGTCACTTGAGGCCGAAACTGTTGCTGCTTGCACCTGCTGGGACACAGAACGGACCACATCTGCCAGTCCTTTGCAGTAATCTAGAATTAAGTCATCAGTGATGCTAATTGGTGCAGTAGCAGATATTGCTGGCAGTCGCATTGCCCTCCCCATCAGGATCTCATGAGGTGATAACCCAGTTCTCCTGTCTGGAACACTGCGAAGACTCATAAGGACCAAGGGCAATGCATCAGGCCATTTCAGGGACGTCGATGTACACACTTTTGCCATCTATGCTTTCAAAGTTCCATTAACCTGCTCCACAATCCCGGAAGCCTCTGGTCTGTAACTGCAATGTAGTCTCTGATCCACATTCAATGCAGCACAGAGCAACTTCATGATCTCAGTATGCAAATGTGTCTCTCTATCCGATTCCAAAGAAGTCGGAAAAACAAACCTCGGGATAAGCTCCCTCAACAATAGCTTAGCTACAGTGAGTGTGTCACATCTACGTGTTGGGTAAGTCTTCACCCACCTTGAGAAAACACATACCACAAATAAAATGTACCTCAACCCATTATATTTTGGCATCTCAATGAAATCCAACTGCACCCTATTGAAAGGTCCTCCTGACCTTCCAATGTGACTCAAATTAACGACAGTCTTCTTTCCTGCATTCATCTGTTGCCACGTAACACACCTCTGACATACAGCTTCAGCAACCGCACAAAACTTTGGATTGTACCAAGTCTGCCTAAACACTCGCACCATCGCATCACTGCCAAGGTGTACTGCACCATGTATCAACCTCGCCATTGGGCTCTACAAACTTTCCGGCAACACAGCTCGACCATCACTCGAGACCCACATATCCACATCTCCCTTCTCACATCCTGATCTTATCCACCTATCTCGTTCCTGGTCGGCAACCTCATCCTGCAATCGTTTTAGTTCCTCCCAAGTGTCTGCCATGGCTAACAACATGCTGAGCTTGGTTCTTTCTTGGCTCCCTCCAGTGTAACCTCCTGTAAATATACATCCCTGCTCTGCACAGAAACGGGCAACTTCATCCGCATAATTGTTACCCAACTAAACAAAATCAGTCCCTTTCCTATGAGCAGAACATTTGACAACTGCAATTTCCTTGGGACACTGTAACGCTTCCAGCAACTGTTTTATGTATTCCCCATTTCTGATGGGCAAACCTGAAGATGTCATGAAACCTCTCTGTGACCATAACTGCCCGAAGTCATGAACCACACCAAATCCGTTCTGACTGTCAGTGTAGATTGTTATCCGAATCTGACACGGGTCAAGCGATGATTTCAGCAACCTGTGCGGAATGTACTCCTTCTAAACAAGCAGCTTCAACAACTTCAGTGATGGTACATACAGCAAATGCTGCTCTTAGTCGACCAACATTGTCCCTTAAGTGTTAAATGGTAGCGGCAGTTTCAGTTGATAATCTTTCAAGTATTTGCCCGGCGGTAATCGCCTCTCATACCACTCGATAATTTACCAATAAAAGAGGCAGGCGCCGGAGACTGGAAGGCAGGAAACAAAGTTTTATTCCGTCGGAGCAGAACACATCAGATCAGACAGCAAGGTATCGTCACGAGGTGCTCTAACTGCATCTCTGAGACCTGGTCTCTTATACACTGGTTTATTGCTTTATTACACATAGTACATTCTTGAGATTCCCTTGATGCCTGAAAGAACATCCCCTGAAGCCCCGGCTCAGATCCGATCCCACACATAGATACAGTAGAAGTTCCCACCCTACCCGCAGTGGGAGATGGCTATCGCGCAGCAGGGAATTCCGCTAATTCCCGGGGGTGTGTGCAACTGGCCGGGTCTCAGGGGGTAGGGGCTTTGATCTACTGTAATCCCTTTGAAGTGGGGTGTTTCCCTTACAGTAGGGGCAGTAAACTGCATCCGCAGGGCTAGGTGATGGCCTGGGACCAGTTCAGACAATGGGGCGCAGAGGAAGGGGGTTATCAAAGGAGAGGCATGACCATGTATGGGTTGTCGGTTGGAAGTGGTTCCGTAGCAGGGTCGCGCAGAAGGAGAGGGTTTATGGCCTGTATGAGAGAGCGGGGGTGGCCGGCGCGCGGGGGATGCTTGCAGCGTCAAGGGAAAACGCTGGCGGTCGAGAGTGAGCGGGGAGAGAGCGGGGTGCCTAAAATGGCGGCCGTGCATTCGCTGCGCGTGGTGCTGGGGAGGGGCAAGATGGCGCAGATAATGTTCAGTTTGCGAGCTAAATTTCCACAGTCCTCCCTTTTAACATATCTCGCCAGCTTGTCCGGCCAATATTCGCCTTTGTTAGCCTTTCAGTTACAGTATCGTCAATGTTCGTCACACATTTAAAGATACAGAGTCTTTAGGGTAGGCAGGAGTAATCTGACACATTTGTACATTGTCTCATACAGTTTGATGAAGCAGGCGAGGAGGAAGTACATTCAAAGTTACAGTATAGTTGTGTACATGGCTGGTGTTGTATGAATGTTACTATACAAAGTTACATTTTCTTAACTTCTCAGTGTACAGTCGGAAGTGATTGATGCAACATCATGAAAACTTGATAAGAAGATAGTTAATATAATAAGGTGGTTGGGAGAGGATTTTCAACTTTGACATGGGTTCTTCTTTCCAGTGTCCTTGTTTATAAAGAGCTATCACTGGTAAGCTCTCATTGTTGTTCTTCTTTCGTTGGCACTGTTGAGCACCGGCGGTGGAACTAAGGTCCAGCTCAAATCCGATTTCTTCACGTGGCAGGGTGTGACCACTCACTGTTCTTTGATCACAGTCCTGTTCCTTAACACAGTTCACCACAGGTACTTTTGAGACAGGGTGCCGGCCTTTTGTTCCTCGGTAGTAGGTCAAAGTCATAGTCCAAATGAAAGAGGAAGAGAGAATGGGGTGGCATGGGATCAGATCAAAAATGCGGACCAAGGAGAGCAGAATCTTTTCAGCACTGGGCCCATCAATCGGGCCCGACGGGTTAAGACTTCAGGCATGCTGGTCAGTGAGCAGGGGCCTCGATGTAGCCCTTCGCGCTCATCGTTCTGATAATGGTGCCTCGTCTCACACTCTTGTTGCTTCGTCGCTTCCCCCTTGGTCGATGTCATAGATGTTTTATGATCCGCAGCCAGACTGTGCGTCACATCCGACCCCTCTCTTCCGATGGCTGCAGGTTATCCTTGAATAGGTTATAAGAAACGAAAGTCTTAGAGATCTTGGCAGGGAAGACATTTACATACTTCATTCTCTCTCCCAACCACTGAGTAGTTGCGGAAATGCTCTTATCTGTTACTATATGATTGGTGTCTATTAACTCTGATGTTAATGTGCGTGTTACTAATCTATTAATTACTGCTGTGGTGCAGGGTTCTGTGGGTGTCCCTGTCCATCGTCTGGCCTTCTAGGTGTCAGTTTCTGCGCCCTATAATGCAAGGTTTGGTAATACCCGTAAGTGCGAGGTGCTATGGTCATGCGTTCACGAGTATCCTTTTCATACAGTAGGTGGCCCTTTATCAGTTTAAAACAGGGGCCATCAGCTGTTTCGTTCGGGATACTCTGAGACGGCTAGTATAGGGCTGGAGTTATCTTTGGGAGAACAGGGTGCTTTAGACATTCTACTCCGGGCCAATTGGTCAGGGGTAATTCTGGGTGGTGGAGATGGTGTCCCTTAAGAACAAAAACCACTGGCATATAGTCCCCGTGTTGTGGGTCAGATTGGGAGACATCAGTCGTCTTACCTGTCCTTTCCTTCTCAGCCGATTAGGCTTAATGTTTGTAAAAAAAGGAGAGGTAGTAACGTGGTAAAGTATGGTCGTTTTTGTTTCTATCAATTTGTTCGAACACCACTGTGTTCAGGCCAATTATACACTTACCAAAGAGGTGTATGTCGTTAATTTATTCAAGAAGAAAGAGGGCAAGAAAGAGCCTTTTGCGAGGGAGGGGGAGAGAGTGTGAGAGAGAGAGAGAGAGAGAGAGAGAGAGAGAGAGAGAGAGAGAGAGGAGAGAGAGAGAGAGAGAGAGAGAGAGAGAGAGAGAGAGAGAGAGAGAGAGAGAGAGAGAGAGAGAGAGAGAGAGAGAGAGAGAGAGAGAGAGAGAGAGAGAGAGAGAGAGAGACACGTGTGCATCAAGTAGGCTATTCTGGCGTACATACGACACAAAACGAGAGAGAGAGAGATGGGTAAGATAATAGGTCACTTGGTGCACACACAACATGGAGTAGCATGGGTCTGTTCCATGTAAGAAAACACAAGCGGGGAAAAGACATAAATTCGGTGATCACGTACACACAAATGCCGGATAGGGTGTGACAGTACATGCGTCAAGACGGAGACTCAGGGCTGCGTCGAGCACGGGGACCTCTCCTTTCCTGTCCTCTATCCCTATGCATGCTGCGTACCTTCAGTATTTTGTAGTTCATCTTATGGGTTGTCTGACCCTTTATTCTCCTCCCTTTGATCGGTGGACGCACACTTCAATCATACAATGACGCTCTCTTCAAGTGATCCGAACATGAAATGCATACACATTCATATCGTATAATCGTAGTACACACGCACAATCATATCATACAGTTTTTCATGTTCTCAATGGTGGTCTGTAATTTTACACACTATCTCACAACGTTTGTCTATGTTTTCCCTGATGTTGAACTTGGTGCGGTCCATGTCCACTCCACTCTTCAGTCGGAACTTCGTCGTGACCTATAGAGGGGAAATAAGAGGGGAGGGGAGGTGCAGTATTCAAAATACCCCAGCGCGCGCAGACACGAAAGGTTCTACCTACCATGTACCAGGCTAGCCGCAGGGTTGGGTAATACCACGGACCCATTATTCTTTAGTTTGAGGCAAAGATGCTCTAGTTCATTCATCTCCTAAATTCGCGTTCCCTGGTCGTGCATGTATTTCTCAATTGGTCGTGTATTATGGTGCAGGATACCATACCTTGCATGCGACATATACCTTAAGTTATAGTTCATTATTGATTTGACAATTCTTGGAAAAAGGGCAGGCGTGATGGGTACAAATTCCGTTAAACAAAAAGATTTTTAGGCAAATTGTGTCTGTATTATCTGTATGCTTTCGCTTAGGAGTAACAATCATTTATTTAAAAAGAAAAACCTTCAACAACCTAGATGATTAGTCATGACACTGAGTTCGTAATTCCTTTTTAAGAAGCCCTTTATTTAAAACAATGTCAGTATGGAAATACGGGCCTACAGCCGCCACAGACCGGCCACGGTGTGAGAGGCGTCGAGCAACATGAGCAACACTGGATCAACATAAAAATCGGTTCCCCCCTCTCCCCCACCGCCATGTGTGAAAGCATCGCATACATGTATATATATCTCTTTTTAACACGAATGTCACGTGACTGGAACGCCACAAGGAGTTGTAGGCCACTCCTACATCAGCGCCATCTTAGGGCGGGGTCGGGCCAGTGCACAGTCTAAGTCTTTCCATGAATTAGCAGTTGAACCAGAATCCCTTTCGGTAGTTCGAGAACTTTCGTTAGCGTCAACTTTGCGTCACTGCAACCTTGTAGCAATGCCACGGTTTGTTCTTAGGGCGGGGCAGCAGGCGGGTTCTTCCGCCGACGCTTTACTGTCTCACTGTATCAAGCGGAGGCAAGGTGGCTGCCGCCCGGGGGCAAAAAGAGCAATGGTGGTGGTTTTGTCCTTACCGGAAGTCCGCAGGAGTCGAACGTCAAATGACTCCAACCAATTCTGCAAGGCTGAGGGGAGCGTTCTGTTAAGGGTGGGGCCCATGCCCTAGCAAACAAGCTTTCGAGTCCAGAATTGTCTCACGGTGGGCCAGGCCTGGAACCGGAGGGGTCGACCGCCGGAGTTCAAGGGCAGCAGTAGCAGCAGCTCTTCGGTACAGTCACCGGAGAGGAGCCAGCAGCAGTAACAGCAGCAGTTCGGGTGGTGCTGCCACCGGGGTTATTCCAGTAGCAGTGACGACAGCAGTTTGGATGGTATCACCACCGGGGTGGGTCCCCGATTACCTTGCTGCGGGGGCCCACTCCTCACGTCGGGCGCTAGCGGCAGTCCTGGTGAACCCGGTGCTTGGGTTGTTGCCTGGCGGCCGCGTGCAGGGGTGCCGGCTCAGCCGAACGGCGAATGAAGTGGCAGGGCGCAACTCAGTTGGCCGACGTGTGAAAGGTGTGGTTTGGGGTGCCCTCATCTGCTGGCGAGCCTCCACCTGGGGAGGTGGGGGAGGTCCGTCCGTGTCGCCTCCCCCCGCCAGGGCACCCTCCGTTATTGAAGGAAGAAGTGACTGGGAAGACCCGCACAGCGTGCCAGGGTGAAATTCAGCAGGCCGATGAAAAAGATGGCTGGGTGCAGCTTAGCTGGCCGGTGAGTGAAAGACGGTTGGGTGCAGCTTAGCTGGCCGGAGAGTTAAAGGCGGTTGGGGTGCAGCTTAGCTGGCCGGCGAGTCAAAGGCGTTTGGGGTGCCTGGCAAGCCTCCACCTGGGGAGGTGGGGGAGGTCCGTCCGCGTCGCCTCCCCCCGCCAGGGCAGCAGCCATAATTGAAGAAAGAAGAAAGAAAACGGGAAGGTCCGCACAGCGTGGCGGGCCCCGCCTTGGTGTTGCCAGAACTTCGGCGCTTCGTATAGCCTCCGGCCTATTCGCACAATCGCTCGCCACTGATGTCAATGGATTTTTGCATGGTTTTTATAGCCCAAAGTCAACTAAGAGGGACCGCCCAAAACAGGCCAATGTTGCAATTTCGAGGAAGGAGAGGCGAGGACGGTGTCACGTGGACGTTAAGGCTTTGGGATGGAGGTTGCAGCAGACTGTCATGTAAATAGTTGTTTTAAAACGTGTTTTAACCTGTTTACCCTGTTGGTGTGTTTGTTCTATCCTATAAGTTATTAAAATGTTATAACTACATTACTTCGTTGGAGTGTTTGTACATATTTGTAGTCTGATGACGAGCACAAGGAGGTGACTGTGCAATCGGAAAAAGAACATAGCCCAATTGTGCGCGATCTAGCCCTAGTTCGGTGACGTCGATGGTGGGTGTCAGCAGGCTTCCGTTTGTGCGGGATTTTGTCATGCTTATTGGGCGGGGTGGGCAGTAGGGCAGACATGTTTAGGTAGCGAGAGTAATGGAGTCGGGCTACCTCGTGGTCGTCTCGACCGTGAGCTTGACTCCTTCCCTTGGTTTCATATGTCCCACAAAGGGCTAACTCCTAGCGTTATTTTAGTTTTTGTAAGGTCAAAAAGGATCCTACCAGTGCCTTTACTATCTTGTCGATTCCTGTTCGTTCATCCTTAGCTAATCGATTCATTCTGGTGGACTCTTTCTTTCCTATCTCATGGTCGTCTAGCGTTGTAGTCGACGTTGGGTTCGGCACAAGAGGCTCAGCCGGCGCGGAGGCCGTGAGGGCCGAGGCCCTTGTACTGCTTTCGCTCGTGTTCGGGGGTTGTGGGTGTTGTACTATTGATTGGGAGGGTGCATACGGAGGGGGCATGTAAATGATCGGGGGACCTAACAGTAATTCGTCATTCGTTTGCTGCTTGGAGGACAATACAGGGTAGAGCAAAGAAGGGGTCCTAACAGCGTACTGGCCTGAGGTTTCGGGCTCCTGTCTTAGTTTAGTTTCCCTTCTCTCTTTTATGTCTTCTTCTAACTTTTTAGCGGCAAGGTGAGCTGCCTTTCGTAATTCCTTTTCTGCTTTTACTTCTTCCCTCTTTTTCCGTTGCGTTGCTTCTTTGCGCCACATGCCGATACTGTCAAGCATAGTAGGCGTCGTCTTATTGCTACGCAGAGCTATTTCTAGCGCTTCTATCTTATGGTCGTCGAAGGATCCCATCAGTGGCCACTGACTTTCGGGGTCCTTCTTGGTATATTTATGCCACAGCTTGCTATAAGCTACGGCGACTAGTCCATATTTAGTGAACATGTCCTTATTAGGGGTGCCTTCCAGTGGAGCCGGATGGTTCACCTCTAATAAGCGGTCCGGGCAGAACCAACTACCAATCAGTGGGGAGAAGATAGGCATGACGGGTTTCAACGGGGACAAAAGTCAGCACTACCTATCTTTTCACTGCTTGCAAAGACTAGACAGAATATCTCTATTCTTCGTTATTTGTAAGCAGAGAATACCTCCAAAGAACCAATATCGAACAACTAGTGTTCGGACAATCAATCAATCAATCAATGGGGAGATAAAGATAGGCACGACGGGTTTCAACGGGGACAAAAGTCTGCGTTACCTACCCTTCACTATTTGCAAAGACTAGACAGAATATTCCTATTCTACGTTATTTGCAAACAGAGAATATCTCAAAAAGTACTATTCTTCAAAACAATCAATGTTCGGACAATCAATCAATGGGGAGATAAAGATAGGCACGACGGGTTTCAACGGGGACAAAAGTCTGCGTTACCTACCCTTCACCATCTGCAAAGGGAGAGAGAGAGAGTATTTCTACTCCTCCCCGTTTGTAGACAGCGAATATCTCAAAGAGAACAATCAATGAGCATAATCAATGAGCAATACTAGTATTCAAACAATCAATCAATTATTTCGCACTTTTGTCGTATTTCACGACCTTACCCGGACCGCGTGGACAGTTTCTCGTCTTCCGCCTCCAGCGCCCGATCGTCCTCTATTCTCCGTATTTGCCGCGGCACTCCTGATGGTTCCCAGTCAGGACCGTAGATCACTCGAGAGAGGTCTGCTCGGAACCAGTGAAGTTCGGATGATCGGCTGCCAGACGAGGGTCTATTGGGCAGGAGCTCTCCCGATCGTTGCAGTCGTTCACTCTGTCGTCGGGACCTCTCCCACTGGATCCACGTGTCGCTGATGGGCCCCACGTTTGGGACGCCAATTGTTAAATGGTAGCGGCAGTTTCAGTTGATAATCTTTCAAGTATTTGCCCGGCGGTAATCGCCTCTCATACCACTCGATAATTTACCAATAAAAGAGGCAGGCGCCGGAGACTGGAAGGCAGGAAACAAAGTTTTATTCCGTCGGAGCAGAACACATCAGATCAGACAGCAAGGTATCGTCACGAGGTGCTCTAACTGCATCTCTGAGACCTGGTCTCTTATACACTGGTTTATTGCTTTATTACACATAGTACATTCTTGAGATTCCCTTGATGCCTGAAAGAACATCCCCTGAAGCCCCGGCTCAGATCCGATCCCACACATAGATACAGTAGAAGTTCCCACCCTACCCGCAGTGGGAGATGGCTATCGCGCAGCAGGGAATTCCGCTAATTCCCGGGGGTGTGTGCAACTGGCCGGGTCTCAGGGGGTAGGGGCTTTGATCTACTGTAATCCCTTTGAAGTGGGGTGTTTCCCTTACAGTAGGGGCAGTAAACTGCATCCGCAGGGCTAGGTGATGGCCTGGGACCAGTTCAGACAATGGGGCGCAGAGGAAGGGGGTTATCAAAGGAGAGGCATGACCATGTATGGGTTGTCGGTTGGAAGTGGTTCCGTAGCAGGGTCGCGCAGAAGGAGAGGGTTTATGGCCTGTATGAGAGAGCGGGGGTGGCCGGCGCGCGGGGGATGCTTGCAGCGTCAAGGGAAAACGCTGGCGGTCGAGAGTGAGCGGGGAGAGAGCGGGGTGCCTAAAATGGCGGCCGTGCATTCGCTGCGCGTGGTGCTGGGGAGGGGCAAGATGGCGCAGATAATGTTCAGTTTGCGAGCTAAATTTCCACATAAGCATGAACTGTCCACAAAGAAAATTTCATCAGGATCAGGTAGTGGTTCATCGACAATGTCTGGTCTCGGTTTGGTGCACAGTTCAGTCACATCAAGACAATCGTGGTCCTCACAATCTTCACCATCTGCATTTGGAATGGGCATCAACGTTGCAGGATTCAAAACAGAATACCTCCTCAAAGTCACATTTTCTGCCGCAAGTATAACCTGCTCATAGCGTGTTAATCGGTTATTTGTGAGGTGCTGTGTTTTAATCCTCGTCATCAACAGTTCAACAGAGTGTGGCACATAAACTGTAAGTGGATGTCCCATGACAATACTCTCACACCTTTCAATACTGACACCTGTTGCAGCAACAGATTTGAGACATCCGGGCAACGCAGAAGCTACTGGATCTAAAGTAGCTGAAAAGTAGGCACTGGTCTACGGACACCTCCATGATTTTGAGTCAGAACTGACAATGCACAACCTTCTCTCTCACAACAGAACAACGAGAAAGCCTTGTTGTAATCAGGCATTCCCAAAGCTGGAGCGCAACACATGGCTTCTCTCAGCTTCAAAAACGACATTAAACAGTCGTTGTCTCATGGTACCGGATCACTCACATACTTGTGCATCAGCCGTTGTAAAGGCTTCGCTTCAAAGGAGAAGTTGGGAATCCATTGGCGACAGTAGCCAACCATCCCCAGGAACATTCTGACCTCTCTCTGTGTGGTAGGCACAGGCATGTTCATAATTGCCTCAATGCAATCTGGCGACACCTTCCTCTTGCCCTTCTCAATTCTGTGACCCAAGTACTGCACTTCACTCAGACAGTACTGCAATTTGTTTGGGGACACCTTGTGTCCATTCTCTGCCAAATGATTCAGTAAAGCAATGGTATCAATCCTGCAAGCGTCTTTTGTTTCTGAGGCAATGAGCAAGTCATCGATGTATTGCACCAGAACAGAGTTCTGTGGCAACACAAGGCTCTCAAGATTCTTCTTCAAGATCTGATTAAAGATCGATGGACTCTCTGTAAACCCTTGAGGGATACAACACCACGTTAACACACGATTCTCCAGCCGGAAAGCAAAAAGAAATTGGCTCTCCTCATGGAGTGGAATCGAGAAGAATGCTTGACACAGATCAATCACTGCAAACCACTCAGCTTCGCATGGAATCTGAAACAGTATCACTGTCAGTACCGTGATCTTCTAAACACACAGGAGCAAAACGCAGCAAGTTCCCAATGCCTCCCTAGGTCTTCCCAGCAACCCGCTATTAACGCGTGTCGCCAAAGAAACCCCAAGGGGGAAAGGGGATGGGACAGAGAAGAGACAATCACTCAGCAACTCTTCTTTCTTCTGCTGATGCTGTTCTATCTTCTGCTTTCTCTTCTGACTGGTCTGTTTGACACGCTAAAAGAAATGTTCACATTAACTTAATCAATATACTTCTCCAATTCCTGCTCTGTCAATTATGAGTTTCATCTACTAAACCTACCCAGTCTCTGAGTGATCGATGCCTCTCTTCTTGTAATTTGGTGTGTAATGTATTGTCTTCCTTCTGGTGCTGTAACTAAGATTTGACAAGTGTTAATTATTCACTCACTTTTATCTAAGTCTTATGTGTCTATCTTGTCTGGTCAATGTTCTCCTCACCAGCCTATCTTGAAGGATGTCTTTTATAGAATGCCTTAAGGTAAGTGTGCTTCTTCACATCTGCTCTCGAAGTCTTTACTTAGTATGACTAAGCCTTATGTAAGCTCTAGTGAAAAGCGACTCAGAGTTCCATGTACACTGGAAGTATATTTACATTACTTCTCTCCTCATGTCTTTCTTGTAGGACCCCAAACTGACTAGAATTTTCGTTTGCGGACCTTTCCTTCTTTACATATGTACATTCGAAAATTAATATATATATATTTACAATGGTGCGCGTCTTAATGATCAAGTTCTGACGCTATGTCCACCAACAAGAAATAAATGCGCTGTGCAAATACTTCTCAGCCTTTTTGGTCTCGCGACTAAGAGTTGACTGGATACATTTATCTTTCTAACGATGCTCCACTTTTCTTCAGCACACAAGATAGTAACGGTCTTACTTGGATGTCAAGGATTCATGACAGGAATAACTCAGGAGAAACACGACGAATAAATTCCCTCACAACTACGCGACGCTCATAACTTCTGACTTCTCTCCTCAGGAAACTTCAGTGAAGTGCGCCTCTCCACAGACCTAACACCTGGATCTTATCTAATTCGCCCCAAACACTAGAGCGCTAACCTACTGCTCAAATGGCAACTCCAGCGGCCATCTTGGATTGTATTATCTATTGCTGCCTAGTTCTTAGGTGATAGCGCCTTTTGGAGAATTTGTGTCTCACTGGAAGCTTGCAGTTTAGTAACGATTTGACACTCCTGACAGTACCCCCTCTCAAAGTGCGTCCTCCCTGTCTGGGCTTTTTGGGAAATCTTCTATGGAATTCCCTGATTAACCTTGGGGCATTAACATTGGAAGACACCTCCCACGACCTCTCCTCAGGTCCATAGCCTTTCCAATCCAGCAAGTAGTACAGTTTTCCTCTGCGTACTTTTGCATCCACTATTTGCTGAACCTCAAACTCTTCTCCTCTCTCTGTCTGGATGGGTTTGGGTGATTTCTGAATCCGTAAATCTTTTGATGCCTTTTTTAATAAGGAGACATGAAACACTGGGTGTACTCGTAAACTTTTAGGCAACCTCAACTGGTAATTTAATGTACTTAATTTCTTCTCTATGACATAAGGGCCTACAAATCTTGGCTGTAATTTCCTGACTCCTTTTAGCCCTAAATTCTTAGTGTTCAGCCAAACCTTATCTCCTTCCTGCAGTTCTGGTTCTTTCTTCCTTTTCCTGTCTGCATAGAATTTATAATTTTCCTTAGCCTTAATTAAATTGTTTGTGGCTAAACTATGCACTCGTGTCATGTGTCCAACTAAATCTGTAACTGCCGGTACATCAGCCTCGTGAAAACTTAAAGCTTGACGTGGGTGTCTACCGGTGTTAAGGTAAAAAGGTGAATAACCGGTAGATACATTTTTTGCATTGTTATGCACGAATTCAGCTGCCCACAGGAAATCTGGCCAATCACCTTCCTGCTCTAACAAACACAGTCTTAAATATTGTTCTAGTTCTTGATTTGTTCTCTCTGTCTGGCCATCTGTCTCTGGGTGATAACTAGTGGTGTACCTAGTGTCTACGTTCAACTTTCTTGTAAAAGCCTTCCAAAAATGGGATAAGAATTGAGTCCCCCTATCGGTTATCAAAACCTTAGGTATACCATGGGCTCGAACTATGTTCTGACTAAATGCATGTGCCAAGGTTACTGCTGTAGGGACTCCCTTTAATGGTATGAAATGGGCCATTTTAGTGAATGCATCTACACACACCAAAATTGTGTCAATACCCCTACACGAGGGGAGATCTACAATTAGATCTAAGGTGATTGTGTGCCAGGGGTAAGGTGGTGTTGGCAAGGGTTGCAGTAATCCCTTGGGTGATTGTCGCTCCGGTTTTCCCTGAGCGCAGGTCTCACAAGTGGTTACATACTGCCGTACATCTTTGATCATATTTGGCCACCAAAAACGTCGTCTCACTAGATCTTCAGTCTTGGCAATACCCTTATCTCCAGCCAAAATGTCATCATGACTTTCCTTCAGAGCCTTTCGCTGCATGTCGATTGTTGGCAAGTAAAGAGCTCCTTGATGGTATGGTAAACCCTCTCGAATTTCTCTTCCAGAGTCTTCTTGGACCCACTTTTCCATTTCCTCTAAGGACATTTGGCCCCGATCTTCCTGTGATTCCTGCAAAACCGCTCCTATTACTCTTTCTGCTGGGATAATTGTCTGATCCTTGGTTTCTTCTAAAACTCCTTCTGTACCCAATCTTGACAAGGCATCTGCCTTTCCATTTTGTGATCCTGGGCAATAGGTGATAACAAAATCATAGTCGGCAAAATACAACGACCAGCGTAACTGTCTTGGAGTTAAAGTTCTTGCTGACTTCCGAAACTTCAGATTTCTGTGGTCTGTATATACTGTCACCACATGCCTAGCTCCCATTAAGTAGTGCCTCCATTCCTTGAACGCATCTTTGATGGCTAATAGCTCCTTCTCGGTTATGGTGTAATTGACTTCCGCCGCTGTTAGTTTTCTTGATCGGTAGGCCACCGGATGGAGTTGTCCAGTAGTCTTATGTCTCTGTGATAATACTCCCCCCAAGGCCAAATTGGAAGCATCAGTTTCCACAAAGAAGGGTTCCGAAGGATCGGGATGTAATAATATTGGTGCTGTAGTGAAATCCTTCTTCAGCTGCTTGAACGACTCTTCTGCTTCCTCTGACCATTCAAATTTGGCTCCTTTCTTTAGCAATTTAGTCATAGGAATCAACTTCTGGGAAAAGTTTTGAATGAATCTCCTGTAGAAATTAGCAAATCCAATAAAACTTTGAATTCCTTTCACGGATGTAGGAGATTCCCACTCAATTACAGCCTTGATCTTATTTTCATCCATGGTTACCCCTTTAGGGGCTAGTACGAATCCCAGGAACTCCACTGAGGAAACACTAAAGGCACATTTTTCTAGTTTCACAAACAAGCTGTTCTCACGCAGTTTCTGCAGGACCTTTTTGACATGTTCTTCATGTTCTTCTTCTGTACTTGAGTAAATCAGTATATCATCTATGTATACTATTACATTCCGATCTATGTATTCCTTCAAGACATCATTGATGAAATGTTGGAAAGTGTCTGGGGCGTTGCATAAACCGTAAGGCATGACTTGGTATTCAAAGAGCCTGTGCTTAGTTCTAAAAGCCGTCTTCCATTCGTCTCCCTCACGAATTCGAACTAGATGGTATGCCCCTCTCATATCCAATTTGGTATAAATCTTCGCTCCCTTCACCTGATCCAATAAAACCGAAATTAAGGGCAAAGCATACCGATTCTTGACCGTGATCCGATTTATCGCCCTGTAGTCGATGCAAGTTCTCAATTCTCCACTCTTCTTCGGAATGAAAAAGAGTGGGGAAGAGACTGGGGATTGGGACGGTCTGATGAAACCGTTCTCTAGATACCTTTGTATGTACTCCTTCAGATGCTCATCTTCTTGTTCTGTTAAGGCATACATTCTGCTACAGGGGAGATTGGATCCTGGTTCCAATTCAATCTTGCTGTCAAAGTCTCTATGTGGTGGAAGTCTCTCCGCTTCCACCTCACTGAACACATCCTGAATTTCAATGTACTCTGCTGGCAGTTCCATCGTATCAATTACGCAGATAGTAGTGTTCCCCTCACTTAGATGAAAGGCCGAGGATTTCTCTAAAACATTTGCACATTCTTTCACACAATTTTCCTTGCAATAGTCCGAATTCAGGGTTAGTGTTCGAGCCCCCCAATCAATCGTTGGATTATGCTCTGTGAGCCATGGTAGTCCCAAGATTAATTGGAACTGAGGTGCGTCTATCAAGTTAAATTGCTAAATTTCACAATGGCCTTCCTTCAATTCCATTTCCACTGGCTCGGTGTGGCTCACAATTGGACCGGAAGATAGGTTGGTTCCGTCCACTGCTCGAACTGCTTCTTTTCTTTCCTTCTTGATGGCTCTTAACCCAATTTTTTCTGCAAACTTTAAATCACAAAAGTTGCCTGTTGCTCCTGAATCAATCATGACGGCTACCTGTCTTTGGATCTCTTCTCTATAGCGTAGGGTTACCATTATAATCAAATGCGGAGCCGCGGATTGCAAGGTATTGGCCAATGTATGAACTTCCGGAGCTGTCTTAGAGTCTGCAACCACCAGTCCAACTCCACTTACTGGTGGTGCAATGCGTTTTCCGCCGGTGTCTGTTTGGGTTTCTTGGGACAGTTCTGGACGAAGTGTCCTTCACCTCCACAATACAAACATTGCCTGTTTGTTCTTCTTCTCTCCTTCTCTTCCTTGGAAAGGGGCCCTCTGATCGTTCCAATCTGCATAGGTTCTCCTCCGCGATTTGAATCAAGTTCCTTACTTCCTTCTGATTTTACACGATCAAATCTGGCCACACTGGGACGAAATTCTCTCTTCCTCTCTCCTCTTCTTTCACTTTGACGGAAATCGATTTCCAAAACTAAATCTATTAAGGCAGAAACCTCCGTGGGTCTGTTGGGCACTTGAGCCAAGGCGTCTTTTAATTCATCCTTTAACCCTCGATAAAATACTGCTGCTCGCTTGTTCTCAGGCCATTCAGTTTCTACCACCAGCTTATTGAACTGGGCCAAGTATGCCACCAGATCTCGACTCCCTTGCTTGATTTCCAACAACTCATTGTCTGTGGCTTGTGAAACTCTTCTCCTGTCGAAAATTCGAAGAAATTCTTTTTTAAATTCATCCAAATCATACAAAATGGGAGAGTTGCTGGTCACCAAGGGCATTGACCAAGACGCAGCGTCCCCACTTAGGTACGACAGGATAAATGCCACTCGAGACTGCGCATCAGGGAAAGGTGCCGGGCGACACATGAAGTGCAAGGTGCATTGTGTCAGGAACACTTGGGCCTTTTGGGGATCCCCACCAAACCGCTCTGGGGGCGCTGAAGGGATCACTGGTGACAAGGAATGTATTACCTGTGTCGTGCCCTTAGACTGAGAAGCTGATGCATCACTGGGATTCCCTTCTGAGTATATTGAATATCTCAAATTTGGGCTGGATACTATAGTACTCATCTTTAATGTTAAGTCAGAGGTTTCTTTCCTCAACTCTCTATGATCCTCTCTAACTGAAATTAGTTCCCTTTGAATTCCTTCTAATATTTCTCCTAACTTCTTTAAGTCCAAACCTTCTGCCATTTTGCTCAGGTGTGAAAATAATACGTGGGCACTTCACTCTGTCAGTACCGTGATCTTCTAAACACACAGGAGCAAAACGCAGCAAGTTCCCAATGCCTCCCTAGGTCTTCCCAGCAACCCGCTATTAACGCGTGTCGCCAAAGAAACCCCAAGGGGGAAAGGGGATGGGACAGAGAAGAGACAATCACTCAGCAACTCTTCTTTCTTCTGCTGATGCTGTTCTATCTTCTGCTTTCTCTTCTGACTGGTCTGTTTGACACGCTAAAAGAAATGTTCACATTAACTTAATCAATATACTTCTCCAATTCCTGCTCTGTCAATTATGAGTTTCATCTACTAAACCTACCCAGTCTCTGAGTGATCGATGCCTCTCTTCTTGTAATTTGGTGTGTAATGTATTGTCTTCCTTCTGGTGCTGTAACTAAGATTTGACAAGTGTTAATTATTCACTCACTTTTATCTAAGTCTTATGTGTCTATCTTGTCTGGTCAATGTTCTCCTCACCAGCCTATCTTGAAGGATGTCTTTTATAGAATGCCTTAAGGTAAGTGTGCTTCTTCACATCTGCTCTCGAAGTCTTTACTTAGTATGACTAAGCCTTATGTAAGCTCTAGTGAAAAGCGACTCAGAGTTCCATGTACACTGGAAGTATATTTACATTACTTCTCTCCTCATGTCTTTCTTGTAGGACCCCAAACTGACTAGAATTTTCGTTTGCGGACCTTTCCTTCTTTACATATGTACATTCGAAAATTAATATATATATATTTACAATGGTGCGCGTCTTAATGATCAAGTTCTGACGCTATGTCCACCAACAAGAAATAAATGCGCTGTGCAAATACTTCTCAGCCTTTTTGGTCTCGCGACTAAGAGTTGACTGGATACATTTATCTTTCTAACGATGCTCCACTTTTCTTCAGCACACAAGATAGTAACGGTCTTACTTGGATGTCAAGGATTCATGACAGGAATAACTCAGGAGAAACACGACGAATAAATTCCCTCACAACTACGCGACGCTCATAACTTCTGACTTCTCTCCTCAGGAAACTTCAGTGAAGTGCGCCTCTCCACAGACCTAACACCTGGATCTTATCTAATTCGCCCCAAACACTAGAGCGCTAACCTACTGCTCAAATGGCAACTCCAGCGGCCATCTTGGATTGTATTATCTATTGCTGCCTAGTTCTTAGGTGATAGCGCCTTTTGGAGAATTTGTGTCTCACTGGAAGCTTGCAGTTTAGTAACGATTTGACACTCCTGACAGTACCCCCTCTCAAAGTGCGTCCTCCCTGTCTGGGCTTTTTGGGAAATCTTCTATGGAATTCCCTGATTAACCTTGGGGCATTAACATTGGAAGACACCTCCCACGACCTCTCCTCAGGTCCATAGCCTTTCCAATCCAGCAAGTAGTACAGTTTTCCTCTGCGTACTTTTGCATCCACTATTTGCTGAACCTCAAACTCTTCTCCCCTCTCTGTCTGGATGGGTTTGGGTGATTTCTGAATCCGTAAATCTTTTGATGCCTTTTTTAATAAGGAGACATGAAACACTGGGTGTACTCGTAAACTTTTAGGCAACCTCAACTGGTAATTTAATGTACTTAATTTCTTCTCTATGACATAAGGGCCTACAAATCTTGGCTGTAATTTCCTGACTCCTTTTAGCCCTAAATTCTTAGTGTTCAGCCAAACCTTATCTCCTTCCTGCAGTTCTGGTTCTTTCTTCCTTTTCCTGTCTGCATAGAATTTATAATTTTCCTTAGCCTTAATTAAATTTTTTGTGGCTAAACTATGCACTCGTGTCATGTGTCCAACTAAATCTGTAACTGCCGGTACATCAGCCTCGTGAAAACTTAAAGCTTGACGTGGGTGTCTACCGGTGTTAAGGTAAAAAGGTGAATAACCGGTAGATACATTTTTTGCATTGTTATGCACGAATTCAGCTGCCCACAGGAAATCTAGCCAATCACCATCCTGCTCTAACAAACACAGTCTTAAATATTGTTCTAGTTCTTGATTTGTTCTCTCTGTCTGGCCATCTGTCTCTGGGTGATAACTAGTGGTGTACCTAGTGTCTACGTTCAACTTTCTTGTAAAAGCCATCCAAAAATGGGATAAGAATTGAGTCCCCCTATCGGTTATCAAAACCTTAGGTATACCATGGGCTCGAACTATGTTCTGACTAAATGCATGTGCCAAGGTTACTGCTGTAGGGACTCCCTTTAATGGTATGAAATGGGCCATTTTAGTGAATGCATCTACACACACCAAAATTGTGTCAATACCCCTACACGAGGGGAGATCTACAATTAGATCTAAGGTGATTGTGTGCCAGGGGTAAGGTGGTGTTGGCAAGGGTTGCAGTAATCCCTTGGGTGATTGTCGCTCCGGTTTTCCCTGAGCGCAGGTCTCACAAGTGGTTACATACTGCCGTACATCTTTGATCATATTTGGCCACCAAAAACGTCGTCTCACTAGATCTTCAGTCTTGGCAATACCCTTATCTCCAGCCAAAATGTCATCATGACTTTCCTTCAGAGCCTTTCGCTGCATGTCGATTGTTGGCAAGTAAAGAGCTCCTTGATGGTATGGTAAACCCTCTCGAATTTCTCTTCCAGAGTCTTCTTGGACCCACTTTTCCATTTCCTCTAAGGACATTTGGCCCCGATCTTCCTGTGATTCCTGCAAAACCGCTCCTATTACTCTTTCTGCTGGGATAATTGTCTGATCCTTGGTTTCTTCTAAAACTCCTTCTGTACCCAATCTTGACAAGGCATCTGCCTTTCCATTTTGTGATCCTGGGCAATAGGTGATAACAAAATCATAGTCGGCAAAATACAACGACCAGCGTAACTGTCTTGGAGTTAAAGTTCTTGCTGACTTCCGAAACTTCAGATTTCTGTGGTCTGTATATACTGTCACCACATGCCTAGCTCCCATTAAGTAGTGCCTCCATTCCTTGAACGCATCTTTGATGGCTAATAGCTCCTTCTCGGTTATGGTGTAATTGACTTCCGCCGCTGTTAGTTTTCTTGATCGGTAGGCCACCGGATGGAGTTGTCCAGTAGTCTTATGTCTCTGTGATAATACTCCCCCCAAGGCCAAATTGGAAGCATCAGTTTCCACAAAGAAGGGTTCCGAAGGATCGGGATGTAATAATATTGGTGCTGTAGTGAAATCCTTCTTCAGCTGCTTGAACGACTCTTCTGCTTCCTCTGACCATTCAAATTTGGCTCCTTTCTTTAGCAATTTAGTCATAGGAATCAACTTCTGGGAAAAGTTTTGAATGAATCTCCTGTAGAAATTAGCAAATCCAATAAAACTTTGAATTCCTTTCACCGATGTAGGAGATTCCCACTCAATTACAGCCTTGATCTTATTTTCATCCATGGTTACCCCTTTAGGGGCTAGTACGAATCCCAGGAACTCCACTGAGGAAACACTAAAGGCACATTTTTCTAGTTTCACAAACAAGCTGTTCTCACGCAGTTTCTGCAGGACCTTTTTGACATGTTCTTCATGTTCTTCTTCTGTACTTGAGTAAATCAGTATATCATCTATGTATACTATTACATTCCGATCTATGTATTCCTTCAAGACATCATTGATGAAATGTTGGAAAGTGTCTGGGGCGTTGCATAAACCGTAAGGCATGACTTGGTATTCAAAGAGCCTGTGCTTAGTTCTAAAAGCCGTCTTCCATTCGTCTCCCTCACGAATTCGAACTAGATGGTATGCCCCTCTCATATCCAATTTGGTATAAATCTTCGCTCCCTTCACCTGATCCAATAAAACCGAAATTAAGGGCAAAGGATACCGATTCTTGACCGTGATCCGATTTATCGCCCTGTAGTCGATGCAAGTTCTCAATTCTCCACTCTTCTTCGGAATGAAAAAGAGTGGGGAAGAGACTGGGGATTGGGACGGTCTGATGAAACCGTTCTCTAGATACCTTTGTATGTACTCCTTCAGATGCTCATCTTCTTGTTCTGTTAAGGCATACATTCTGCTACAGGGGAGATTGGATCCTGGTTCCAATTCAATCTTGCTGTCAAAGTCTCTATGTGGTGGAAGTCTCTCCGCTTCCACCTCACTGAACACATCCTGAATTTCAATGTACTCTGCTGGCAGTTCCATCGTATCAATTACGCAGATAGTAGTGTTCCCCTCACTTAGATGAAAGGCCGAGGATTTCTCTAAAACATTTGCACATTCTTTCACACAATTTTCCTTGCAATAGTCCGAATTCAGGGTTAGTGTTCGAGCCCCCCAATCAATCGTTGGATTATGCTCTGTGAGCCATGGTAGTCCCAAGATTAATTGGAACTGAGGTGCGTCTATCAAGTTAAATTGCTAAATTTCACAATGGCCTTCCTTCAATTCCATTTCCACTGGCTCGGTGTGGCTCACAATTGGACCGGAAGATAGGTTGGTTCCGTCCACTGCTCGAACTGCTTCTTTTCTTTCCTTCTTGATGGCTCTTAACCCAATTTTTTCTGCAAACTTTAAATCACAAAAGTTGCCTGTTGCTCCTGAATCAATCATGACGGCTACCTGTCTTTGGATCTCTTCTCTATAGCGTAGGGTTACCAGTATAATCAAATGCGGAGCCGCGGATTGCAAGGTATTGGCCAATGTATGAACTTCCGGAGCTGTCTTAGAGTCTGCAACCACCAGTCCAACTCCACTTACTGGTGGTGCAATGCGTTTTCCGCCGGTGTCTGTTTGGGTTTCTTGGGACAGTACTGGACGAAGTGTCCTTCACCTCCACAATACAAACATTGCCTGTTTGTTCTTCTTCTCTCCTTCTCTTCCTTGGAAAGGGGCCCTCTGATCGTTCCAATCTGCATAGGTTCTCCTCCGCGATTTGAATCAAGTTCCTTACTTCCTTCTGATTTTACACGATCAAATCTGGCCACACTGGGACGAAATTCTCTCTTCCTCTCTCCTCTTCTTTCACTTTGACGGAAATCGATTTCCAAAACTAAATCTATTATGGCAGAAACCTCCGTGGGTCTGTTGGGCACTTGAGCCAAGGCGTCTTTTAATTCATCCTTTAACCCTCGATAAAATACTGCTGCTCGCTTGTTCTCAGGCCATTCAGTTTCTACCACCAGCTTATTGAACTGGGCCAAGTATGCCACCAGATCTCGACTCCCTTGCTTGATTTCCAACAACTCATTGTCTGTGGCTTGTGAAACTCTTCTCCTGTCGAAAATTCGAAGAAATTCTTTTTTAAATTCATCCAAATCATACAAAATGGGAGAGTTGCTGGTCACCAAGGGCATTGACCAAGACGCAGCGTCCCCACTTAGGTACGACAGGATAAATGCCACTCGAGACTGCGCATCAGGGAAAGGTGCCGGGCGACACATGAAGTGCAAGGTGCATTGTGTCAGGAACACTTGGGTCTTTTGGGGATCCCCACCAAACCGCTCTGGGGGCGCTGAAGGGATCACTGGTGACAAGGAATGTATTACCTGTGTCGTGCCCTTAGACTGAGAAGCTGATGCATCACTGGGATTCCCTTCTGAGTATGTTGAATATCTCAAATTTGGGCTGGATACTATAGTACTCATCTTTAATGTTAAGTCAGAGGTTTCTTTCCTCAACTCTCTATGATCCTCTCTAACTGAAATTAGTTCCCTTTGAATTCCTTCTAATATTTCTCCTAACTTCTTTAAGTCCAAACCTTCTGCCATTTTGCTCAGGTGTGAAAATAATACGTGGGCACTTCACTCTGTCAGTACCGTGATCTTCTAAACACACAGGAGCAAAACGCAGCAAGTTCCCAATGCCTCCCTAGGTCTTCCCAGCAACCCGCTATTAACGCGTGTCGCCAAAGAAACCCCAAGGGGGAAAGGGGATGGGACAGAGAAGAGACAATCACTCAGCAACTCTTCTTTCTTCTGCTGATGCTGTTCTATCTTCTGCTTTCTCTTCTGACTGGTCTGTTTGACACGCTAAAAGAAATGTTCACATTAACTTAATCAATATACTTCTCCAATTCCTGCTCTGTCAATTATGAGTTTCATCTACTAAACCTACCCAGTCTCTGAGTGATCGATGCCTCTCTTCTTGTAATTTGGTGTGTAATGTATTGTCTTCCTTCTGGTGCTGTAACTAAGATTTGACAAGTGTTAATTATTCACTCACTTTTATCTAAGTCTTATGTGTCTATCTTGTCTGGTCAATGTTCTCCTCACCAGCCTATCTTGAAGGATGTCTTTTATAGAATGCCTTAAGGTAAGTGTGCTTCTTCACATCTGCTCTCGAAGTCTTTACTTAGTATGACTAAGCCTTATGTAAGCTCTAGTGAAAAGCGACTCAGAGTTCCATGTACACTGGAAGTATATTTACATTACTTCTCTCCTCATGTCTTTCTTGTAGGACCCCAAACTGACTAGAATTTTCGTTTGCGGACCTTTCCTTCTTTACATATGTACATTCGAAAAATTAATATATATATATTTACAATGGTGCGCGTCTTAATGATCAAGTTCTGACGCTATGTCCACCAACAAGAAATAAATGCGCTGTGCAAATACTTCTCAGCCTTTTTGGTCTCGCGACTAAGAGTTGACTGGATACATTTATCTTTCTAACGATGCTCCACTTTTCTTCAGCACACAAGATAGTAACGGTCTTACTTGGATGTCAAGGATTCATGACAGGAATAACTCAAGAGAAACACGACGAATAAATTCCCTCACAACTACGCGACGCTCATAACTTCTGACTTCTCTCCTCAGGAAACTTCAGTGAAGTGCGCCTCTCCACAGACCTAACACCTGGATCTTATCTAATTCGCCCCAAACACTAGAGCGCTAACCTACTGCTCAAATGGCAACTCCAGCGGCCATCTTGGATTGTATTATCTATTGCTGCCTAGTTCTTAGGTGATAGCGCCTTTTGGAGAATTTGTGTCTCACTGGAAGCTTGCAGTTTAGTAACGATTTGACACTCCTGACAGTACCCCCTCTCAAAGTGCGTCCTCCCTGTCTGGGCTTTTTGGGAAATCTTCTATGGAATTCCCTGATTAACCTTGGGGCATTAACATTGGAAGACACCTCCCACGACCTCTCCTCAGGTCCATAGCCTTTCCAATCCAGCAAGTAATACAGTTTTCCTCTGCGTACTTTTGCATCCACTATTTGCTGAACCTCAAACTCTTCTCCCCTCTCTGTCTGGATGGGTTTGGGTGATTTCTGAATCCGTAAATCTTTTGATGCCTTTTTTAATAAGGAGACATGAAACACTGGGTGTACTCGTAAACGTTTAGGCAACCTCAACTGGTAATTTAATGTACTTAATTTCTTCTCTATGACATAAGGGCCTACAAATCTTGGCTGTAATTTCCTGACTCCTTTTAGCCCTAAATTCTTAGTGTTCAGCCAAACCTTATCTCCTTCCTGCAGTTCTGGTTCTTTCTTCCTTTTCCTGTCTGCATAGAATTTATAATTTTCCTTAGCCTTAATTAAATTTTTTGTGGCTAAACTATGCACTCGTGTCATGTGTCCAACTAAATCTGTAACTGCCGGTACATCAGCCTCGTGAAAACTTAAAGCTTGACGTGGGTGTCTACCGGTGTTAAGGTAAAAAGGTGAATAACCGGTAGATACATTTTTTGCATTGTTATGCACGAATTCAGCTGCCCACAGGAAATCTGGCCAATCACCATCCTGCTCTAACAAACACAGTCTTAAATATTGTTCTAGTTCTTGATTTGTTCTCTCTGTCTGGCCATCTGTCTCTGGGTGATAACTAGTGGTGTACCTAGTGTCTACGTTCAACTTTCTTGTAAAAGCCTTCCAAAAATGGGATAAAAATTGAGTCCCCCTATCGGTTATCAAAACCTTAGGTATACCATGGGCTCGAACTATGTTCTGACTAAATGCATGTGCCAAGGTTACTGCTGTAGGGACTCCCTTTAATGGTATGAAATGGGCCATTTTAGTGAATGCATCTACACACACCAAAATTGTGTCAATACCCCTACACGAGGGGAGATCTACAATTAGATATAAGGTGATTGTGTGCCAGGGGTAAGGTGGTGTTGGCAAGGGTTGCAGTAATCCCTTGGGTGATTGTCGCTCCGGTTTTCCCTGAGTGCAGGTCTCACAAGTGGTTACATACTGCCGTACATCTTTGATCATATTTGGCCACCAAAAACGTCGTCTCACTAGATCTTCAGTCTTGGCAATACCCTTATCTCCAGCCAAAATGTCATCATGACTTTCCTTCAGAGCCTTTCGCTGCATGTCGATTGTTGGCAAGTAAAGAGCTCCTTGATGGTATGGTAAACCCTCTCGAATTTCTCTTCCAGAGTCTTCTTGGACCCACTTTTCCATTTCCTCTAAGGACATTTGGCCCCGATCTTCCTGTGATTCCTGCAAAACCGCTCCTATTACTCTTTCTGCTGGGATAATTGTCTGATCCTTGGTTTCTTCTAAAACTCCTTCTGTACCCAATCTTGACAAGGCATCTGCCTTTCCATTTTGTGATCCTGGGCAATAGGTGATAACAAAATCATAGTCGGCAAAATACAACGACCAGCGTAACTGTCTTGGAGTTAAAGTTCTTGCTGACTTCCGAAACTTCAGATTTCTGTGGTCTGTATATACTGTCACCACATGCCTAGCTCCCATTAAGTAGTGCCTCCATTCCTTGAACGCATCTTTGATGGCTAATAGCTCCTTCTCGGTTATGGTGTAATTGACTTCCGCCGCTGTTAGTTTTCTTGATCGGTAGGCCACCGGATGGAGTTGTCCAGTAGTCTTATGTCTCTGTGATAATACTCCCCCCAAGGCCAAATTGGAAGCATCAGTTTCCACAAAGAAGGGTTCCGAAGGATCGGGATGTAATAATATTGGTGCTGTAGTGAAATCCTTCTTCAGCTGCTTGAACGACTCTTCTGCTTCCTCTGACCATTCAAATTTGGCTCCTTTCTTTAGCAATTTAGTCATAGGAATCAACTTCTGGGAAAAGTTTTGAATGAATCTCCTGTAGAAATTAGCAAATCCAATAAAACTTTGAATTCCTTTCACCGATGTAGGAGATTCCCACTCAATTACAGCCTTGATCTTATTTTCATCCATGGTTACCCCTTTAGGGGCTAGTACGAATCCCAGGAACTCCACTGAGGAAACACTGAAGGCACATTTTTCTAGTTTCACAAACAAGCTGTTCTCACGCAGTTTCTGCAGGACCTTTTTGACATGTTCTTCATGTTCTTCTTCTGTACTTGAGTAAATCAGTATATCATCTATGTATACTATTACATTCCGATCTATGTATTCCTTCAAGACATCATTGATGAAATGTTGGAAAGCGGCTGGGGCGTTGCATAAACCGTAAGGCATGACTTGGTATTCAAAGAGCCTGTGCTTAGTTCTAAAAGCCGTCTTCCATTCGTCTCCCTCACGAATTCGAACTAGATGGTATGCCCCTCTCAGATCCAATTTGGTATAAATCTTCGCTCCCTTCACCTGATCCAATAAAACCGAAATTAAGGGCAAAGGATACCGATTCTTGACCGTGATCCGATTTATCGCCCTGTAGTCGATGCAAGTTCTCAATTCTCCACTCTTCTTCGGAATGAAAAAGAGTGGGGAAGAGACTGGGGATTGGGACGGTCTGATGAAACCGTTCTCTACATACCTTTGTATGTACTCCTTCAGATGCTCATCTTCTTGTTCTGTTAAGGCATACATTCTGCTACAGGGGAGATTGGATCCTGGTTCCAATTCAATCTTGCTGTCAAAGTCTCTATGTGGTGGAAGTCTCTCCGCTTCCACCTCACTGAACACATCCTGAAATTCAATGTACTCTGCTGGCAGTTCCATCGTATCAATTACGCAGATAGTAGTGTTCCCCTCACTTAGATGAAAGGCCGAGGATTTCTCTAAAACATTTGCACATTCTTTCACACAATTTTCCTTGCAATAGTCCGAATTCAGGGTTAGTGTTCGAGCCCCCCAATCAATCGTTGGATTATGCTCTGTGAGCCATGGTAGTCCCAAGATTAATTGGAACTGAGGTGCGTCTATCAAGTTAAATTGCAAAATTTCACAATGGCCTTCCTTCAATTCCATTTCCACTGGCTCGGTGTGGCTCACAATTGGACCGGAAGACAGGTTGGTTCCGTCCACTGTCGAACTGCTTCTTTTCTTTCCTTCTTGATGGCTCTTAACCCAATTTTTTCTGCAAACTTTAAATCACAAAAGTTGCCTGTTGCTCCTGAATCAATCATGACGGCTACCTGTCTTTGGATCTCTTCTCTATAGCGTAGGGTTACCATTATAATCAAATGCGGAGCCGCGGATTGCAAGGTATTGGCCAATGTATGAACTTCCGGAGCTGTCTTAGAGTCTGCAACCACCAGTCCAACTCCACTTACTGGTGGTGCAATGCGTTTTCCGCCGGTGTCTGTTTGGGTTTCTTGGGACAGTTCTGGACGAAGTGTCCTGCACCTCCACAATACAAACATTGCCTGTTTGTTCTTCTTCTCTCCTTCTCTTCCTTGGAAAGGGGCCCTCTGATCGTTCCAATCTGCATAGGTTCTCCTCCGCGATTTGAATCAAGTTCCTTACTTCCTTCTGATTTTACACGATCAAATCTGGCCACACTGGGACGAAATTCTCTCTTCCTCTCTCCTCTTCTTTCACTTTGACGGAAATCGATTTCCAAAACTAAATCTATTAAGGCAGAAACCTCCGTGGGTCTGTTGGGCACTTGAGCCAAGGCGTCTTTTAATTCATCCTTTAACCCTCGATAAAATACTGCTGCTCGCTTGTTCTCAGGCCATTCAGTTTCTACCACCAGCTTATTGAACTGGGCCAAGTATGCCACCAGATCTCGACTCCCTTGCTTGATTTCCAACAACTCATTGTCTGTGGCTTGTGAAACTCTTCTCCTGTCGAAAATTCGAAGAAATTCTTTTTTAAATTCATCCAAATCATACAAAATGGGAGAGTTGCTGGTCACCAAGGGCATTGACCAAGACGCAGCGTCCCCACTTAGGTACGACAGGATAAATGCCACTCGAGACTGCGCATCAGGGAAAGGTGCCGGGCGACACATGAAGTGCAAGGTGCATTGTGTCAGGAACACTTGGGCCTTTTGGGGATCCCCACCAAACCGCTCTGGGGGTGTGTACTGCTCGATTTTCCCGGCCCTATTGTGTTGATGGGTGATTAGGGTGACTTCAGTCTCTCTACCATTCAAGCCTAAGGGTTAGAGTAGTGAATGAAGTCTATTTACTAGGCACTTCGACATGATCCTGTGTTCTTCCCCATAGATTAGGGCTTGCACACATATCCTAGGGGATAGATTCGTTAGTATTAGGGATAACCTGCCCTGTAGTGAGGGTATTTCATGGAGCCGTGCTGAATTCAGGCCTGGTAGGCCTCAAACGGGGGAGACTCCATCTTTCTTTCTGCTCCGGCAGCTTGAGATGCTTCTAGGTTAAAGGGGATGTTTTAGTTATGAGGTGTTATTCGCTTGGAGAGAACCGGTTCAGACCGGCCCTTATCGAAGGATTGTATTTTTCTTCATGCCGAAGACGCTACATCAGGCCGGCCGGCTGGGAAAGTGTCCTTGGCACGGGGAGGTACAAGAATTTGGTGGGCGGCAGGTTACGGGCCGGAATTTTCCATGAGGAAATGCACCTCTATATTAGCAAAAGTCTGAGGCAGTTACGAGGCACTTACTTCAGTCCGTAGGCGGCATCTAGCCGTTAGCAGTAAAGCTACTACTTATTCCAGGGAAGACAGATGACAAACTTGAAGGCGGAGAAAAACCGAGAGACAGATACTCTTCTAGCAGAATTGCCAGAGAGGAGAGAGTAGCCGATGAGGAAGAGGTCCCAGTGACTCGGAGAAGGGAGCTACGGAGGTGTGATCTCCAGGCGAGCCGAGGCACAGACGAGAAGGGAACCTAGATGACCATTGAGTGCTGGCTACACACGACTAAGGTGATGTCGACCCCTTTCTTATTAGAGTGTACAACCTAATCCTTCACTTTTCTTTGCAGGTTATGTGTTACACAGTAATGTTATGTGATTGCGTATATAATAAATAATAAAGTATTCAGTTTGTAGTGAATCAACATGTGCTGCGTGTTCTTGTATAAGAGGGTAGCCTATTCTTCTAGTCAGCTGTGACTTGACATGAACAGATGTTAACCCTGATCAGGTAAGTGGTAACTGAATAAGGGAGAGAGGAACCCCTCGAACCAGAGAACAGGTTGTGCTCAAACAACAAGAAAATGGGGTAGTAATGTATCAGAGGATGCACATCATAGCAATTATTGACATCAAATTGGGTGTGTAGTGATACTTGCTGGAAAGACAGTGAGATCGGTAACAAATTGGATAAGTGGTGCCGCTCGGGATTAGAAAGCACCCTACTACCTGAGTGCTGAATTATACGTGTCATGCAATGCAATCCCCGTAATTAACAGATTTTGTACATAAATTAATCCCGGCACTCTGAAGTCATCTAATACTCTTGATGGTTATTGGCCAAGAAAGAGAAGGACACAATGACAATAATGGAAAACTGGCTGCGGAACATATTAGGTCCTCACGAGAGTATATGTCAGAAAGTGATTTAATACACAATTTTTACAGAAAGGAAAAACACATTCATGGACAAAAAATCATCTGAACTCCCTAGTGTATTTAGTTCTAGTTATTATTTCATGAGAGGGAGAGTTCAGTTTTCTGAGTCTTGATACAGATGGATGACAGCCGACACGTGTTTCGTCACATATAGTGACTTCCTCAGGGCTATAGACAGAGTCTTTGGACGCTTTATAAGACAAACATAAATTGAACTTCTGTTGACGTGTTATAATCAGTGTAGATAATTTCAAGCAAGGATTCTGACGTACAATATGTTTCCAAGGATTTTAGAACCTGGTGAGGTTTCGAAGGGACAATTCTTGTCGAGAGAAATTCTTCTGAAAATTGTATAGTTGTCTGTAGGCAGTAACAGATCTTCCCCAGTGATTTCTATTATTACAGAGAAAGTATACCACAAATAGAAACTTTTTCACACTTCCGATTCATGTAACCTTGGACGAAAGTTGTTCACGAAGGGACGGGGGTCAATTTCCGGATAACTACTACTACACTAGTAGGGCTTACCAGAGCCGGTTTGTGCACTTCACTTAATACGTTGAAGCCAACAAACAACTTACGAAAAATCACCATATAGACGACTACTTGAAGACTGTCCCACCAACTTTGTCTCAAAAATCAATTTTATATCACGGTGCAGCATCCCTGAAATTTTGGAAACCTTGGTGGAGACTCGTTCTTTTCCAAACAAGCTGTAACCCGTCAATAACTCTCATTGAGTGTTGAACAACTTTCGTCCAAGGTTACATGAATCGGAAGTGTGAAAAAGTTTCTATTTGTGGTATACTTTCTCTGTAATAATAGAAATCACTGGGGAAGATCTGTTACTGCCTACAGACAACTATACAATTTTCAGAAGAATTTCTCTCGACAAGAATTGTCCCTTCGAAACCTCACCAGGTTCTAAAATCCTTGGAAACATATTGTACGTCAGAATCCTTGCTTGAAATTATCTACACTGATTATAACACGTCAACAGAAGTTCAATTTATGTTTGTCTTATAAAGCGTCCAAAGACTCTGTCTATAGCCCTGAGGAAGTCACTATATGTGACGAAACACGTGTCGGCTGTCATCCATCTGTATCAAGACTCAGAAAACTGAACTCTCCCTCTCATGAAATAATAACTAGAACTAAATACACTAGGGAGTTCAGATGATTTTTTGTCCATGAATGTGTTTTTCCTTTCTGTAAAAATTGTGTATTAAATCACTTTCTGACATATACTCTCGTGAGGACCTAATATGTTCCGCAGCCAGTTTTCCATTATTGTCATTGTGTCCTTCTCTTTCTTGGCCAATAACCATCAAGAGTATTAGATGACTTCAGAGTGCCGGGATTAATTTATGTACAAAAAAAGGTTGTGCTCAAACTGGCAGTTCTTGTGTGATCTGGTAAATAGTAGAACTGATTCCCCTGCTGTATGTTATGGTAATCATAGGATGAACTTGTGCTGAGGCTGCCGTCTGGGTAGGAAGTCCTGGGTCCGTCTGGGACCGCGAGGCTGAGGCTGCCGTCTGGGTAGGAAGTCCTGGGTCCGTCTGGGACCGCGAGGCTGAGGCTGCCGTCTGGGTAGGAAGTCCTGGGTCCGTCTGGGACCGCGAGGCTGAGGCTGCCGTCTGGGTAGGAAGTCCTGGGTCCGTCTGGGACCGCGAGGCTGAGGCTGCCGTCTGGGTAGGAAGTCCTGGGTCCGTCTGGGACCGCGAGGCTGAGGCTGCCGTCTGGGTAGGAAGTCCTGGGTCCGTCTGGGACCGCGAGGCTGAGGCTGCCGTCTGGGTAGGAAGTCCTGGGTCCGTCTGGGACCGCGAGGCTGAGGCTGCCGTCTGGGTAGGAAGTCCTGGGTCCGTTTGGGACCGCGAGGCTGAGGCTGCCGTCTGGGTAGGAAGTCCTGGGTCCGTCTGGGATCGCGAGGCCGCCACTTGTATTATAAAAGGTCTAGATATATATATATATATATATTAGGAATTCCCTGTCCTTAGGTGGTATATATATATACTTGTTGTGAATAGGCCCTAGGGAGAGGGTAACGTTCTGGCTGGGTTAGAGAGGCTCTGATGAGCGGGTTCTATCTGATCCAAAAACCCAAGCAGAACATTTGGCGTCACGAACCGTTTTCGAAACCTGTGTGCGTCGTGTTGTCTCGTGTTTGCTTTCGGCGTGTGCGTGGTTTTGTTTGTATATTATTTGTGGTATAATTGTGTGTATAGTTTTTCTTCTTCTTTCTTTTCTTTTTCTTTCTTTTCTTCTTTCTTTTTCACGATGTTTTCTAGAAAGTCAAAATCTACTTTTAAGTTGCCTGTTGATATTCCCGGATGGGATTCAACGCCTTATGAAGCCTTAGCCCGTGAGTGGGCTGATTCTACTGGTTTGAGTGAGAATTGGAATTCTTCTTTGGAGCTGGCGGAGCCGGCTAATGTGATTACTTGTTTACAGAAGGCACCCATCTCGAAGGGTGAGGAGATTCCCATTTTGGGGCGCAGAGGTTGGATTGTTCTGTCTGCGTACAGGATTCTGCATGAGCGGTTGTTGAAGCTACAAATATCTCTTAAGGATGTGGAAGCGCACTTTGTTGAGATTCAGAATTCTCATACTTTGTTGCGGTGTCAAAATAAGTTGCTTGCTGACAAACTTGAGACTTACCAGACTATTGCCGAGAGGGCGGCTGTGCGAATTGCCCGTTATAAATACAAGAATCGGCGCGGCCGGGTTTCGACGCGAAAGGTGCGTCTGGTCGTGGCGAAAGCCGGACTGGATTGGAATCCTGATGAATGGGATGGTAATATCTGGAATTCGAGTGATTCTTGTTCCTCGGGTGAGGAATCTGTCAAGCGCGAGTCCTCCCGCTCCCGCCATGATTGTAAGCCTGCTTCTCGCACCCCTGATGGTGCACCCCGTGATTGCGCTCGTCCTTCGAGTGGGGTTGATGCTTCTTCCACTGATTGTTCCTCTACGTGTACTGGTCGAGCTCCTTGTGATGCTCGTCCCGCGGTCTCGGTGCATCCAGTTTTTCATCGGAAATTGCAGCAGTCTCCCGCTGCTCCGCAGGGTGTTTCTTTAGACTCTTTAGAGGACTTTACTCAACAGGAAATTAGTGATATTTTGCAGCGATTTCGGCAGCGAGCTGGTGAGACCTTACTCACATGGATGGTGCGCCTTTATGAACTGGGCGCTGCTGGCATTATGTTAGATAATGGCGATTGTTTGAAGTTTTGTTCCTTGAGTTCGGATTCTACTGTACAGGATCATTTTCGTAACTATAATGGTGGTGGTCAAATTTCTTTACTTCAATTGGCGACTGAGGGTTGTAATATAAAGTACCCTACTGAGTCTGATTGGCCTGTGAATGACAAATCGTGGTATACTTTGCGCGACGCTGCACAACGTCTCAAAGAGGAGGTGATGAAAACGGCAATTTTTCTGGGTACTGCTGACAGGTTGCTTGATGGTTCGTTGACATCTTCTGTGCGGAATCGTATTATTCGTTCTTCCCCTGTTGCTTATAAGCAGGTCATGATGACTTTATTGATTAATCAAACTGGTAACGTGTTATCTACGGTACTGGAATCGGTACGCCAACTCGGTGAGTTAGGCGAGTGGTTTAAACCTGAACGTCAGTCCCGGCCTGACACTCGTACTCCTGGTGACAATAAACTTACTAGACGTGATATCTTTTCTGGTCTTCTGGCCGATGGTGTGCGGAGGGAGGACATTGACGGTGAGACTACTGCTCGTTTGTGGGAGTTGTTTCGCAAACGTGGCTTGGATCGGAAGGAGGGTGCCCGGCGTGTTCGGATGTCTGAGTGTGATCGTGGTGGTTCTGACGGTAGCGGTGATGACGACCGCCGTGGGCGCTCTGTTCGTCGTGATGACCGACGTTATGTACGTGATATGTCCCCCCGTCGAGAGAGTGACAGAGAGAGAGAAGAGGAAAGAGAGAGGGGAAAAAATGATTATATTTACAGCAGACGTAGAGATGATAGGGATCAATCCCCTGAGTTGAGGAGGAGAGAGGATCATCATAATTTGGCCGATCGAAACCAGCAGTGTACTGCAGAAGACACGAATTCATTTCGTACTGGGAATGGATATGAACAGGAGGTACCGATACCTAAGAAACGTGAGAGTCTTTATCCTGATTTATCCTGGTACACAGAATGCAGTAAACATGACTAGGAAATAGGTCAAGCTCCAGTACACAGATGGGCTCACAGAGATAATAGACCCTATGTAGATATTGAAATTTATTGGAGACATCGTAATATCCAAAGGGCCCGAGCATTGGTAGATACAGGAGCGGAGGCCACTCTTATTCATGGAAAATCAAAGAAGTTTAAAGGTCAGCCTTTTACAATTACCGGATTAGGTGGAAAGGAAACTCCCGCAGTTCAAACCTTACTTGAAATGAGAATAGGTAGAATCCCTAGAAAAGAATACTCTGTACTAGTGGTGCCTCTCTTGGAATTCATAATTGGAATTGATATTTTGAAAGGAATGACTTTGCATTTAGATGATGGATGTTACCAATTTGGAACTACGCATTATATATCGTCCAGGCCTATACGGGTTGGTCGTTTACGAATGCCCCCCATAAAAGTTCCTCAGGCGACAAAAGTAGTTTGTCAGAAGCAGTATCGTATTCCAGGTGGTCATGAGGAGATTAGTACCACTATTCAGGAGTTGGTGGATGCAGGTGTTATAGCCCCAGTTACTTCTGCTTGGAATAATCCTGTTTGGCCTGTACGTAAGAGTGATAATTCTTGGCGCATGACTGTTGATTATCGAGAATTGAATAGACACACACCCCCTTTGACTGTTGCAGTACCGGATGTTATTACCCTAATTGAAAGAATCCAGAAACATCCAGGTACATGGTATGCGTCCATTGATATTGCTAATGCTTTCTTTTCGATTCCGATTGCCCCTGAGTGTCAGGAACAGTTCAGTTTTACGTGGAATGGGCGTCAGATGACGTTTAGAAGTCTTCCTCAGGGCTATGTGCATAGCCCTACGATATGTCACCGGCTGGTGGCAGAGCATTTGGCTGAGGTACCGGTTCATCCGAAAGTCCAGATGTGTCATTATATTGATGATGTTTTGATCCAAGGCGAAACACAAGAGGAAGTTCAGACCCAATTGGACAGAGTCATTGGGTGCCTGCGTGAGAAAGGTTGGGAAATCAATCCGGATAAACTACAAGGCCCGTCCCAGGCTATAAAATTTTTGGGTATTAATTGGCATGAAGGGCACCGTGAAGTGATCCCTCAGGTTAAACAGAAAATTCTTGATTTTGCAGTTCCAAGGAATAGGAAAGAAGCCCAAAGCTTCATTGGTTTATTTGGTTTTTGGCGTCAGCATATTCCTCATTTGAGTCAAATATTGGCCCCCTTGTACCGTGTCACCCGTAAAAAGAATGCATTTGATTGGGATAAACCACAGCAAGATGCGTTCAACCTAGCAAAAGAGGCGATTCAACATGCTTTGGATTTATGGCCCGTACGTGATGGTGAGGTAGATTTGAATGTGTCTGTACAGGGCCTTTATGCGAATTGGAGTTTGTGGCAGAAGCAAGGCAGGAGTAGAGTGCCGTTGGGTTTCTGGACCAAAAAGTTACCCGATGCTGGTGAGCGTTATACACCTTTTGAGAAACAGTTACTTGCATGTTATTGGGCTCTGGTGGATACCGAGCAATTGACTTTGGGACATGATATAGTTTTGCGACCTGAGATTCCTATTATGCAGTGGGTTATGAGTTCGCCGAAAACTCACCGAATTGGACACGCTCAAGAGGCGAGTGTGATTAAATGGAAATGGTATATACAAGACAGGGCACGTGTGGGACAAAAAGGAGTTGCATCTTTACATGAGCAGGTGGCGCGAGCGCCATCGACTGAGACTGAGAGTGTATGTTCCGTACCTCTAGTACAGGAGTCTCCTGTCAAGTGGGGTAGACCTTTTGATGATTTGTCCGCGGAGGACAGGAACCATGTCTGGTTTACGGATGGTTCAGCAAGGTTCATAGGGCCGAAACGGCACTGGAAAGCGGTGTCCTATAATCCGATCACACACAAACTGCTGAGCACAACTGGTGAAGGTAAGAGCAGTCAATTTGCTGAATTGTATGCTGTTTATCAAGTCCTGAAACAAGAATTACCGGGCACATGTCATATTTTCACCGACTCTTGGTCTACTGCCAATTGACTGGCAGTTTGGTTACCGACTTGGCATTCCCATAATTGGGAATTGCATTCAAAACAGTTGTGGGGAAAAGAATTATGGCAGGAGATTTGGGAGATGCTCCCACAGAGTACTGTTACAATCTTCCATGTGGATGCTCACACCCCTATAGATTCTCTTGACAAATTTTTTCATAACATTGCAGATGAGAAATCTAAAATTGCTGAGGCAGTGGTGGACAGGCAAGATTCTGATATTGCGGGATTGGCGAAATGGGCCCACCAGAAGGCAGGACATTTTGGAGAGAAAGCCACTAGCAGGTGGGCTGCTGATCGAGGAATTTATATTCCCTTAGATTTGATCAAGAATGTTATTTTACATTGTCCCATTTGTCAGCATATCAGACAGCGCAAAGTGCCCCAAATTGTTAAAGGTCATTTACATCGCGGGAAACTGCCCGCTCAAATTTGGCAAATTGATTACATCGGTCCACTTCCCATGAGTAGGAATTGTCAATATGTTTGCACTATTGTTGATACATACAGTGGCTTGTTGGTAGCCCTTCCCTGTAAGCAAGCTACCCAATTGAATACCATTAAAACATTGGAATTGATTATCATGTATTATGGTGTGCCATTCCAAATTCAATCTGATAATGCATCCCATTTTCGTGGAAGATTGGTACAGGAATTCTGTGTGGAAAACAATATTGACTGGGTGTTTCATGTCCCGTACTATCCACAGGCCTCGGGTCTTGTGGAGAGATTGAATGGTCTGCTGAAGGGGCAGCTGCGTAAATTAACTGATGACAAATATAAGAATTGGCGAGACTTTTTGTCCCAAGCGCTATTAATTTTGAATAATCGTCCTTTTCTAAATGCTGAATCTCCGCTTATGCGTTTGTTCCCTCCGAATGTTAATGCTCAGCCAAATGAAATCAGAGAGACTGTGATGTACTGGGAGATTACTCCCGGAGCTTTGGCTCCATGTAGAGCGACCCCAGGGTCGGCAGGTTTAGACTTGCATGCCATGGATGACACCGTTATAAAAGGTAAAGATCGGGTCATCATCGCGACCGGTGTGGGTGTTCATATACCACCCGGGAATTTTGGATTAATAGCCCCTAGATCGGGGCTGGCTGTAAAAGGCATTCAGGTACTTGGAGGGGTCATTGACAGTGATTATCAGGGAGAGATTAAGGTGCTCCTGCTAAATAGCAGTGAGGCTGATTTGCTGATCCATCGAACTGACCGAGTGGCTCAATTACTCATAATGCCTGTCTTCAGTGGTGGGATGGTAAAAGGCACTGCCCCAACTTTGCTAACTGTACGAGGCCAGAAAGGTTTTGGCTCCACAGATAACCCTGGGGCCAGGGTTTGGGTGCAGTCGCCTAAGACTCCCCCTGAACAGGCAGAGGTCATCGCCACCGGTCATGATAATACCATTTTAGTTATGAGACCAGGGAAAGATAGCTGGGAAGCGGTCCCGGCTGACAAATGTTACTTACGAGAATGATTAATGCCTGTATTTGATTCTCTTTCAGATCATTCTTTGGACTGTTGCTGCAGGATGTGTCGTCGCCGGACTATTTTCGGGTTGGTTCGACGAGAGAGGAGGACTCCCGTCAACCCCGGATGAGCTACGCGCCCGAGTGTCGCATTCCCTCGCTGCGTGGGATTCGTCATCGAACTTTTGGACACTACTGGCGAAGAGGGTGACCGATGCCCCTCACTTTTGTTTGACGCCGATGAGATCTGTACACGACATCTTAGCGACCTGTCTGGTTGCTGTCCCTGCTTCGCTGGAAACTCTAACTAATGTTTTCAACATTTCAAAGGCTCGCCCCAATGTTCTTCTGGGTGATTTTGCCACTCATGCGTATTGCCCCTTATGTACTGAACTGCCGGACCAGATACCCCCCGTCCAGTCCCAAATAGTTACCTATAATATCACACAAGGTGATATGTGTTTTTTCCTTACATGTAATCCTAGTGCAATTTCTGAATGTCTACGTCTGAAATTGAGAGGTGCTACTTCCTTCACCCTTCATGAACGAACTTTGTGCTTTCAAAGGACACCGAAAACATGTGCTTCGGTCCTGAACAATATGACTTGCAAGAGTTTGGTAGTTACCCCTAGTCATTATCGCACGATGTTGCTACCTGCCGGATGGCTTTTCTCATGTGGTAATACTTCTTGGCCATATGTCCCCGCAAATATTTCTGGTGGCCCCTGTGCCATTACGAGACTCAGCTTACTGATGTTCTCGTCACATCCGAATGCCAATTCTCGTGTGATTCGAGATACAGTGATGTTACAGGAGGATTGTGACTCATCTTTGCATTTATATTCCAAGTCTGAATACCTTAGCCTGGCTACTTCAATTATTGGTGTTCCTGCTTTGGCGGTTTATAATGCTAAATCTATTGAGAAAATGGCCTGCTGGATGGTAAAATCCATTAATCATACTTCTACAGTCCTATCTGACATGCTGTTAGACGCCCAGGGTGAACGGAGAGCCATCTTGCAAAATCGAGCGGCCATTGATTATCTTTTGCTTAAACATGGACACGACTGCTCCGATTTTGAGGGTCTTTGTTGTTTTAACTTGTCTGATCATACACAATCTATTCGCGCTCACATTGACAGGCTACATGTCTTGACGGAGGAAGTTAGAAAACACATTGACCAGGGCTGGTTTGACTGGCTCTTTAATTGGTTACCTGACCTGTATCTGTTACGTCGAATATTAGGAGGTATTCTAATTACCATCGCTGTTTTGATTTCTATTTGTTGCTTTATTCAGTGTATTCCTTCACTACTTCAATTTTGCACATTTGGTACTAGACATAGATCAGTTAGCTTTGTTTCATATTATTCCTCCACAGATGTTAGTTCTGTTTAATGAATGTATAATAGACTGAAGTCAAGGGTGAAATGTACTGCTCGATTTTCCCGGCCCTATTGTGTTGATGGGTGATTAGGGTGACTTCAGTCTCTCTACCATTCAAGCCTAAGGGTTAGAGTAGTGAATGAAGTCTATTTACTAGGCACTTCGACATGATCCTGTGTTCTTCCCCATAGATTAGGGCTTGCACACATATCCTAGGGGATAGATTCGTTAGTATTAGGGATAACCTGCCCTGTAGTGAGGGTATTTCATGGAGCCGTGCTGAATTCAGGCCTGGTAGGCCTCAAACGGGGGAGACTCCATCTTTCTTTCTGCTCCGGCAGCTTGAGATGCTTCTAGGTTAAAGGGGATGTTTTAGTTATGAGGTGTTATTCGCTTGGAGAGAACCGGTTCAGACCGGCCCTTATCGAAGGATTGTATTTTTCTTCATGCCGAAGACGCTACATCAGGCCGGCCGGCTGGGAAAGTGTCCTTGGCACGGGGAGGTACAAGAATTTGGTGGGCGGCAGGTTACGGGCCGGAATTTTCCATGAGGAAATGCACCTCTATATTAGCAAAAGTATGAGGCAGTTACGAGGCACTTACTTCAGTCCGTAGGCGGCATCTAGCCGTTAGCAGTAAAGCTACTACTTATTCCAGGGAAGACAGATGACAAACTTGAAGGCGGAGAAAAACCGAGAGACAGATACTCTTCTAGCAGAATTGCCAGAGAGGAGAGAGTAGCCGATGAGGAAGAGGTCCCAGTGACTCGGAGAAGGGAGCTACGGAGGTGTGATCTCCAGGCGAGCTGAGGCACAGACGAGAAGGGAACCTAGATGACCATTGAGTGCAGGCTACACACGACTAAGGTGATGTCGACCCCTTTCTTATTAGAGTGTACAACCTAATCCTTCACTTTTCTTTGCAGGTTATGTGTTACACAGTAATGTTATGTGATTGCGTATATAATAAATAATAAAGTATTCAGTTTGTAGTGAATCAACATGTGCTGCGTGTTCTTGTATAAGAGGGTAGCCTATTCTTCTAGTCAGCTGTGACTTGACATGAACAGATGTTAACCCTGATCAGGTAAGTGGTAACTGAATAAGGGAGAGAGGAACCCCTCGAACCAGAGAACAGGTTGTGCTCAAACTGGCAGTTCTTGTTTGATCTGGTAAATAGTAGAACTGATTCCCCTGCTGTATGTTATGGTAATCATAGGATGAACTTGTGCTGAGGCTGCCGTCTGGGTAGGAAGTCCTGGGTCCGTCTGGGACCGCGAGGCTGAGGCTGCCGTCTGGGTAGGAAGTCCTGGGTCCGTCTGGGACCGCGAGGCTGAGGCTGCCGTCTGGGTAGGAAGTCCTGGGTCCGTCTGGGACCGCGAGGCTGAGGCTGCCGTCTGGGTAGGAAGTCCTGGGTCCGTCTGGGACCGCGAGGCTGAGGCTGCCGTCTGGGTAGGAAGTCCTGGGTCCGTCTGGGACCGCGAGGCTGAGGCTGCCGTCTGGGTAGGAAGTCCTGGGTCCGTCTGGGACCGCGAGGCTGAGGCTGCCGTCTGGGTAGGAAGTCCTGGGTCCGTTTGGGACCGCGAGGCTGAGGCTGCCGTCTGGGTAGGAAGTCCTGGGTCCGTCTGGGATCGCGAGGCCGCCACTTGTATTATAAAAGGTCTATATATATATATATATATATATATATATTAGGAATTCCCTGTCCTTAGGTGGTATATATATATACTTGTTGTGAATAGGCCCTAGGGAGAGGGTAACGTTCTGGCTGGGTTAGAGAGGCTCTGATGAGCGGGTTCTATCTGATCCAAAAACCCAAGCAGAACAGGGTGCTAAAGGGATCACTGGTGACAAGGAATGTATTACTTGTGTCGTGCCCTTAGACTGAGAAGCTGATGCATCACTGGGATTCCCTTCTGAGTATGTTGAATATCTCAAATTTGGGCTGGATACTATAGTACTCATCTTTAATGTTAAGTCAGAGGTTTCTTTCCTCAACTCTCTATGATCCTCTCTAACTGAAATGAGTTCCCTTTGAATTCCTTCTAATATTTCTCCTAACTTCTTTAAGTCTAAACCTTCTGCCATTTTGCTCAGGTGTGAAAATAATACGTGGGCACTTCACTCTGTCAGTACCGTGATCTTCTAAACACACAGGAGCAAAATGCAGCAAGTTCCCAATGCCTCCCTAGGTCTTCCCAGCAACCCGCTATTAACGCGTGTCGCCAAAGAAACCCCAAGGGGGAAAGGGGATGGGACAGAGAAGAGACAATCACTCAGCAACTCTTCTTTCTTCTGCTGATGCTGTTCTATCTTCTGCTTTCTCTTCTGACTGGTCTGTTTGACACGCTAAAAGAAATGTTCACATTAACTTAATCAATATACTTCTCCAATTCCTGCTCTGTCAATTATGAGTTTCATCTACTAAACCTACCCAGTCTCTGAGTGATCGATGCCTCTCTTCTTGTAATTTGGTGTGTAATGTATTGTCTTCCTTCTGGTGCTGTAACTAAGATTTGACAAGTGTTAATTATTCACTCACTTTTATCTAAGTCTTATGTGTCTATCTTGTCTGGTCAAGTTCTCCTCACCAGCCTATCTTGAAGGATGTCTTTTATAGAATGCTTTAAGGTAAGTGTGCTTCTTCACATCTGCTCTCGAAGTCTTTACTTAGTATGACTAAGCCTTATGTAAGCTCTAGTGAAAAGCGACTCAGAGTTGCATGTACACTGGAAGTATATTTACATTACTTCTCTCCTCATGTCTTTCTTGTAGGACCCCAAACTGACTAGAATTTTCGTTTGCGGACCTTTCCTTCTTTACATATGTACATTCGAAAATTAATATATATATATTTACAATGGTGCGCGTCTTAATGATCAAGTTCTGACGCTATGTCCACCAACAAGAAATAAATGAACTGTGCAAATACTTCTCAGCCTTTTTGGTCTTGCGACTAAGAGTTGACTGGATACATTTATCTTTCTAACGATGCTCCACTTTTCTTCAGCACACATGATAGTAACGGTCTTACTTGGATGTCAAGGATTCATGACAGGAATAACTCAGGAGAAACACGACGAATAAATTCCCTCAAAACTACGCGACGCTCATAACTTCTGACTTCTCTCCTCAGGAAACTTCAGTGAAGTGCGCCTCTCCACAGACCTAACACCTGGATCTTATCTAATTCGCCCCAAACACTAGAGCGCTAACCTACTGCTCAAATGGCAACTCCAGCGGCCATCTTGGATTGTATTATCTATTGCTGCCTAGTTCTTAGGTGATAGCGCCTTTTGGGGAATTTGTGTCTCACTGGAAGCTTGCAGTTTAGTAACGATTTGACACTCCTGACAATCACAGATGGATTCGGTACCACTGGACAGCATAGAACAACTATCGTGTTGACCTTTCGCAGGTCCTGCACAATCCTGAATTTCCCACTCGGTTTCTGCAATCCCATGATAGGTGAAGTACATGGGTTACCCATGATCTCTTTCAGAATTCCCTGCTTGATCATAGACTCAATTACAGGTTTGATCCCTGCAATAGTCTCCGGTGACAAGTTGTACTGAGGCGTCCTAGGAACTTCTACATTCTGCTTGACCTGAATCTTCACTGGCTCTACACATTTGATCAACCCAATCTCTTCTCCAGTGAAGTCCCACACCTCATGTGACACAGAGTCTCTCAAGTCGAGTTCCTCCACTGTCTGCGCTGGGTAAATTTCTATTCACAAGTGCTGATTGGCAACCTTAAAGGTAGCATCATCATCCTTTGTCTGTACTTCAACTCCTTTAGGTGTGCAATAGATGGTACAATTTAATTTGCACAACAGAGCTCTACCTAACAGATACTGGACTCGAGTCACACACCACAAACTGGTGTCGATCTCGGAAGGTTCCTATTCTCACAGGAATCGGTTCTGTTAAAGGACTGGTCATTTTCGTATTCGCTACTCCAACAACTTGGATCGATTGTCCCGAGTGGGGTAGGTTAGGAACTACTGCGGATCTCACAGTAGAACGGGTAGCACCAGTGTCAACCAAAAAGGTGGTAGGGTGACCATCAACATCTGCTTCCACAAAGGGTCCCCTCTGGTGTACCTCTAAGACTGCTCCAAGTGTGCAGGCTTCCTCCCCTCTCAGGCACCGTCATGCCAACGGGCCTGGGCTGAACTCATCATACCCTTTGAACAGAGGCATCTGTTGGTAAGTCCGAGTTCCCTGCTGAACATGTTGAACCCTAGGTGGCTGGAGAACTTGTACCTGCGGACTGAACGTCCCCCCTTTCATCGACCTTGGTCTAGTGACTGTAGGGACCGCTTCAGGTACAGGTACCTGAACTATCTCAACTTCCTGCTGTACTTGGTTAATCGGGTTCAAAGGACACTCGCGCTTCTAATGTCCAATCTGGTGACAAAGATGACACGCAGTGGTCTTCTTCAATGTCGCCACATCCATTCCTGTCTTGGGATCAACAGACTTTGCTCTTCCCTGACCTTGGACATTCTGATTTCCACCTTGGTTATTTTCCTGTCTTCTTCCTAACGTCCCTCCACTAGGCTGAGCTTGGGCCTTTTGCATTTGGACAAGCATCAATTTATCTTTTAACTTCCTGTTTTTTCGAATCTACCTCATCACTGCAGTATCTGGCATACCGCAAGATTTCATCTACCGGCTTGTTCTGCCAACAGATCAAATGTTGCTGTATCATGAGACCAACCTCTGGCCTCAATCCCAAAATAAACTTTGAAACAAACTGTCCCATGTCCTTTGAATCTAAGGCATCTAACCAACTGTACTGTTTGAAAGCCTGCAAAAGGCGTTCATAGTACTCGTACACCGTCTCTTTTGGTTCTTGTACTGTCCGATCTATCTTAACCCAATCAATATTCTGAGGCGAGATTTTAGATTTTAATCATGTGATCACTTGCTCAAACTTTTTCATAACTATGGGTGACGGATCATTTGTGACAGGATCCCTTTCTGGCTCTGAAGTCGGCCATTCAACAGCGATTTTACATGCGGACCATAAGTCCCCTGGAACCACGATATCGAACAACGTATTCAAATCAATCCACAACACTTTCGAGATTTTGACAAAGCGATCAACCTGCTTGTACTATTCTACAGGCTTCTCCCTCAGACGAGGAAAATCGTTCGTAAATGCAGCCAGGTCACCCCTACTCCAAGGCACATGCACATACCCTCCATTTTGTACCTCACGTCAAGGGAAATTCCCTATGTCTAGCGTTCCTCCACCTGGAGGCGGCGTCTCTCCTACCGTCCTTTTGGAACTCTTCTTCTTAGACCACCTTTCCTCCCATTTATCAAGCATGATCCATGCACGCATCGTTATGATCAAATCCCTGATGTGTGTTCTCAGCCCTATGAGCCTTTTCTCTTCCAGTTCTTGGTCACCATACTGCAACCTATGGTTTCCCTGCAATGACTTTGTTTTGGACAAATCCACCTCATACTTCTTGGCCAATTCTGTCAGTTTCTTATGTGCGGTTCTTGCCTTGCGAGTCACATCCTTCGCTACAAAAAGTAACTCATCTTGTTCATAAATGTCTATCCTTTCAAGGGGCAAATTTCCATGTAATATTTCGTCTACTTCTGCTTTCAATCTCACTACGTCTAACATCCTCGCTTTCATGGCGCCTTTCAATATTTCTCGACAAGCTGCACCATTCCGCTCATCGTACTCGCAACTCTGATCTCGAGCCCTACTCTCTTCTGTCATGTTCCTAGAGACTGGTCGGTTTCCTGAATTATATTGCTCCTCATTCCCTGGAGTTCTCTCACTCTGATTCCTCGCAGGCGGTACCCACATTCTCAGGTCTGATCTTGACTCAGCTAAAGACCTTGGTCTTATCGGTCTCACATCCACCTGTCCTCTAGAGGAGTCTGTGGTGGCTGTCAATGGCGTACTCCATTCTATAGGTCTCGGAGCCTGTTCCATCTCGCTCACTGTCCCATTTCCCTCAATTACACTCCTTGATCCAGCAGCTGACTGTGCTAAACTACCAACTCTCTCTTGGTCTGGGTTGTAAACTGAAACAATGGGTCCAATGGTAACCAGTACTTTTAAAGCATCCGGTAACCTCACACCTCTCGCAGCTTCTGTGTTTGCTAAGGACTGTATTCTCATGTCCTCCGTTCCTGTCGAGATTTTCCCTACTACTCTCACATCTGACTGAGTTTGTGGTCCACTAGTCCCTTCCTCTGGAGCCGACTTTCCTTCATAGGAATCTGGATTGAATGGAGGTGGTCTTTCCGACAACAGCCTCTCTACCAAGCTGTCATCTGTATCACTGTCATCCTCTTCTGCGCTCTTTGCCTTCGCACTGTCTGTTTTCTCTAGTAGTGGGTACAATCCATCCCCCTCAATGGTTTCCACTCTCCGCCTCTTCTCTAGTGCATCCCACCTCGCATCTTGGAATGCCCTAATTGACTTCTTCACTCTTTCCTGACTTCTGTATCTTTTCCTGTCATACGCTGCTCTAATCCATGCATGTAGTGCCTCAAACTGGGTCGGTCTAGGCAAAGGTCGCATGGAAGACGTCACAGATTTTAACTGATACAACACATCCAACCTGAAAGTACCATATCGTGAAAACGTCAGTTCTCCGTCACCCTGAGTCGTTTTATGCCAATTTGCAAGCCAAATTATAGTATGCAATCCCACATTCTTAGCCATATAATGTGCTGGAGTATCCTCAGGAGGAGCCTCTTCCCCTCCCCGAGTAACCACATGTCTGTCACCTCTACACAATTCTCGGAAAACCTTAAAACATTTAATGGTGAACAAATTTCTGATCGCGCACAATATTTTCATTCACTTCCTGATGTCAATCCACCAATAGCAGCGCGATTCACACCAACTGACCTGTCGCAGCACGACATCTTCTGACGTCACACTTCCTCCGCTCACAGCAGTTCCCCTCCTTCACAATTTGCTTCTCACACTTGCATGCGTCCCATTCACACTCTGATGTAATTATCTGTCCATAAAACGACCGGACAATCACTTCTCTGACTGCCTCCGACAGTCTCTCGAAATTGTTAACCTCAAACCTGGCAACTGTCTGTCCGCGAAACGACCGGACAATCGCCCTCAACTGATAGGCTTCAAACGCTCAATGTTTCACATACAACAACCCACGACCAGCGTCGGTTACTCACACACTCACTCATTCGCTCCCCCTATCTCGGTCTGGGTAATCGATGACGTCTCACGATTGCCCTCTCAATGGTCAACAAAGTCTACCTTGGGTGTCTCTACACGACAACTTCTCAGACTACTCGTCGAGTCTAAGAATCCCCGGGCTGCGCGTGCTCACAGTCACCATCACCCAAATTCTATAGGCCTCTAAAATCTCTTATCTTGATCTAGATCTCCCCTCACTATCAGAGATAACCATCCTACTCTGCTACCAACTGATAAAGCCGGATTCTTATCTATCTTACCATCACCAAGAATCCTCTCAGGTCGCCAGGATCTTTTTATCTGCGAAATAGTGTAGAGGGGAGGAAATCCAATATTAACACATAATCAGAGAAAATAGAATTTTAAACTCTAAAGGACCACTGACTCCGAATCTCAAATTTAGGGATTTATTACAAAGCCAAAAATAACTGCACGTACAAGCACCTCAACACGAGGTTAAGAAAATAAATGGGCACTAATACAAAAAATATCCTACGCAGGAGTCTCATCCGACTCAGAATAAGAAGAATAGTCAGCTCTAGTATCAGGTAGGCAATAACAACTCCAATCTGGATGTTAGAAGTCATTCACCTAAAAGAAAATCAGTTAATCTATCCCTACTCTAACTCTAAAATGACATCCCTACTTAGCATTTTTCCCCAGGCAAGAGGGTAAAAAGGTGTCAGAAGTGAAGACTTCCTTAGAAGTACACTCACTTAGTCAGATCTCATTCTAAGATGCTCCTTCTAGCTCCCCATCTAAACCTCAACAGCTCAATCCACGGGGCACTGTCCCTAATACAAAATCCCAAAAACGTAGAACACGCCCTCTGGCACACCTCTTCAGCCAGGTCTTCTTCCAGTACTTTTCCACTGAAACTTGTCTCTCATCCAACTACGGTTAGCTTGACCCCGGGTCCCAGGCACCTTCTCCGCTGAAAGTATACTCCCTACATTCCAGTATACTCCCGTATTGACTTCTAATCCCATCCTAATTCCGGAAACAAAGGGATAGTTTCTCTAACGAGCTAGGTGTCCTTGCATCTGCAACAGAAACATGGGAACGAGAAACTTTCCACTTCTCTAAGATTTTCTAACGTCTCTGAAACCCAAAGCCTTACCAAGGGAAATCATTTTCGGCCTACATCATTTAGCTAACATAAGCAACAAACAGGCCTTTCTCTTAACATATATGCGATCAGGCCTTTACACAATTCAAACACACTCTTACATAATCACACTATAAGCATTGATTTCAATACTCTACATATATGAAGAAGCAAAACTACACGTGCAAACTTTAATATGGTACACGTTTAAACCTAATACATCACAGTACACGAAAATCAATCATTATGCATTGACTAAAATACATTTTCGTTAAACACTACATTAAGCCTCATAAATGACTTGATTACATTTATAATCACACTATTATAAGCAGATTTTAGTAATACATTTCTAAGGCACACGTTAATATAGGTCCCCTAAATATGCAGGTGCGGACTAACAGTGATTATGATGCACCCCTACAATTTTCGAAACAACATGGCGCTCTATCACTTCTGTGAGACTGTGAATCTGTTTATGAATTTTACCACTGTTATAGGTCTTTGCTTATCCACTATCAGGATCCAGGGATGTGTGGCGTCAGGTCTTGCGATGACATCAGGCTCAAAAGGTGTGTGATGTAACATCTTCATTTCATTCTCCTTTTGATTTGGGTCTGTATGGGAGAAGCCCCTAAGATAAGTGAAACACTATGAGCACCACAGCCCTCTTGTCCCCATCCTATGCAAAGGGTAGTCCCTCTAGGGTATTAACTCTAGGTATTCTGTCTACCACTCTTTTAAAACACCCTGTCCAATTTGTTACTGATACTTCATTCCTTAAATCATACCGTTGCTACAGCCCTCTTCCATCCAAAACAATACTTAAGAGTATGGAAGTACAGTAAAAACACACTTTACAATGTCTGTATGTTCTGCTGAGGTGACCTCATAGGAGTGGGGATACTATTGCTACATGATCAAATGAGTTATTTGAAAGAGACAAAAGTTATAATTGCTTCCTTTTTAGTCCAGTCAATTCTGCCCAGGCCTTATCAATACTGCAAGATCCCACCTCCGTCTCCACAATTTGTATTGCTCTTGTGGGGTGCCTCTATTTTTCCCATGTGCACACAGTACATTGCTACACTGCCAGCAAATCTGCACAATCCATTTCTCCCTCACAAGTATGGATCATTGGGGTAATTAGGAGATGCTCTTGCTGTCAGCCTATTTTTATTTATCCATTTCTTGGCACCAGGGAATGCTGCACAGACGAATCACCAAAGAGCGGATGGGAATTCAACGGTAGATAGGAGCAGGAAAAAGGGCTGCTCTGGAAAGCAGAATCAGCCTGTTCAAAAATGTTCAAAGCAGTCTCCCTTTGCAGGAGCATGCGAGCTGAATAGGGCTGCAGCAGCTTGTTTGGATCTTGTTAGCCCATCCTGCTCTGAAAGCAGCCACCTAACCTGGAGCCTACAGAACAAATGCCAAAGCGGCTCTGCAGGACATCAGCTATTTGGAAGAAGTTGGTGGGTGACACCCAACAGGATGATTACAGTTTTTTCCCTACTAGATTCCAGCCTTGGTTTTTGAAACCATTTGCCAGAGGTGTTCTGGGGTCTGTCCTACTTTAGTTCTGCAAATTGGGCCAAGCAGAATCCTTTCACACTTGACTGTCAGGGGAGCGCAGGGGAGCAGTCACAGGTTTCATAGGGAGGCAGTGTGGCAGCCAATATTTCAGAAATAAACAATTAACCAACAGACACAATAACGTAGGGGCCAAGTTTGAGTTTGGCAGACAGATTACTCCATCACAAATGCGTTGGAGTACCCTGTACAGCAAACTCTGGACCTGCCTGCAACATTTTGAGATGGGTAGAAAGTAAAGTATCTGTTGGGGGAGCCCCGGATGACTACATCGATGGAAAGCAAACTCTGATGGCCCGACAGGGTAGTAGACGTCGGAGTATAGCCATCACACCACCCACTCTATGAAGAGCAGATGGTGTGATGGTTCTCTATTTGGCTATTACAGCCAGAAAAAGCCTAGAGCTGGGGAGAAGAAAAAAACAATAACGGCCTTCCAACACCCTGAGAGAAAACTATCAGGTTGTGGGGGGTCATTAGTTTATTGTTTTCTGAAACAAACTCCCCCACCTTTCCCTTGTGGTGCTTTTTTTCTGTAAAAGTTAAAAGTTTGTTGAATGGCTGTGAAACATTGATGGCGGCCTTCCACCAAACCTTTTGTACCTTGAAGGGAACAACAGTGTTGACAGTTCCTTTCTAGTTGCAGAGATGACCAACAGGCCTGCAGGCATGTCTAAATTTGACAGACTTCTGTTAGAATGCAGGAGGTAATGTTCTCCACCAAGCTGATGGACTGTACTCAGTCAGGCCTGAGAAGTTCTGTCTGGGTTCAGTTTTAAGGGGTATTGGGTCATCCACGCCTTAAATGAATTTCAAGCAAGTGGCAGTGTGTACAAAGGTGAAGCTAGTTATCGGTAGCATACTAGTGCATAGTTGTAAGAAACTGGCTCTATATATGCTACACCAAAATGAGGTATAGTGTGTATAGAGTTCAAGTGTCCCCAGAGGTAGGCAGAGGTTAAAGTTAGATAGAACCCTACTCTCTAAAGTGGTAGCTTGGTCAAGCAGTAAGGCAGTATCAGAGGACAGTGTTAAGCATTTGATGTACACGCTCAGTCAGCAAATGAATTCACACACTCATGAACTGAACTCTAGGCCAATTGTTGCTGTCTAAAAATATACTGTTGTTTATTTTTAGAACCACGCAATCCTGGCACAGGTAAGCATTAAATACTTTTCAGTAATAAGTTACTGGATATAGAACAGTTTGAAAATGCAATAGAAATTGTACTTTGTTTGATTTACAGGGGAGCAGTAGTATGCAACACTTAGCAAATACAGTACATTGAAATGAATAGGCTTTTTCAGTAAGTTGCAGGTAAGTTACTTTTCACGTTACTTTTCTAACTCAGTGCTGGATACCTGGATTCAGCACTGGGACATTTCCTGGAAACAGGTAAGTAATTATGTATGGTTATTCGCATGATTTTTAAAGAATATTTTCAGTTTTCAAAACTCCACACTTTGAAACTTTTTGGACCAAAAGTGGCAATGTTATCCTGTGGGAGGAAAACAGGTTAACGGTTCACAGGTAAGTAAACGACTGTGGGAGTTAAGGTTCTGGGGCTAGACTCAGGCGTCCGCCAGGGTCAGCGATGCACTGTTGTTGCAACCACAGCTGCACTAGGGCGGCCGGGTGCAGAGTGTTGAGGCCCATTGTTATCCAATGGGGGATAGAGGGCCTCTGGTTGGTGGCTGCTGGCAAGCAGGCCACTGCGTTGTGGGAGCAAAGCTCCTAGGGTTAAGGTCAGGGCAAATGGGGAAACAAAGTAACACAAAAGGTGCACCCTCAGCGGCACTAGGGGGACCGGGTGCAGAGTGCTGTTTCGACGTCGGGTGCCCTGTTGTTTTCTATGGAGAACCTCCGGTTTGCAAAAGCACTGCAGGCCGGGAGACGAATGACTTCTGGGTGCGACCACCACTTGGAGAGGTAAGTTGGGAAGATAAGGGTTGGCTAGACACCGTCGGTTTGGGCACACAAGGCCAAGAGGCATCTGAAGCAGGGGTGCCTTTTGGGGTCGGATCTTCATACCAGCTCCTGGTCACGGTTAGGGGGCATCTGGATTTAGGTTGCAGGCGTCGGCTGGAGGCTTGAGGCAGGTCAGGGGTAGCCGGATCTCAGGTCAGGATCGCTGGGGTGACCTCCTCGTGGTGTTTTTCCACTCGAGCTCGGACCGGGTTCGGCGGGTGCAGAGTGGGCTGGATGTGCGGTCTCTGGCTGGCACCAGAAGCTGCAGTTTGAACAAGTCCGGTGTTCACAGGAGATTCAGACTTTGATGTGAAGGCAGGCTGGTCCTCCGGGGTTTTTGAGGTTGCTGGCTGCAGGACACACCGGGATTTCGCAGGGGCAGGTTTGAGGGGAGACAGGCCTGTAGGGCTGGGGCCAAGTCAGTGGGCGTCGTCCTCTTGTTAGCGCTGCACGGCTCTTCGTCCTTCTTCTTATCTTCTTTCTTTGTTGTTTCTGGATCTGAGGAAGCAAGGTTCAGGGTACCCCCTAAATACTAAATTTAAGGGCATTACAGGTAGGTAAAGGGCAGGGACCAATGGGTCCCTTCCCTGGGGTGGGTACACCCCCTATTCTGCCACTCTCCAGTGGGAGGGGGGCAGGAGCCTGTCCCTGGTTGGCTGGGTCCAGCCATCCTCGAGATGGCGGGGACTCGAGGTTGTGCTTTACCTCACCTCCCCCACCTGAGGGGTGGAGTTGGCAGAGGTGGGCACACCTCTCTTCCTCACTTGTTTTTCCCGCAGGTTCTCCCGCTCTAAGTGGGGGTTAGAACCAGTGGGGACCAGTTGCTGAAAGCAGCAAATGGTCTAGAGAGGCTCACAAAGGCATCATGCCTTTGAAGCTTCTCCTTCTTGAACGCTGCCAATCCTGGGGGAGGAGGCTTGGCACCTCGTCCCAGAATGTGCATTGTTTCAGGCCCCTGAGAGCAGGAGCTCTCGACCCAGGGGTCCAGAAACATGTCTGGTGGTGGCAGCCTAGGCAGCCACTCAGTCAGGTCACTAGAAGTTGGTCAAGTTTCAGGGGGCATCTCTAAGATTCCCTCTGTTGTGCATTTTACATTAAATCTCACACTGGCATCAGTGTGGGTTTAATCTGCTAGAAGTTTGATACCAAACTTCCCAGTCTTCAGTGTAGCCATTATGGTGTTGTGAAGTTCGTAATGACAAACTCCGAGCACCATATACTCTTAAGGGCAGCACTGAACTTACAGTGGCAGATTTACAAGCCCCTTGCACCACTTTTGCGTCATTTTTAACATGGGAAAAGTGACGCAAAAGTGTCGCAAAGGGGCTTGTAAATCTACCCCCCAGTGTCCAGGAATGGACTTGGGCACTGTAGGGGTACAGGGCTCATGCACCTGTACCCTCACCACTGGCATAGGGCACCCAGCTAGAGGAGTGACTGATGTATGCCAGGGTAGTAGTTTGTGGGCATGGCACACAGGCATGTGTGCCATGTCGACTCTTCACTTTGTTCTGCACCAAGACACGCAGCTTGCAAAGGCAGTGTGTGAGTGTCAGGGTACAGGGCCTCTAAGGGTGGCACAATAAGTGCTACAGCCCTTAGAGGCCTTCTCTGGTCACAGTGCCCTAGGTACCTGTGGTACCATTTACCAGGGGCTGACATGTGGCCAGAGATGCCAATTGAGTTTAGGCTTCAATGCAGTTTTAGGGTAGGAACATAGGCCCTGGGAACCTGATTAGCCGGAGCCCAGGGCACACTCAGTCAAAGAACATCAGCAATTCAGCAAAAAGTGGGGGTATACCATGCAAGAAAGAGGGCACTTTCTCACAATAGTGCAGCCATATTTTTATTCAGCTCATCGAAGAGTTTGATGTCCGTGCAGAAGAGTGACAGTGACAGCATTGAGCCTTGCGAAACTCAAGATGCCAGTGGTATTAGAGGGTAATTGGTCTCTTCCAAGTTGACCATAATATAATTCAAGGTGTTGGTGGGCAATGCTTCATCAGTGGTGTCGAATAGAGTTGCATGGCCCAGAAGAATCAATAGAGAGGCCTTGTGTTTTCCATTAGCTTCATCCATGCTATGATCAGGCCAAAACCATAAATAGTCACATCCCATAAAATTGTCCGTGACAAATTTCATAATAGGTGAGATCACACACAATTTCCATTGTTTTTGCCACATAAAGCCTCTACCATTTCAAATCATATTGCTTATGTAAAGTGGTGGAAAGATCACTGTCCAAGAGGCAACACACATGTAACATAAACAAGCATTTGCAAAGTCAGGCGGTCTGGCTTTAATGTGCCAAGACACATGTAAACACTGGCATTTACAATATTGTTTACATGCATGGTGTGCAAAAATGCTGTTTATCACAATATTGGGTACCGTATTGGCTTAACCGATTTTGGGGAGAAAAATTAGCAAAAACTGAATGCTTTCTATACAGAATACCTATAGGAGATAAAGAATTTAATGTGATTAGCAGCATAATAATTGAGTGTACTTTTCAGATGTAAAATAGGCCAAATAGTACCAATTATTCTTGTAGACAACTGCACTAGCAGTTGACCTAAAGAGCAGTACATCTTAATGTGGAGGTACAACTACTAACCACAGAGGAGAGAGCACTTGGAGGAAAGTGAAACAAATGATGTCATTTATGAATATAAATATGAAAGTCATTGCAAACTAGTTGTGAAGTATACAGGCGCGGCTCATAAAACTGTGCATTAAAAATGCAGCAAATACCATTAGATCATTTAACTTCGTAATTCAAATGGACACTGAGGTACAAAGACTTGTTAAGTGAAGAAATAATTGAGCAGATAGATGGGGTGTTTATTTTTACAATCTCAGGAGTAATACCTGATTAAATCGACTGAGTGCAACAAAGGTGAACCTTTAAATGCCGAATACTTTAATGTTGAGTTGAAATTGTCAAGGCAATAATGTCGCGTTTATTATTACATATGACAATTCCAGAAATGTACATTTTTTAGAGTAGGTTTTATTGAATGCATTCTTTAATTTACCTACCTTTGCTCTAATAACACTTTAGTGTCCTGTAACACTTCCCATCCCTGAACCCTTAAAACTCAGAACCACCCCTTAATACCACCCTTCTGTGACCCCTAAAAACCCCTTAATTCTCCATAATGCTAACCAATCCTGAACCCTAAAGGCCCCTTTCTGCCCCTTATGTCAAGGTGCCAAACCGGGACTCCGGCACGCCGCGCCTATGGCGGTTGTACCGGTCCCCGTAGCAACAAAGGGGGCGGGGGTCACGCGCAATGTGACACGGCCGACACCTGCCCCGCCTCTCGCCCTGATTGGTTATGGTTGTTTTTGACCTGGAAGCACCAAAGTACTTCCGGGGCACGAGGGAGGCAGGGCGGTCCGGAAGACGGATTCGGCTGGTTTTCCTCGGGGAGGGTTTTAAAAGGGGCTGTGGAGCGGCAGAACAGTCTTTTCCTTCGTCACTCCACAGCAGTATCCCTGCACAAGGCTGTCCATCGGGACAGGGTCGCTCTCTCTCTTTTTTCCCCCTCCACCATCCCCTGAGGCAGCAGATTTTGATGTGTGCAATGTTTTTTGCTTGTGTTTTTTCTTTGCAGCTGGTCCGAATTGTTTCGCTCCAAATCTATTTGTAGTTATTTTTGTGTAGATAATTTTTCCTTACAGGGCGGCGTCATTGACGTATTTTATGTAAAGTATCCTTGGCCTGCGGTAAGGTCATGACGGGTGGGCATTTTTTACGGTCCTTAGTAGGCATCACCGTTGTCAATAGGGATGCCTGGGGGGGACACACTGGTCTCTCATGAAACCCCAGGGGGGCGGTTACAGCCAGTAGGCTGGAAGGTGCAGAAGGAGGGGAAGTTCCGCTTCCGGTAGGCTTTTGGGTCAACCCCCGCACAAGTGTATGGGTGAAAAAAGTTGGCATAACAGCACAGCCCCTTGGAGTTAATATTGTGGGTGTAGGAGGTGCCCAGGGGATAAAAAGCTTCTGGGGAACTGGGCCTCCTGCGCAGTCACTCTGGTAAGAGGGTAAGACCTAGTATGTTGTTGAACCAGCCATGACCTTGCCCGTAGGCTCACTTCGGGATATGTAAGAAAGCAATAATGTATATCATTTAGTTTATGTCAGGAATGGCTATGTATTAGATAACATGTTAAGGCTACCCAGCTGAAATGATGTACATATTAATGTATACAAACTTTTGGTGTACTGATGTAGTGGATTGATGGACGGTTCTTTTCTGCGTATTGTAAATGTTGTAAATATGAAATTTAAATATGTTTTGTTATGTTTGAATAAAATACGGACAGGTTTTTACAACCCTTAATCCAGGACATGGTGTTGATGTGGAGTTATGCCTCAGGGGAGAATGGAGGGGTTGGGACCCCATGGGTGATGAATACAGGCCCCAGCTAGGCCCGCAGGACACAAGGGTTCGCTCTCCTGTAACGGAATCTATAAGGAAGTTGGCACGGAAACTGCAAAGTACAAAGACAGCATTTATTAACCCTTAAGGGTGGTCCTACAATCCACACAACACTCTTCAGTATTGCATAGAGTAGCACAAAGAACTTGCGTACACGGTCCCCTTTTATACACAATAGAGGGGCTCATAAGTGGGTGGATACAACATGAGGCCGAAGAACATTACCATTTATGGTCATTTTCGATACTGAATCAATATGTGGGCGGAGCTAACACACTCCTTGAGCCCGCGAAAACATGGTCAAGCAGGGCTAACTGATAACAGATGTGGTCAAGTCTGGGCATGTGCCAGATGGACAAAGGAGCTATTTATAGACTGTTACTAGGCAGATTACAAGAGCAACTGACACAGAGGTTGGACTCTTCTCGTGGGGAACACGTGGAAGCATGACAGTACAAAATGGAGTCCGAACTTCGGTCAACATAACAGAGAAAACATGCTCTATAAAAGGGGAATTAATGTCTTTAGTAAATGCTTAATCACATCGTTGTTTCAATTTACAACAGACGACCCTTTCAGCATTTACTGAAGACATCCGGCTTGCTAGGATAATCATCATATATGTCAATCGTCATCATTTCTTCAACTTCTTTAGCTAGACGTTTCTGGTGAGCAACATCGGCAATAGCTTTCTTATCGGGGATACAAAATGATACACATAATGAGCAGAGTAAAGGACCACACTGAACGCAGGTACAGCATGAAAACAGAACCGCTACAATAATACAGAGACCAGTTAGAACCTTCCATCCCCAGGCAGTAATTAACGCCCAAAACCATCCAGAAAAGGACCAAGTGCCGTTTTCTGTATGGATCTCAGCTGCAATTTTATGCAGTTTATTGATGGCATTATAAACGGATGGCGTATGATCAGGGATAAACACACAACAGCTACTTCCAATAATTTTACATGCTCCTCCTCTGTCAGCTAGCATAACGTCTAATACCATACGATTCTGCAATGCAACAATTCTAGTAATCTGTAATTCCTCCGTAAGATTCCCAAGAGCAGCAGCAGTCTGATTTGTCACAACTTCTACCACTCTTGTCAACCTTCGGATCTTCCTACTGTTCAAGGCAGCTCCAACAAAGAAAAACAGTCCTAAGTTAAAATCAATATACTGTTGCAGACTGGTATCAGTCTGATCTACATCATCAATTGATAAAGTACGTTTATACCTATTTACAGTCACATTATTCAGTAATTTCAGATCCTTATGATAAGATGCGGGAGCTAGGAATACAGGAGGTAATAGAAATGATACATAGCATACCCCAGACCACCCAGCTGGCAGACGGTAATAACCTTTATTTCCACACACAAAATACGTATTATGGGAGGCCAAGAAGGTACTATTGTTCAACCCATCAATATTCAAAACAGTAATGCAATCACTAACACCAACAGGAATAAAACCCACACTCTGGACACACAGGTCCGCTTGAGCTTGTGCTACTTGAATTACAAACTTGTCCTTTCCCACAGTGTCTCTTGTGTTCGTAAAGATGTAGGGAATGGATTCATTGTCTGGTCGGTACTCTTCCCACTCCCAAATTGTCCCATTCGCTTGTGGATACCCATTTTTGTCTTGATGGCATTCTTTATTGAGTCTGAAGAGCAATCGTCCCACTGTTGGTTTCCGAGTAGCAAAAAGCAAAGTATACCATGCTCTACAAGAGCCATTATGAGAGAAAGGAAGTGGTATAAATGGCGTTCCTCCTTTCTTCTGATGAGCTGGCATCATCCCACATATCCAACAGTTCGTAGCATTCGTAGCAACGTGGGTATGATGCAGCATCTGGATGAAAGTGTTATTCACGTAAGATTGTCGATGCTTCAACTCTTGATACGGTAATGTATAAAAGTAGTGCTCCTCAGGCACCGGAGTTGTCAACACAAGAATCTTCCGAGCAGGAGTTACATCCTCCATGAACCATGTAGTTATCCCAACAATGGCTACTGTCAACATGAACCCTAATGCACAAAGGATTTTCTTTTTCTCCATATCAAAAAAAATAAAACCCAATATCTTCCTGAAACTAAAAGTCTGTCAGAACTCTTCCCCTTGGGCAGCGGTTGATTTCTTCACCAGCGGGCCAAGACGGGTGTCGCTACACTAATGCAGGGCTGATCCCCCCCCTTGCCTCATCGGCTCTCCGTTTCACTAACCCAAGGGCCGTTCTGACAGTATGTCCCGGTACTGGAGAACTCACTTCCTTGGTCGAAGATGATATCGCCTTCCTCCAGGAGTCGCGTGGTCCGAAAAGAGCTCCTCAGTGGCGTTTGGCTCCGCAGCACGGCCTGTCTCTGCAGCCAAGATTTCTCGTTGATCGGTCAGCACGGCAGGTTCCACCAATCCGGGCGGCACCTTCCTACAGTGCAGAGAGTGGATCCAATTCTTTCTGTTGGAGACTCGCACAGCCGTCCTCGTTGCGAGGAGGACCTGCTCAGGGCCCACCCATCTCGGCTCCAAACTGTTCGTTCTGTCGAAGACTTTCACCATGACATGGTCACCGGGCCGGAGACCATGTCCTTCGCCGGTAGACCGATCAGGGAGCGCCTCTCGGACCTGTTGATGGATAGAAACCAAGTTATCCGTTAACTGTGCCAGATAATCGTTCATCATTACACAAGGTACATCATACATAGCCTTAGGTTTTGGCGGACCCCAAATATTCATTGGGCGTCCGAAGACAATTTCGTAGGGTGTAAGGCCAGTTCGAGAGTGTGGTACCGATCTAATTGACAATAACGCCAGTGGCAGAGCGTCTGGCCAAGTCAAAGACGTTGAAGCTTGAATTTTAGCGATCTTAAGCTTCAGTGTACCATTATACTTCTCAACTAGGCCTGCAGACTGAGGGTGAAACACGGCGTGGAACTTCTGGGTGATGCCCAGGCCCTTCAAGACGTACTTTATAACATCCGCTACAAAGTGAGGGCCGTTATCACTCCACAGAAGTCTACAGACGCCATATCGAGGGAAGAACTCTTTCAGCAGCATCTTCGCAGTAGTCATTGCAGTATTGTCTTTCGTAGGGTACGCTTCAACCCATTTGCTGAAAGCGCAGACCACTACTAGGACATACTTCAGATTATTACAGCGCTCCAGTTGGATATAATCCATCTGCAGAACCTCAAAGGGTGCAGTGGGTGTCACAAATCCTCCTGCTGGAGTTCGAGTACCTTTTCCTGGGTTATACCTCAGGCAGATCATACAGGTCTGCACCACCCTCTTCGCTGTGCTAGCAATCTCTGGATGCTCCCAGACTTGGGTAAGCAATTTCACAATTGCGGAAGCTCCAACATGTGCTAGCCCATGTGCCATCTGAACCATAGGCTGTACAAAAGCCGTAGGTAATTTCCATCTATCCATCTGCTTATTTCTCCAGCAGCCCTCATCATCCAATTCTCCCTCACTAGCCCATTGTTCCCGCTCTTTGTCAGAAGCGGTCCTTTGCATTTCTCGCACGTCCTCCTTCGCATCATGCCATCTTTCCACCTGTGACTTTACTACATACACGGCAGTAGTACCGGGCTGCATCGCAGTTTCCCGTGCTATTCGATCTGCCAACGCATTCCCTTCTCCAACTTTGTCAACTACTTTCCTATGGGCGCTACACTTAACGATAGCAATTTTCTTTGGGTATGTCAGGGCGGTTAAAAGATTGTGAACTAACTCTCCATGCATTATCTGTACTCCATGTGACGTTAAAAACCCTCTCTCCTTCCAGAGTAGGCCGAAATCATGCGCTACTCCGAAAGCAAAGCGGCTATCTGTATAAACATTCACACACAATCCTGTACTGAGCTCACATGCTCGTGTTAATGCTATCAGTTCCGCTGCTTGAGCTGATTTCTGTGGTATGCGTGCTGTCTCCACTATCGTTTGCAATGTGGTAATCGCATACGCTGCTGAAGTCGTACCATCTGGTAGCTTCAGACATGATCCATCCACCCACAGTTCTCCATCTACATCTGGAAAGGGCGTATCCTGGAGATCAATACGACCCTTTGTTTGTTCTTCAGTCACGAGAATACAATCATGCGCTTTCCGCGCCTCAGGCTGGGTTTCGGGGTATGGCAACAATGTTGCCGGGTTTAACGTTACGCACCTTTTTAACGTAATATGAGGAGCCAAAAGCGTCAACTCATATCCCGTTAAACGGGCGCTAGTCAAATGCTGCGTCTTCGTTTGATTGAGCAGGGCATCGACAGCATGGGGGACTAATACCAACAGCTTATGGGATAACACAATTCCCTCGCTTTGGCGTATTGACACAGCTGTCGCTGCAACCGAGCGAAAACACCCCGGTAATGCTCGGGCGACAGGATCAAGTACAGCCGAAAAATATGCACAAGGGCGCTGCTTATCACCGTGCATCTGCACTAAAACTGACAATGCACATCCATCTTTCTCATGCACATACAACGAAAAGGGTTTTGCATAATCAGGGGTCCCTAACACTGGTGCTGAACAAAGGGCCTGCCGTAGTTGCTGAAAAGCAGTATCACACTCATCTGACCAAGGGATTGGGATAGGCGTGTCCTTTGTCAAGAGGGCTAATAATGGCTTAGCTATGTGCGAAAACCCCAATATCCACTGTCTACAAAAAGAAACAAGACCCAGAAATGCACGCACATCCTTCTGTGTGGACGGTCTCGGTGTATCCAGAATTACTTGGATACGATCCGGTGTGAGTGCACGCCCCTCCTTAGACAAAAGGTGACCCAAATAAGTCACCTTTGGTCTACAGAATTGCAATTTCTTCCTAGATACCTTATGATTGTGGGATGCTAAAAAGGAAAGTAAGGATAACGTACTTTTTTCACACAACTCCAGGGTGTCAGCCGCCAGCAAGATGTCATCGACATATTGAATGAGGGCGACACCTTCGAGCAGAACAAAGGAATCCAATTGTCGTTTCAAAGCCTGACTGTAAATGCTAGGGCTCTCTGTGTAGCCCTGGGGAATCCTACAGAAACGATAAGATCTATTATTCAATGTAAACCCAAAAAGATAGCGGCTATCAGGGTGAATAGGAATGGAAAAGAAAGCATTCTTCAAATCAATCACTGAGAACATGGTCGCCGTAGGCGGGACCAAGGTAAGCAACATCGTGATATCGGAAACCACTGGGTACTGAGGTATCACGATCTTGTTCACTTCTCTCAAATCAATTATAAACCGATAAACTCTGGCATCCGTATCCTTTTTCAGTATGGGAAGGATCGGACTGTTACAAATGTTGTAGGGGACTTCCTCCACTACCCCTACCGCCATCAAATCCTGCACTATCTGTATGAGAGCTTCCTCACCCTCCTGGGAAATACGGTACTGTGGGAGGCGTGGTAACACCGCCCCCTCCTGGACGCTAATGTGGACCGGTGGAATCACCATTTGTCCTACATCAGTATCCGAAGTTGCCCACAGAGCACGAGGGAGGGTAGCTAACAGCGCATCCTCTGACATCGCACACATCCGTTCTGATCGGGGGTAATTGTCATTCAGTATTACCCGTACACCAGTAGGGGAGCAGCGGATCGTAGCCCTAAAATGCTTTAACATATCAAGACCCATAATGTTGTCCGGTGTGTACGGGGCAAGCAGAAACGGACAGGGTGCAGAAAAAGAGTCAACTTTAAACATGAGGGGCTGCGAAAGAGGGCTTCGGGAGAGTGTACCGTCAAACCCTACCGATGTGACCATTAAGCCGGATGGGGGAGCCCCCGGAACCAATTGCTTAGACAGTGCACTACGTGTCGCTCCTGTATCCACTAGGAACTGATCAGTAGAGCCCAAGACCTCAGCCGATACATAAGGGCCCTTCTGATCAACTGGCACCTCAACTGATTCTAACCCCCATCCAACGCATTCCAATGCATGCTGAGAGTCATGGTACCCCGACCGGTCAATCCCTGACGCTTGATACTGATGCTGGCGATCGAAGACATTTGATCTATCTCGGTGCTGCCCAGCAGAGTCAAAACGAGCCTGGTCGTTAGAATTCCCTCGGAAGTTGGAGAAACCCCCTCTACCTCGCGGGCCACCATAGGTATGCCCCTGACGCGATACATGCAACACCGGGCAGTCCATAGCCCAATGACCCGATTGCTTACAATACGCACATTGGTTCCTATTTAGATCAGATCGGCCCGAGGGAGGACCATAAGATCCTCCCCTACCTCTATTACTACCCCGCCGGGGCGGGCCATAGACTTGTGCCAACATCACCTTTGTTTTCAAATCTTTCGATTTCTTTTCCTCCTGGCCCTTTGCTTCTTGCTCCTGACGCTCATAATACTGGGCGATAGTCAGGAGGGCCGTCGGTGTAGCGGAGGACCAAGAACTTTCACTCGCTTTTAAACGGGCCGCAACTGACGGCAGCAGATTGGCCACATATTTATCCGCAAAAAGGTGGCGGCCCGTATCGTCAGTAAGCGACTGGCCACTGAAATCATGAAACGTCTCCTCAAAGCGCGTAAAGAAGTCCGCAACTGACTCATCAGCTTTCTGTTTACATGCAGCTAACATATTCCAGTCAATCTTTTTAGGGGGAATAATTGTCTTCAGCTTAGCCACAATAGCAGCAGGGAGATCTAAAATAATCTGTGGCGGTTTCTGCGCAGGCTTCCTCTCCCTATCCTCATCCTCCAGTTCAGACCACCGAGCCTTAAAAGTGGCAACATCATCTACCTTTCGGACAGATCGCCACATATCCGGTGGTAGAATAAGGCCAAAGAACAGGTCTATATCTGCTAAAGTCATAACGCAAGAATTCAAGGCCCCCTCGACTTCTTCATAGAAGGCCGCTGGATTCTTGCGGGGGTCAGGCAGCGCATTCTTTAATGCCATCACATCAGCTCTATGCCACGGAGTATAAACCCAATTATACACAAAATATCCCTTAGCATCGGCGGAGGTAATGTCCGAACTAGTCCCCGCTCCCTTAGGAGGAACATACAATGGCGCCGCCTCGCGCATTGGCTTAGCATGCACTAGATCGCTCTTATCTGATTGAGAGGTGGATGAGTGGCCTTCTGTAGTACACGAATCCGACTGCGTATCCTCCCCTGCTCGTTGGCGCGCTTTTTCTTTATGGGCCAGCACCACGTCCCGCAAGGCGAATAGCCGCCGAGCCGTATCAGAAGCCTTAGAGGGAGAAAAAACACCATCATGTAATGCTTTAGCATCCGATGTCACTTCTTCAGGCTCAAAGACACTAGAATATTTCCGAAAAGCAGCAATCACTTCCTCAGCGAAATGACTCAAAAAATACAATCTCTCTCTATCCTGCCACGACCCCCAAGTATGGAACAATTCATCCACGGACACCTTACCCTTAAGTGCACGGAAAGAGATTTGCCGAAGCTCAGCCATATGCTCAGCCGATAACATGGACCGCGTATCTACCTTACCCGTACCCGGGACGGAATCTTGTGGCCTCGGAGCAGATGCGCCAACATAAGGGGGCGGAGAGCGATCTAGTAAATAAAAATCATCATCAAGATTATTAAGGATAGGATAGAGTGGCTGCCGAACAGCATATTGACCCGAAACTTGCAGCCTACGCTCTTTCTCTTGCCTATCTGTCAGTTCTCTGTCTTCCCGACGCTTCGCTTCCTGGGCTCGCACATGATCATTCTTCCGTTGTTCCTTATCAAACAGCGCCTTCTCACGCTTCTCTCGCTCACGCACCTCCTTCACCCACAACCGCACACACTCAAACATATCCTGACGAGCACGCCGCTTACACATACACTGTTCCACATACTCAATCTTACGTATATCAAACGATCCATACAAAGGCCATCGTAACTCAGGATCTTTTTTTGTATATTTCCTCCATACTGTGCTGTACATTATGGAAGAAAGACCATGCTTCACATACATATCCCTATTAGGAGTCCCCTCTGGGGGAGCTGGAGCAGATTCCTCGAGGTTCAACCGGTTCCCAAAACAGCAACACCACTTACGGAGTGCGCTGAAAGCAGGCATGCTCAGAAATAATGCAAAATATGCAGTATTATAGAAAAATGGCACTTAATCGTTGCGCCGTTCAAAGTTACACAGCTCCGGAGAAATCTCTCCACATTACCTGCCTATATGTGTTGCAACGCATATATATTTTCACAAAGACAAATACAAAATATGACTAGTCATCACAAATCAAACTCAAATAGCCGGACCAGGCTTCAAAAACTCGGAGCAAGTACCGTACACCGGTTCTTACCAATCAAGAGTCCAGATTCCAACTGCCAAGCTCCACAATCGCCCAAACGGCTTTCACGGCAAGACCGACAGAAGAGGTCTCAGTCGAGGACCGGCGCCACCCAGACGGTCAGCTCGGAAGGGAAGGAAGAAAAACCTCGGGATGCCAGGGCTAAGACGCCGCTGGCAGTGATCACGTCCCCGGCCAAATTCCTCACCTTCGTCGCGACCAGTCCTTCGAGCATCCGAGTCGCCGATGAGCCCCACGTGACGGGCGCCAATTGATGAATACAGGCCCCAGCTAGGCCCGCAGGACACAAGGGTTCGCTCTCCTGTAACGGAATCTATAAGGAAGTTGGCACGGAAACTGCAAAGTACAAAGACAGCATTTATTAACCCTTAAGGGTGGTCCTACAATCCACACAACACTCTTCAGTATTGCATAGAGTAGCACAAAGAACTTGCGTACACGGTCCCCTTTTATACACAATAGAGGGGCTCATAAGTGGGTGGATACAACATGAGGCCGAAGAACATTACCATTTATGGTCATTTTCGATACTGAATCAATATGTGGGCGGAGCTAACACACTCCTTGAGCCCGCGAAAACATGGTCAAGCAGGGCTAACTGATAACAGATGTGGTCAAGTCTGGGCATGTGCCAGATGGACAAAGGAGCTATTTATAGACTGTTACTAGGCAGATTACAAGAGCAACTGACACAGAGGTTGGACTCTTCTCGTGGGGAACACGTGGAAGCATGACAGTACAAAATGGAGTCCGAACTTCGGTCAACATAACAGAGAAAACATGCTCTATAAAAGGGGAATTAATGTCTTTAGTAAATGCTTAATCACATCGTTGTTTCAATTTACAACATGGGGGATGGGGGTAAGGGGTATTTATGGAGAGGGGACTCGGCAATACCTGGCCATAATGATTCCCTTCCCTAAACCCTCAAAAGTCCTTGCTCCTACTTGGTTACCCTTCCCTGAACACTAAAAACCTTAATATCCTTAATGCTGTAAATCCCTGAACCCCTCAGATCCCCTATTGCTACCCATCATTGAACCCTAAAACTAAGAACCTCCTCTTAATGCTAGACTTCTCTGAGCCATGAAAAGCCCTGACTACCCTTTAGTGCTACCCTTGCCTGAATTCTAAAAGTCCCGAACTACCCCTAACTACTATTAATCTTGAACCCTCCTAACCCCATACTACACCTTAACGTTACCTTTCCCTAAATCCTAAGAACCCATCATTATTCTCCTCCCCTTCCATCTCTAACATTAAATGCTGACCTCTACTTCAGCAGGGGAATGCCCCCTTACCCCTGCTCCCAGTACACTTACCTGTGTCCTTTAGGGTACAACAGTTTTCTATTTTTTTGTAGCCATATTATGTTGTCACTCTATTTTTTCACTATATTAAATTTTCACACAACTAGTTTGCAATCCACTTTTGTCCCATCATATGTTTGCTGCAAACTGTTATATCAGCAGCCTTTACGGTATTCGTCTGAATTGTTAGCCACTATAGGTACTGGTAAATTAGTTCGTCTCTTGGGCATATGGTGGGGGACCCTGGCACTAATTTTTCCTCATCAGACATTACCGAAGAGCAAGAGAGGGAAAAACACACAAACAGAAGAAAGGAGGAAAAGAAAGATGGAAAAACACCTCACAAAGAGAGAAAGCAGGAGCTTGCAGGAGTGAGTTTGAGGGGCAGGAAGTGTCTGGCAGTGGATTAAAGAGGCATGAGGTGGATTCAGGACCATGCAGCCTTGTTATTTACTGGCACATGCATCAAGCAAAAATCCAGTCGGTAAAATACCGAATCGCAAAAATCACCCGTTAGCGAGTATCAAAACCCGAATCCCAATGCATCAACCCAAATTGTGAGCAATTAACGAATCGCTAAATAAATACCGGAAAAATACCGATTCGCAAATAACAAATATGCAAAAATACAGAATCGCTAAATACCAAATTAGCAATCACCGAAATCACTAATAGCTCCCGGCAAGTGCCAATGGCTAATAACGAATCGCTACCCAATGCAACAACAGTCGCAAATACCGAAAATCCCCAAAATCGCTATTTAGCATGAGCAAAATAAGGGGAATCAGAACCTGGAGGTAAAGTTAAAAAAAAAGTTTTGGGAACAAAAAATAAATCTCAAACATGTGCAACTGATTGTGGTAATCACCAAACCCTTAAATGTGGCCAAGGAGACCCTGTTGGCTAGCACAAAATGGCAGCCCTCTACGTGCTTGCAAGGAGGATGCGTATCAATGCGGCAGGACAGCGCAGGAGAAGGGTCCAGGAGAGAGTATTCAGACTGCGCATCACCTTGCTCGGACAGAATGAGGACGAGGTGTACGAGAAGTATCGACTGAATCGTGCCATGATCATGCGCCTCATTGCAGACCTGGAACCACTACTGCAGCACCAGGCACACCGGACCAATGCAATCCCTGCGCACGTCCAGGTCCTATGCAGCCTGCACCTACTGGCCTCAGGAAGTTTCCAGGGGGTAATCGCCGTAGCCGGAGGCGTATCGCAAAGCGCACTCTCACGCTTCTTCCAGAAATTCTTAGATGCCATGCTGACAATGATACACACCCACATCAGCTTCCCCACAACCCCACAGCAGTTGGACCGCAACAAACAGGCATTCTACCAGGTGGCACAATTCCCCCATGTAATTGGATGCATCGACTGTACGCATATCCCCATCTGTCCACCCTCAGCAAATGAGTACATATTCCGTAACCGCAAGTCATACCACTCAATCAACGTGCAGGTTGTGTGCGATGCCAATCACATCATAACGGACCTAGTGGCACAATTTCCGGGGAGCACACACGACTCCTACATATTCCGCCACAGTGGCATCCACAGGCGTCTTCTCAACGGAGAATTTGGAGAGGGACACCTGCTTGGTACGTACACATACCTCTTCCCCACATGAACACCACACATGTATGAACATCACCATTGCTAAGTGTTTGCTTCTATCTTCTAGGTGACAGTGCTTACGCCCTGCGTGAATATATACTCACCCCATACATCAATCCAGCAACCCCACAGGAACAACGATACAACGCGGCACACATAAGCACTAGGAATGTCATAGAGAGGACATTTGGGATTCTGAAGAGTCGCTTTAGAATCCTACGTAAGACTGGTGGCGCCTTGCTATACAAACATGATACCTGCTGCCGGATTGTTGCTGTATGTGCAATGCTGCACAACATTGCGACCAGAAGGGGGATACCCATAGAGGTGGACAGGAATGACGACCACTGGGATGACCAACCACCCGCCCAACAGCGACAGGCACACGTCCCTAACACAGCAGAGGGCCATAGGAGGCGGACATACATCATGCAACATAATTTCTGAAGCAGGTAAGAATGATACATTACTATTTCATTGGTGGTGCAACTGTTTAATGCACAGTAGCACTGCGGTATGTGCAACCAAACAAGCAATGAAAATAATGCTCCCCATGAAAACTGTAAGAACAAATGTGCGTTTAAGTCACGGCTGTGCAGCGTCAGGAAGGGGAGGACCATGGTTGCCCCACCACGGTCAGGTATGGATGTACATCAGTCTAGTGGCGCTTGCCACGTACGCCAAGCCTCCTCTCTGGTGTCTCCAACGCCTCACCACGGCCTGTCCCCGTGGAGCCCCGTGAACTGCGGCGCCTGGTGCTGGTCTCTGCCACAGACACACTGCTTATACTCGAGGCAGCCTCACTGCCGTCTTCCCCTCCCAATGCACCAGCACTGAATGTGCCGCTCTGCAGGTGTTCTACTGCAGCGGTCATCTGCCCTAGAGCCTTGGCAACATCCCCGCAGAAGTGCCCAAGGTCCACCTGCAAGGACACCGAGCGGCGTGCCAACACTGCGGTGCTATTGCTCATCCTTGTGATGGCCTTTGTAGAGGCTGCGGACTGCACCAAGTTCTGACAGTGCCTCCTCCTCTCGCACTCATGGCCTTCCCTCATGGCACGGGTGAGCTCATGGATGTCGTCCCTCAGGTGCCCATTGCCCTCTGCCACCACAGTGCTCATGTCCCTCACCGCCGCAGTCATGGCACGCATTTCCCTTGCAAGGCGCACGATGTTTGAGCTGATTGTCGCCATGTGTCGTCCCTGCAGGCGCTGGACACGGAGCATCCTTTCCTCGATTGCAGCATTTTGGGTGATATCAACGTCGCCTGAGGAGAGAGAACTTGGCTGAGACCTGCGCCGCTGTGGGAGTCTGGAACGTGCTGGTGGTGCAGCAGGCGGTGTGATGCTGCGCAGACTTTGTCCCGATGGTGTAGAGGGTGTTCCCATCACCTGCATGGCCGGGACTTGGGACCTGCGCCTTGGCGCTTTAGTGGATGTTGTAGGTGGAGCTGGTGTAGCTGGTGCTGGTGCTGGTGGTGCTGGTGCTGGTGCTGGTGGTGCTGGTGGTTGTGGTGGTGGGGTTGCAGGTGGAGGTGATGTATGCGCATCCTGCGCTGTGTCCATGTCGGAATCCGCAGGAGTCTCCGAAATAATCAGCCGCCCGCTGTCGTCCGAATCCCCAGGAGATGCATCTGTGTGTGAAACAGTGCATGGTTAGTGGGATAGTTACACCTACGTAGTGTTGTAAACATACATGTCCCTCTGTGATCCACTAAATAAACAGTCTCTATCCATGTTCAACTGATGTGGTGATTTGTAATTGTATTTCATCTTGTACATGCACACTGGGCTGACTAGACTACAACTCCCATGATGCACTAGTGTTAAGAGTAAAGGTGTGTGGGCCAAAGCTGCATGCACACTGTGATCCTGCTGGGGGCATGGGAATGGATTTACGCTATGCTGGGTATGGGCACAGGCATGCATCTTACCTTGGGCACTTGTGGCTGCGCCGGAGGTATCCATCTGGGTTACTCCCACGACGGCCTCATGCTCGATCGTCCCTTCCACCAGCTCCTCCAGGGCAGTGTTGGCTTGAACTGTAGAAGGCCCGCCTCCCGTTCTGGATGCCTCCCGGAGCCTCTCCGCAATCCTCTCCTTAGCCCGCTTCCTCAGGTCATACCATCTTTTTTTCAGGTCGTCAATGCTGCGGGGCGTCACACCAACAGCATTTACCCTCTCCCGGATGCGCTGCCATATGCGCCGCTTCTCGGGCTCTGGCACCTTGAGGGACAGCTTACCAAAAAAGCGATCGTGCTTGCTGCTGACTCCCTCTATCAGGTGCTCCAGCTCCCGGTCAGAAAACTTGCGTTTCCGCTTGCGTTCAGCCTCAGCGCTGGATGGTGCTTCCTTCTCCATCTGGGTAGTGTTTGAGGGTAGCTCAGTTGGTGTGGCTTCAATCTGCACAGCCAGTCTCCAGTCCCAGCTCCTGTTTGCTCCTCTGTCGAGGCAATGAGGGTGGGGCAGCAGTATTTCCTGGTTGGTGATGTCATAAACACGTTCCCGGAGCGACCCGATCATTGCCGATTTCGCTAATACCGAATTCGCTATTAGCTAATTCGGTATTACCGAAATCGCTATTAGCTCTTCGGTGTTTGCATGCCCCGCTATTGATAATTCGGTAAAAATAGTGATTTTTAGGGAATCGCTATTATTTACCGAATCTGTTGATGCATTCACAAAAGTGAATCCTTAATAACGAATCCTTATTTTTCGCTAATAAGGAATCGCTTTTTGTTTTGTTGATGCATGTGCACCTTGGTGTGCTAACATAGCACCAACTGCAGGTTTCTGAGCAGCACTTTGGTCACCGGTACGCATTATTTTACAAATTAAGCCCTGGGTGCAATGTTTGAATTATGTGATCATGGTCTCACAATGTTCTCAATTCTGTACCTATTGGTGGCTTGCAGAGTTTCTTTTTTTCTTATGGCTACACACTTGTGTAGTTGGTTTGCAGAGTTTCTTTCTTTTCTTATGGCTACACACTCTGTAGTTAGCTTGCAGAGTTTCCTTCTTTTTTTATGGCTACACACTCCTATAGTTAGCTCGCAGAATTTCCTTCTTTCGTTATGGCTATATGCTCCTGTAGTCAGCTCGTGGAGTTTACTTCTTTTCTTATGGCTACACACTCCTGTAGTTAGCTTGTTGAGTATCCTTCTTTTTTATGGCTACACACTCATGTAGTTAGCTGGTGGAGTTTCCTTCTTTTTTATGGCTACACACTCCTGTGTTAGCTTGTGGAGTTTCTTTCTTTTTTATGGCTACACACTCCTGTAGTTATCTTGTGGAGTTTCCTTCTTTGGTATGGCTACACACTCCTGTATTTAGCTTGCGGAGCTTCCTTCTTTTCTTATGGCTACACGCTCCTGGAGGTAGCTCACAGAGTTTCCTTCTTTTCTTATGGCTACAAGTTCCTGTAGTTAGCTTGCGGAGCTTCCTTCTTTTCTTATAGCTACACGCTCCTGTAGCTAGCTCAAAGAGTTTCCTTCTTTTCTTATGGCTACACACTCCTGTACTTATCTTGCGGAGTGTCCTTTTTAAAGTCTTGCCTAGGCAGCGCGCATGCGCTGCACTAGGAGGGCCTTTAGCCATCGGTCTTCACTTTTCAAGCACTTCACTCGTGCTTGTGGCGGCATCCACCTTGCGGGAGCGAGCAGCAGCGCGCCAAGCACGAGTGCAGTGCTTGAAAAGTGAAGACTGCTCTCCCAAGCGTGCGCACGCGCACCACTCACGGGCTCACCTCCTGCTCCTTTACGAGACTTTACTTTCGTTTCTCATGCCGGTTTCTTTTTTGCAGATTTATATAGCGCGAACTCAACCCGAAGGTATTGGAGTGCTTTATTCGTCTTGTTTAAAGTGACACTTTCCCACCCTTTGTTTATTTCCATGATTCTGCCCTGGTTGAACTCTTTCATTTGTTGCTTTGGTGTACTAGCAGTGCCAGAATTAGTGGAGCGTGTCGTATTATGCATTGAAATTAATTCTCCTTCATCGTCAAACATTTATTTCAGTAACTGTTCTTGTTTGCTCCACATGTCTGCCATCTCGCTTGCTCTCAGTCAGCCCAATTCATCCTTCTTTAGCATTAGAAATTTACAAATTATAAATGAATGGCAATTAGGCATGTATTGTGTTCTTTTAAAATAAAGTCAGATGCACTAAAAAAATATATTTTCACTGTTCTCTTGGTACGTAACTCTAACTTCTGTTAACTCCCATAGAATGTAGGCATAATTTAATCAAAATCCGCTCTTTCTCACGGTTCCTTGTCTGTTTCTTGGGAGACAGTATCACGACAAATATGCCACAGAGATCCGCGGAGGAGGTTGCCGTGGTCTGTCCTCTAGGTGCCGCCCCTCCGAAGGAACCACCCTAGGAGACCAACAACCCTCTCACACCCACAGTCTCCTACCTTGTCGGGCGCTCAGAAGCAGCCACACTCATCCATTATCTCGCGGTCTCCATCCTGGAAGCAGCCGCCGTTCAGGAATTCACCACTCTATCGTCGTGGTCCGACACCACGTTTTAGAGGATCTTGGTATCCCGCATTACCCTTTGTATTCTCCACAACCGTAACCGAGGCACACAGAAAGACAGCACTCCACAGACAGAGCACTTCAATTTGTAGCTTCTTCAAAGTTTTATTCTTTTTTCATTGTTTTGCTTCTCAATTGGACTATGTGCAAATATCAGTGCATAAACGACCGGTGCTTTTCGGCCAGAGGCATTCGTCCGGGTCATAGAATGTAAAGTGCAGAGTTCTTTTCTGCGTATTGTAAATGTTGTAAATATGAAATTTAAATATGTTTTGTTATGTTTGAATAAAATAGGGACAGGTTTTACACTGGGTCATAGAATGTAAAGTGCAGAGTGTATTAACCAACCCCTCCCTCCACCATCCAAGATTGTTTGTTTTACTTATATATATATATATTAGCTAGCCTGTGGAAAGGTGTGATTGGGGGTAATGTGGACCTCAGTAGCAAAATCAGAAAAGGCAGAAATAGAAAAGCAGGAAAAGACTTGTTTTAAACTTTTTTGGCTTTTTTGGCTAGAGTGGTGATAGGGCAAAATGGGCATTTGTTCCTATTGTGCAAACACTTCTGTAAATTGTGGGTTTTTCATTTGGGTAGATGTATTGGTGGAGGCTGAGAAAATGTCAGTATAGTATCTGCTGAAATAAATGTACGCTTTAATTATTTTTCTTGCTGAATATTCATGGATTGTACTGTTCAAATAGTTGTAAATGAATCTCTTCTGCACTCTAATTCTGAGGCGGTACCAAAGTCTGTTCTTACGACATTGTCGTTCTCCATCAAAGTCCTTTTGAAGTTGAAGTGGAGCTGTCACCCCTGGCAACAGGAATGTAGATGTATCTTTTATTCGCTCATTACCTAGGATGGGTTCCAAATGGTCTAATAAAGGTAAGCCAAGAAAGTGTTGCTTTGTGGACGTTTTAGCTCTCTTTAGCAGGCTATACCTATTTTTAGGTAGCGCTACAAGTTCTCTTTGGTCACCTGGCCCCTAGAAGCGTCTTTGCCGGCGTGGGAAAGCAGCAAGCTCGGAGGATTGTCACCTCGGAGTGATCTTGCACAGAAAGGCTAATCCCTGTCTGACCTTCCCAAAAAAATAACAAGCATTGGCATAGTCAATAGGTCTCGCCTTTGGGACCTTATAAGTGTTAAGCCAGGCAACAGTTGATGTTGTTGTACCAAGGATATTGTGCTGGATAACCAAACACTTATAATATCCCAAAGGCGAGACCTATTGGCTATGCCAATGCTTGTTTCTTATGGCTACACGCTCCTGTAGTTTTTTGTTGAGAGTGTTTGTGCCTGTAACTTGCAAGCATTATGTATGCATTCCTCTTTATCTTTTTCTTTGGTACTCTAGTAACCCTATAATTCTATGTAATTCCAGACATTGAATAGCTTTGAACACAAACAACGTAAACAAGCAAATGAAAGTACCACGTTTAACATGGGCACAGTGCTCTCTTCAAAATACTGGTACTTCCCATAGTTTTAGTCATTGTTGGGAAGATTAGGCATTGCTCTGCCCTCATCAGGATTCCCCTTATGTAATATATTTGTTCACCTTAAGCTGTGCATAGTGTGACAAGCACAGGTAAAATGGAATAACATCAGTGGTTTTACAATGTGTGATGCAGGGGTGGAGCTTCCATTGGTGCAGCAGGTGCAGTGGCACTAGGGACCAGAAGGTCCCACTGAGCCCTAATTGCTGCTGTTTTTCACCGTTTAAACAGCGGCCAGGGGCCCATTCCCTTCGTAGAACCCGGGCCCACGACACACTAACTACGCCACTGATGATGTACCATTCATTCAGACAGTCACAAATGGGCACATATTCAGAATGCTGATTGGTACAGCATGGAAATAAGACAGAATTGTATGAAGCTTCTAAGGATGCACTTAGAAGACTGAGAAATAAAACAATCAAAACAAGGAAAAAGCTGAAACTTAAGTGAAAGTGATTGTGTTGATTATCTGGGTCATGCTGCTTCCAAAGAGGAGCATTCAATTGCATGTTGCTATTTTCAGCAGACGTCGTTGGACTGTATCTTGAAGATGCTGCCCAGAAGATACAGGCTTGCTCTCCAAGCAGACTGGCCTTACCTGACCTGACCTGTGCTATCTGGACCAGATCTGACCTGACGGAGCGTGATGTCAAGACAACCGCAGGTAATTTGGTAGCGGCTGTGTTGACACAATCTGCACTGCAGGTAAAGCCCAATTGGGCTCCGATTTAGGTGTGAATGAATAAATTCTGAAATCATTAAAAACCATGCTATTACTAAAGCACAAATTGAAATTTATGTATGTGATATTTGTATAGCACAAACCTAGCCAAAGGCAGTGGAGCGCTGTACAGGGTCAAAGACATAGATACAGTCAACGAGTGATTGACGATCACTGGATTCTGAGAACTGTCCCAATCTGATGCTCTTTAAAGATGTGAGATCGCCAGTGGGTAATTATAGTTAGGACCTAGTTTCCATGGACAAAGTGTTTTTTTTTGTTTTGCTAATAACTTTGGCGCCGTTTGATGAAACTTCACGAAATTTTCAAAACTAGTTTGCCACTCACTTTAACTGCTGTGTTGAACGTTTCAGGGTGATTCATCGGGGGCCTGGCAAAAGAGGGGGGGGGAGAACACATTTCCCAATGCAATTTCCCATATGGATTTTATGACAACTGTCCGAACTGCTAAACGGAATTACATCAAATTTGGCAGAAAGCTTGATCTTAGTCCAGAAAGAGCGCTTGCTGTTATTTGGTCTAAATCCGTTCAGTACTTTTTAAGTAATTAATGAAAAAAGATTTACAGATATCTAGGGATGCGGAGGATCAATGGATCCAAAAGATCTCATGGTGAGATCTGATTGTCAATTCAACCAGGCAGTGTTGGCAGCCATCTTGAGACTCTGGATCTAGCCAGAGTCCCCAAAAAGTGCAAAAAAAAACCGAAACATAAGGGTGGAAGGATTGAAATACCCTGAGCCCTTAGGCATGATGGTGGGGTCCCACAGGGACTCTGTCAGGGGCAAAAAAACGTTTTAATAAAAATAAAATGTGTTACGAATCCGCAGAAGATCCGGGTAAAAATGTAAAAAGTGTGGACTGCTACATTTGTGTTTTTTAATTGGCTTGCCAGGTGGGTCAGGTCCCGGGGGGGAATTTAGTTTTATAAATATGGGGGGAGGTGGGTACACACGGCTCCCTTCCCCTGCTGTTTTCAGCCTCAGGGACTGCCACTACTGGGGAACGGCAGATATTTACAAGGGGAGGAGGCGGGTCAGAATTTAGTTATATAAATTTTGGGGGGGAAGGGTTGTGCAAGCGGCCCCCCTCCCCGCTCAGATTTTGGCCCCGGGGACTCCATCCTCCAGGGCTCAGCCTTTTATACTATTGGGAGGGGGGACATAGCCTCCCTCCTGGACCGATTTTCCCACCGGGGCCACGGCCCCCCTGGGGCCCGGCTGAAAGAATGAAGAGGAGGGGCCACACGGCCACCTCGCAGGCTGATTTCGGCCCGTCAACTGCCAACCATGGTGGCTCGGCCATGAAAAAAGGGGGCGGGGGACCACGCAGTTCCCTTCTCTGGGCTGTTTTCGCCCTGGGGTGCCCACCCCCGGGACATAGCATGTTTGCTCTCGCTTGGCGGGAGCAATTTAAAGCTCACGTCAATTGAGAGAAAACACTATGGGACTGATTACAAATTTGGCGGTGTGGTGCTAAGTCCGCCCTGCCGCCGCTTCGTCAAACCCATGATTAGGTCTCTCGCATGCCAGATTACGAGTTAAAGTCCATGCCGTGCAGGAACTGGTGTGCATGCACACAGGGGAGGGGGGCACATTTTGTGTTCCCCTGTGCGCATACACATGGCGTTTCCTCCCCACCAGGGTTTTCATGGCGGTGAAACTGCCATGAAAACCCTGGGGGAGATGAAACTCATAATATGCCTGATGGGACATCGGTGGTCCCACCAAACATATTATGGCCTCTGGACCACCGCGCCCCTTCCAGGGAATGGCTGTTCCCTTACAGCGGCCCCATGGCGGTCCAACAGCCCAATTTGTAATCGGGCTCTTGGGAGATCACCACCCTTGCGCCCCTACGAGTCTGGCGGTTCGTGGTTCGCCAGACTCGTAATTGACCTATAAGTCCGCTTCTAGTGGAGGGGATCCGGAAAAATGCTCCAGCCCGATGGGACCGGACTTTTCATCTATTTCCCTACCGGCTGGGAAGTGGGCAGGGGAACTGATGAAAAAATTGCTCGTGCCCGCAGGGAGCAGCATTTTTAACTGCTCCCTGTGGGTGAGAGCAATGCTGGCTCCCACTGGAGGCAGGGAGCTAGCTGGGGCTCTGGGGCTCTGGGGCATTGAGGCTCCCCCAACAGCAATGCAATGGGCACCCTTGGTGGGCTCCAGGGCACCCACCCTTTATTGGCCAGACTCCGGGGAACAGGGACCCCGGGCCGAAATCGGCCTGGGGAGGGGGCCACAGGAGGAAAAGGTGCATGTTCAGTGAGGGGTTGGCTGCATGCTGGGACTTGGCGGCAAAGGTTATAGTTAGGAAGTAGGATTTAAAAACCCTAGAAATTATTATATAGTTAGGTTCACAGTTTACACACACAAAACCATAGAAATACAGCAGTTATAGTTTGAGTTATCTCAAGAAATTATAACTCGTGCCCTATGGTAACTATAACTCAAGCCCTCCCCATGCACCCCACATATTATATCACTTATGGCATCTTCTATGAAAAAATTCATAATATCACTGCAACATTTGGCGTGAGCTTTAGCTACCTTAGGGCATGAGTTAAAGTTTATTGAGCTAACTCTATGTCTAACTGCTGGATTTCTATGATTTTTCTATGATTTTATTTGTGTAAATTCCGGACCTAACTATATACATATGCTCCACTCGCTGCTCCGACGAGAACACAAGGCACTGCAGACTCAGGTACAATTTCAATACTTTTTATTTTCTTTTAAAACACCATTAGTGCAAAAAACAGATGGACTGTCTACGCATTTCAGCACCCAGCCTTCTACTGGACCATATATATATTGATAGTGGTGAGGAAATCCCAGTATCATTGTATGTATGTGTGTGGGGGTTCATATACCATGATCCTAGCTACAAAGGAACAAAGCACAAGGGTGCAAATCAAAGGCGGGAGGAGAATGTGGTTAGTGAAGGGACAATGGTGAAAGATGGTGTGTGAGTGTTGGCAGAAACCTGACTGTTAAGTAGCGTACAGAAATTTAAGAAAGGCTGTTGATGGAGGGCATTCCTAAAAGGCACAAGGATGTTATATGATACGCTGAGGAGGAGCTGCATGAAAAATAAGGCATTGAATGGTCTTCTGAAGGAGAGGGTGGTTGGGGCCTACCGGATGACTACAGAAATCACATTGCACATTTTTAGGCCATGGTAGGAGACGTCCTGAGGTCTCATTTTCTACTTCTTGAATGTCTTGGTCTCTAGTCTGCTGATGCTGCTGAATCACATACTGCGAAGCCTCCTGATGGCCTGACTTGGGAAGCCAAATGCAGCGGTGTATCACTGTTGACCTCCGTGCAGATAATTTTGAAGAAGATGTGGGCAGACAAGAGGAGCTATTGGAGATGTAAGTATTATTCTATTGAACATTTGGAGACCCTTGCTGAGGCATCCACCTGCATGGAGTCAGGCGAAACAGATGAATTTCCAATACTGGACAAGATGGGGCAGTGCCTCTTTTGAGATGTTATAGGACCAGTGCTTGAACAGCAGTTCAGAGTTCATCTTCTGGCAGGAGATATTTCACCATACTCAACATGAAATGATAATGCCAGGTAGTTTTGTTTTTGTGTGATGTGTATTTTCAAGCTGAGTTCGCTGTCTACATGGAGGGGGAGGAACTTGGTGCTGCTGACAAATCATGGAGGGAAGGCTTCCAAGTTCATTTTGTCCAGTCCTCTTTGGACCTGGGGGCAGGGGCAATTCCAACCCCCCATTTTAGTGGCTACAGCGGCAGTGGGGTTTTTGATGGGCTTCTTCTGTCTGTAACTCTGCAGTCAAAGGCTCATAATCAACGCAAAAGGGTGGGAAGGTGAGTGAGTGACAGATGGATGAAAGGATGAATGCGTGATTAAAATGGTGAATGCGTGGGCGAGTAAAGGGGTGGATGGATAGGTGCATAGATGAATGAGTGAAAGTATGAATGTAAGGACGGATGAGTTAAAGAATGGATGAACGAGTGAAAGGGGGATAGATGGTTGGCTGAATGAAAGGTTGGATGGATGGATGAGCAAAAGGGTGAATCGATGCATGAGTGAGTGAAAGAATTGATGGATGAGGAAAAGGATGGATGGATGTATGAGTAAAATGGTGGATGGGTGGGTGAGTAAAAGGGGAATAGATACATGCATTGATGAATGAGTGAAAGGATGGATGTAAGGATAGATGATTGAAAGGGAGGAAGGATGGCTGGATGAGTGAAAGGGTGAATGGATGGATAATGAGGGAAAGGATTGATGGTTGAGTGAGTGAAAAGATGGATTGATGAGTGAAAGGGTAAATGGACGGATCGATGGATGGATGAACTGAGTGAAAGGGTGAATGGATGCTTGAGTGAAAAGGTAGATAGATGGATGAGTGAAAGAATGGATGTAAGGATGGATAAGTGAAAAGAATGAATGGATGAGTGAAAGGGAGGATAGATGGATAGCTGGATGAAAGAGTGGGTGGATGGATAAATGAAAGGATGAATGGGTTGACAGTTGAGTGAAAGTGTAGATGGGTGAGTGAGTGAAAGAGTGGATGGATGGATGAGTGAAAGGATGAAATGATGGTGAATGGATGTAATGAGTGAAAAGATGGATGGGGGTTGAAAGGGTGGATGGATGGGTGAAACAATAGATGTGAGAATATATGAGTGAAAGAATGGATGAATGAGTGGAATGGAGGATAGATGGATGGCTAGATGAAAGGATGGACCAATGGATGAGTGAAAGAGTGAATGGATGGATGGATGAGTGAGTGGGTGAAAGAATGATGGATGAATGAAAGGGTAAATGGATGGATGGATGGATGGATGTGTGAGTGACATGGTAGATGGATGAGTGATTGAAAAGGTGGCTGGATAGGTGCATAGATGAATGAGTGAAAGGGAGGAAAGACGAATGGATGGATGAGTGATATGGTGGATAGGCGAATGGATACGTTAAAGGATGGATGAGTGAAAGGAAGGATGTAAGGATGGATGAGTGAAAAAAGGATGGATTAGTGAAAAGGATGGTAGATCGATGGCTGGTTGAAATGGTGGGCAGATGGATAAGTGAAAGGGTGCGTGGATGGACAGATCAGTGAAAGGGTGGTTGGATGGATGAGTGAAAGGGTAAATGGATGGATGAGTTGATTTTTGGGCCAAAAGGTGGATGGATGAGTGAAAGGATTGTTGGCTGAGTGAAAGGGTGGATGAGTGAGTGAAAGGATGGATGGATGGATGAGTGAAAGGGTAAATGGATGGTTGATTAGATGAATGGGTCGAAGGGTGGATGGATGAGTGAAAGGATGTGTAGTTGAGTAAAAGGTGAATGGATGGATGAATGAAAGGGAGGATGGCTGTATGGAGTGAAAGGATGGATGGATGAGTGAAAGTGTGGATGGATGAGAAAAATTATGGGTGGATGGATAAATGGATGAAAGCGATGAAAGGGGGATGGATAAGTTAAAGGAAGGATGACTGAGTGAAAGGATGGTTATGTTTGATGAGTAGGTTGCGATATAGATGGGAGGACGGATGGATAGAATAGTGACAGGCTGAATGTTGGATGAAAGACTGAAAGGATGACAACATTTAGAGGTGAAATGGCAGATATCAGCAGGTGGGTGGAATGATGGAAGGATTAGAAGATGAATAGCTGAATAGATAGATGTTTGGATGGACAAGACAAGCAGGATCTTCTAAGGAGGGTCGTGATGACTTGCTTGGTGTCATAAGAGCTTTGGTTTCAAGTGAGTGGTATTTTAATTTTCTGTCTACTCCCTTGCCTGAGGGTAATTTGAAAGTATTTTCTTTGCTGAAAGAATTTTTGAGTTGGAGCCAAAGATGGCATCTGTGAAAGCACCTTTGTTTGACAACAATCTGTATATCAGTAGGGATGCACAAAAGAAGGAAGGGGTGAATGTGCATCTCACTAGACATGATTCACACCTTTTCAGGCTAATGTTTTCAATCTTGGTGGTTAGCAATGATTCTTTGAATATCTGTGTTAGGCCTCCTCTGGGCTGTCCTATGGTGGGTTTGTGCATGGCTTCTCCAAGCCATGTTTTTGTTATGAACCGGCATATCTGCTTTTAAGTCTGGCATGAGGACAAAGATGCTTAGTCTGTTCTTGCTCATTTAATATTTGTTGATCAGCAGGTAGCTCATGGGAGGGTTGGTTAGAGGTGGGAGGACGGAAGGGAGGGAGGGGTGTTACTGATGAAAGATGCAGGTAGGAAGTTATGAATAGAAAGCTGGACGCTAAGGGAAATAAAAGCAGAAGGTTGTAGGAGAGTCACAGGTATTTGCTCTCTTCCTGCTCGAAGAGATTGAGCAGAGAATTAACCAGATGAGTTGGGTAAAGCAAGCATGAGAAGTGGAATCTGTTAAGTCTAAGAAAGAAGGAAGTAAGTTAATGGTTGTATTAGGCATAGACTGTCAAATGTTTATAATAGTATGCACTGAAAATCAGAAGGGCAAAGGAGAGTTACATGCTATGGGGATGCCATGTGTTAATTTAACCCCAGTGTTGATGGACAGTGTTTGTGTGTGTGTGTGTGTGTGTGTGTGTGTGTGTGTGTGTGTGTGTGTGTGTGTGTGTGTGTGTGTGTGTGTGTGTGTGTGTGTTAGTGACCAAGGGTTATGGGGGTCTTAAGAGCTTGAAAGCATGTAATGGATGTTAGGCAAACTCATAGCTTTGAGCTAATGGCAAGAGTTTGGGGGGTAGAAGGAAGGTGCTTAGGAGTAACACATATTACAGAAGGTATGTGTGACTTTAAAGTGTAAGATTGAAACCAGAGGAGTGAGGAGAAAAGAGAAACAATAGCGATGACAAAGTCAAGAAAGGTGCCAAGCTGTTGAGAAGTAACGTATGGTTGTGTGAAGAGCTATGATTGTTTATTGATGGAGGAGAGTAAGATGTGAGAGAACAAAGAGATGACAAGAGGGTGGAGGATGGAGAGGTAGAAGTTGGCATTTGGGGATAGTGGTATAAAGGAGGTCAGGAGTGGATGGAGTGGTAAAAGTAGAAAGGGGAGATGGATGTATGTAGGGTTGGTGTGATGAGGAGGGAGAGAAGTTGGAGATTCTCTATCCATGAAGTCTTTGAGACATGTGAGCACTGAAACAAGATAAATAGCTCTTCCATCAAGGGATGCTGTGTAGATGGGCAGGGACTACGATTGAGTAGATGGCCAGGAGCACGCATTCAGGATTCAGAGGTGTTTATTCTATTAGAAGTTCGCAGACTTAGAAAAAAAATCATAGGAAGTTGCAGTTTTCAATAAATTGACTTTAAGTGGCTGACTCGATATTGGAATCTTTCTCTCTCTGTGACTGCCTACACAGTGCATCCAAATTCATGCGTCAGTTGGCAGGCAATTTAATTTAAATGATGAAGCAGTCTCAACCACTGAGGAAAACAAGCCTCCTCGGCATGGAGCAGGGCTACACTGATTGGGTTTTCCCATCTCTGCCCTGTGACAACAGAAAGCATGTGCCCTTCTCCCAGTGCTTGAAAACAAAACAGTGTCTTCTGGAAATTAATTTTGTCTGAGACAGGGGTTGGGGTTATTGACATCCTGTCATAAAATCGAATGGTGTACAGAATGAAGAGGGCCAGGATCAACCAGTAGCTTTTATTAGTAGAAGGTTGACCCCCAGAGAGAAACGTTGGTCAGCTATAGAGAGGGAGGCCTTTGCTGTGGTCTGGGCCTTGAAGAAGCTGAGGCCATACTTGTTTGGCACTCACTTCATTGTTCAAACCGAGCATAAGCCCCTCCTACGGCTAAAACAGATGAAGGGTGAAAACCCCAAACTACTCAGGTGGTCCATTTCCCTACAGGGGATGGACTATACAGTGGAACATAGACCTGGGAGCAACCATGCCAATGCAGATGGCCTCTCCAGCTATTTCCACTTAGAACATGAATACTCAACTGGTCAAGGTTAGTTTAATGTCCCTGCGTTTGGGCGGGGGTTATGTAGGAGAGTGGCATCGACTGCATAGTTGCCCCCAACTTTTTGCTGATGTTTTGCTATCCTGGACCCCAGCCTATCTGCTTCCTCTCTAAACTGATGTGAGTACTATAGGTACATACCAATTGGATACTGAGGACGCCCTGCGAGCCCTTGTAGATGGTACCCTAGGTACCCAGGGCATGGGTCCCTCAGAAGCCTACCAGGGGCTGTAGCACTTATTGTGCCACCCCTGGGACAGCCATACAAACTGACACCACCAGACCACTACTGTAGTCTGGGTAAGGTGGTGCTTGCACCCCTTACAGGGATATAGGTATCCTATATCCCACTTACATACAACACATATATCCTCATAGGTCACCCCTAAGGCAGGTCTTGCTAATCCTACAAGGCAGGGTGCTGCGATATGTGTGAGGGGGAACCCCTACCTGAGTAATGCCCCTCTGCAACCTTTGTTAAAACTATTGCGAGGTTGTTTGTAGTGCAGCCATACCATATACTCTTAACCGCATTATAAGTAATCGCAATAGCGTAATAACTTGAGAGTGGCTGCACAGAACCATGTCATGTTTGGTGTCAAACATCGTGGAATCATACCCCCAATCCAGCCATGGGAGTGAGGGCATGATTCCCCCCTGCTAGAGGGGTGATATGGTAAAAGCGGCAGATTTTAGACACCAATTTAAAAGAGCACACGTAGTACAAAATAGATGCTACCCGCCACCCACCTGATTCTGGCTGCCTGTTGCTGGGCAGAACTCCAGCCATGGTAGCTGGACAATAGGGATCTTGTTGCAGGGAGGTGTCCCCACCACCCCAGACAGACTATGTGGATTGGAACTGGGTGGGTGCACCTTAGGATGTCAAACTTGCACGTAGGCTTCTCCAGTGCCTACTTTGGCATACACCGGCTCAGACCGGTTCAGGGGCATCCTGTCCCCTGCCCCAGTGGGAAACACACAAAGGGGAGAGGGTGTAGCCACCCTTTCCCGCCTGAACTCCCATTGGTGGGCTCTGATTCAGACCCTCCCCTAATCCCTGGATAAAGGTGGGTGCAGGGTCCCTAGAGCCTCAGATTAATCTTGGACGAGAACTTTGCTTCAAAGACTTGAACCTTCGACGAGCTGCCGCTCAGCTGAATGAGGAAATCTCCCTTGGGGTAAAGGAGTTAACCACCTGCTTGGCAGGCACCTGAAACACTGCAAGTGACCCGGTTGGAACTCCGCTGCTCCTATGGACAATGAAGACTTCTGCCTACCCTGAGGTGGGTTCCCAAGCATCCCAGAGGCCAGTGAGTGTGCACAGCAAGGCTTAGCACCGTGGACCCCGTGGGTGCCGAGATACCCAATACCCCAGGACACTGGCCACCTCTTGCACAGCACACAAACCCGACCAGTGGGGAAGTTGTGCTTTGGCCCATCATTGAGCCAACCTCTCAGCATCACCTGTGCCAAAGGACGACGCCCCAGCCCGCTTCGGCGACCCGTGGGCACATCTTTACGCACTCCAAATTGCTGCCTCCCGCAGTCCCTTGTCTCTCAACTGGTGGGCCCTAGCGGAGGTCAATCATCACTTTAAAGGGCTCCCCTGGTTGCTCCAGGCTTGCTCTATAGTCTCCTCACTGGAGACCTTGCTCAGATCTCGTGGGTCTGCACCGTAGCTGTTTCTTGAGTCTTGCTTGGGTTGCAGTTGCCAAGGCTTAGTGGATCCAATCCAGACACTAGCACCGCAGCGGCCTTCATCCTTTGTGGGACAGTTGCTCTCCAGAAGCTGGCCTTCCTTGAAGCCTCCTGGACCCCGTGGCTGCTGATCCAAGCTACCCGTCTTCCGCCTGAAAACACCCGACATTGAAGGGCTCTTTCTCCAAAGACCCCTGGTCACTGTCTAGTGACCCAGACTCTGGTCCCTCTGCTTTCAGGTCCTTACCTTCAAGATCTACATCTTCAATCTGCACGACATCGACGACGCTTCACGCCAGCAGCAGTTCTTCACGTTTTTCCATTGAAAACGAGACATCGACCCGACACCGAAAACGACCTATGCACCCGGCTTCCCTGGGGCAGGTAACAGTGGTACCTCGGTACTATCGTGGGTGTGGGCTCTCCAAGAGCTTAACTTTAAACTCCTGAACTTGAACTCCTGCTAGAAGTGTCCAGATTCTTGCAATTTCCAACCGCGACATTTCCCATAGGGTTTAATAGGGATCCCGACTGTAGTTTAAACACTGCACACGCTTCCCTTCCTCACTACCTTGGGTGGTTTCGAAAGGGGCCAGCGATCCTAAATGCCCTAGGCACTGTCTGCAGAACTGTCGTGGTTCTTATACCACTTTTTTAATATATGGTTTGGTGCCCCCCCTGGGGCCCTGTGATTCCAGTACTATTTATTGTTGTTATAAATGCTTTATTGAATTGTATCTTTACCTCCAGCCTCACAAGAGACTAGGGGGATTTGTTCTTAGAATAAATACATATATTTTGAATATATATCTGTGTGGACTACTCTTTCATTTGGTCATTCAAGAGGTTATCCATGGTAAAACAATAAGCTTAACACTCCTTCAAGACTTAGCCTGAAGGCTGCTCTCCACAGCTACCACTAGGATAGCTTTCTTTAAAGGCTGTCTTTTAACCTATCACCTTAAGGGTCGAATTGGACTGGTGCAAAGTGTCCCCTATAACTAATGGACAGCATATGCCAGGCCAACTTCTCACAGGGACCCACAGAAAAACTTTCACAATTCATTGATCTATACATAAGACCATACGTACAGAATTTGCCCTCTCACTTTGAGGACACTAAGCATATATTGAACCTGATGAATGACATTATTTGGGAACCACGGATGATATTGGCTACACTTGATGTAGTCTCCCTTTATACAAACATAGAACATTAACTGGGATTAAAGGGAATGGAGAGTTTTCTTAACAAGAGACCAGCAGAACATTATGAACATACTAGAATGCTATTGGATATGACGATAATAGTTTTAGAAAATAACATCTTTTTATTTGAAGACAAGTGGTATAGGCAAAAACTTGGAACTGCAATGGGTTCCAGATTCGTTCCGTCTTTTGCCGACCTCTTTATGGGGTGGTTAGAGGCGGAATGGATCTGGGCCCCTAAGTGCAGTACATGGATTAATCACATCTACTATTGGGGGCGGTTTATAGATGAGTGCCTCCTTATTTGGAGAGGTACAGAGGGTGAACTTCATGACTTCTTTAATTTCTTGAACACTAATGATGTTAACATGAGATTTACAACTCATCATGATTTGGATCACTTAACGTTTTTGGATATTGAACTGTTTGTTGAGAGGGACAAATTATGCAGTAGGATGTTTCGCAAAGAGACTAGTTGTAATGCTCCACTACATGCCGGAAGCTGTCACCCGAAGAGTCAGATAAACGCAATCCCATATGGGCAAATGTTAAGGGCACGCAGAAATTGTTCAGAACAACAAGACTTTGAGATTAACTTGGAGAATATGGTATCCAGGTTTAGAGCTAGGGGATACAGTAAGAGAACTATTGATCAAGCCAAATTAAGGGCACAGAAACTGAAGAGAGAAGATACTCTCAAAATAAAGAAAAGATCTTGTACGTTGGGAGATAAGATAGAGAAAATTAGAGTAATCACTAATTTTGGAGATGGGAGTCATAAGTTATATTCAATACTTGACAAATACTGCCATCTTCTAAAATATGGTAAAGATATTTCACGATTTCTGAATGACAAACCGAGCATTACCTTCAGGAAAGGAGTTACACTGTCTAATATTGTGAGTCCTAGTTACCCCAGAATAATGCCAAATGATAACTGGCTTGGCAATCAACTCAAGGGTTTCTATTGTTGTGGAAGATGTAGCTCATGCAGGTGGGCATTGAAGAAAATCAAGACTTTTAACTACAATGATACAGGGATGAACACAATTGACTCATTTATTAACTGCAATATGACTTTTGTTGTATATGTCATTGTCTGTACCTATACTAAAATTTACGTAGGAAGTACTATCAGGCGGCTAAAAGACAGGATGGTTGAACATTTTCGAGCATTGAAGAATGGGGACACAAGGTACCCAATCTCAGCACATGTGGTGCAAAATTGCGAGGACAGTGATAACCATAAATGTAGCTACCATGGAATTGAACATGTCAAATTGGATAGGAGAGGTGGTAACAGGATTCTTAAACTGAGACGGAAAGAGGCTATGTGGATTATAAAATTAAAAGCAGTTGAACGGGGGTTGAATTATGATACAGAATTGCAATATTTCTTAAGTCAATGAAATTGAAAAATGTATACTGTTAATGGTGAATGTTAATATTTGTGGAATATACACGAAATGCCATACAAGTGATGTAGAAATGAATTTAAACCGTGATTACGATAAACAGACAGATGGTAGTATTAGATAATAAGGCCTAATATGAGAATATTACTATCAAATTGCCTGCATAAGACATGTTTTTGAATTGTAGAAATGGATTTGAACAGCTTTTATGTTGGGGGGGTGATGCCAATATTAGTCCAAAGAAGTTCACTGTACAAGGGATGGATAGTAAATATTGCTTGCTGGTATGCAATGCGTTTCATATTTCAAAGAATTATATGTTTTATCTTCGTGCCCATGTTTAGGATTACAATATACATGTTCGGACTATTCTTCCCTTCCTTCCTACTCCGATCCTAATTTCTAGATGATTTTAATCTAATAAGGTGATGGTTCTTTTCTTTATATTTATGTCAACAGTTTGTGAATATTAGTCCAAGTAGTGACTTTGTAGTTAGTATTTCCTAATTAAGAATATGTATAACTGTGATTGTTGAGATATGACCATTTGGGGCAGTGGTTATGACTTTGCCCTTTAAACCATAGGTTGCGGGTTCGATACTGGCCGGCAGCTATTGTCGGTGTTGTTTGCATCAAAACAAACATGAAAAACCTTTTTTTGGTTCATAATGTAAGTGGTAATAATTGTGTTTATGGAAAATGATGAGCTAGATATAAGTGGTTTAAGATTTTGTGTGAAGCTGAAAGGTACTACAGTAACTGAATGCTCTTTTCTATGAGGGACGGCTGCCTGCATATTAGAATTGGAAGACGGAAGGTGATTAATAAACTTACTTAGAAAGAATGATTGTAGCTTTGTTTGAGGAGATATAACCGTGTGTTGCAGTGGTTATGTTTTTGCCCTTTACACTTAAGTTTGCGGGTGCGATACAGGGCGGCGGTAACGGTCGGTGTCGTTTCCATTTTAATAAATATAAAAAACTTTTTGGGTCTTATTTGAGTTGCAATTACTCCGTTCAATAATAAGAGGAGTGAATAACTAGTGGTATAAGATATTTTCTAATGCAGTAAGGTATTACAGTGATGGATTTCTCTCGTTTTACGAGATACGGCTGCATACATAGTAGAAATGGAAGACGGAGTCAGTTCGTACGAACGTAATGTACGGCTAGGAAATATATTAAACTGGTGTAGGAAACTTAATAAATGTGACTGGTAGTGTAGGGGGCGGTAATAAATTATAAGAAATAGTGGATTGAGGACAATAGTAGCAATTTCTAGGTTTGAAGTATTTACGAACATCCTCAAACATGGCGCCCACCGGGACTATTCGTATAAAAGGGATGTCAAAATGGCGCACGAGTAGTACGCGAGTTGAAGTAGATACTGTTGTGGGGAAGGATACGTCGGAAGTTGGTGAGTTAAAGTTTGGGGTTTCCTTGGTATGAGATGTTAAATATTAGTGGTGTTATGATGAGAGGCAGATTTAATCTGAATGCATTACTTGTGTTCTCTCGCACATCACGTACTCGTGAGTACCGTAAGACTTAACGGATTGTGAGACTTGAAGAATATTGAATTAAGGTGAGATGAGTGGTATAACGGAGAATGTGGACATAAAAAGGATTTGGGGGTGCACTACTTACAATGGGGGTAAATGTCCCTTTGTCTTACAGAAACTATGTTATAACTTAAAGTTCTCGACATAACAAGGGAGTTTTGAGAGAATTTACTATCGGTACAGGAAGTGTTTTGGGATACCTTTTAGGTAAGGAATAAAGCAATGAACGACAAAAATTAATTGGAACAATTGGACCATATTTTAATGTTAAGGACAATGTATATACTGTAAGTGTACTTTGAAACAGGAGTACTATAATGCGTACGTGAATGGGGGCGTCATATTTGAGTTCCTGTACAAGGTGATCTTGACCAACTAGGTGAATGAAAAGCACCAGGAGCCTGCTTTAGGAATTGAGGAAGAGGAATGTATTACCGTTATTAGTGATGTTGAGGGATAATCCTGTAATATGGATTTAAGATGTCAGATGGTTGTAGTGAAGATAGTGGCTTATGGACGATCGTTTTTTTTACAGAGTGTTGGTGAACTTTTATTTGTTGGATTAAGTGTTAAAGGAGCAAATACGAGTATTGATATGGAAGGTGGTTTTTGTAATTTTGACCTTTGGTATTTTTATTTACCTCTTGGGTTCTGTGTGCACCAGGGTGATCATTTGACTACAGAACATTTTTACTTGTTTCTGTTATACTTTCCATGGTATCGCTATGGGTGATTTGGGAATTAGACTTTATACTTTATCTTTTTATAATCTTGATTTTGGACCTAGGTCCTAATGTTAAAATATATTTAGATACAGATGAACATATAGAGGTACAATGTTCTCATGTTATATATTTTGGGTTGCAGCCCTGATGAAGTCATGATGCACTAAGAAGTGCATGACGAAACATGTGTTGGCTACGCTTTTGGAGTATATGGCTGTACTTTGGAACTGTATATAATTTCAATGAAAGAAGAATTCTGTTGGATTTGGTGACCTTCTGGATATGTGATGAACTATTCAGAATAAGGACTTGTTGTGAACTGCAATTAAACACGGCTGTATTTACAATTGTTCTGGATATATGATGAATTATAATTTGAAGAAGGATTTCCTTTGAACCGGGAATACTTTATCTAAATACGTCTGTACCTACAATCGAAATATATGGTCTTACAAAGGAATTAAATTACTTACATTTATTGTTTTGTTTACTATTTTAGTGCTCAGGAAGGAATTGTTTTTTATTTCAGGTTGTGCCCACTGCGTGGGTATTTGTGGGGTTGTTTGGTAACCAACCTCTCCACCCTTTGAAGCACTACACTATTTTTGTGATTGATAACTTTGCCCGAATATTTAGTAGTGCGCCCAAGTCTAGACCTGGTTACCAATAGTGTTTGTTAAGTTTAAGTACAGCATTTGTGTTTGTTGATCTTTTTAACTGGATTGGGGTCTGTCATGAAACCATTTACTGATGGACTCTTTAAAGGCCTTTTGGAATTCTTGCTGTCACAATTTTGCCTCTGTTAGAGGTTCCTTTATGCGGTGTCTGTATCATTTATTGTGGATGTTAATTGTGAGGTCAATTGTTGTATGGACCCCTTAAAAGCCTTTTGGCATACCATGACATCATAATGCCTCATCGACCTACGGTCGAGCCGCCAGGTGCTCCTATGTAATTTGTGACACCTTCAGACAGGACTGGCGTTCTAGCCAGCAGCACGGTGCATGCTGGATGCTTTCACTTACATGTGCAATGTTAAATAAAAAACATGAAGGCAAGTCCAAAAATACAATGACGGTGATTATAGTATCGATGACAAGATCCAATGGGGTTATAAGCTTTTATTCAGTACAGCGTCGTAGTAAAATCTTCACTCAAGAGCCTCATCCACCAACTATACCACCCCCCAGCCCTCGAGTTCCCAAATAACAATATTCTAAGGCTAATCCAAATACGGGAGAAAGGAGGGGAAAGGTCAGGAGAAAAAGGAGAGAAACATGTGGGAGGAATAAAAACAAATTATGGCAAAGATATTCTCAATATACAATACATCTTCTCCTGTAAAAAAACAAATAAGTATAATTCCTGTAACATTCTCCATGAAGAGGCTCTAATCCTAGCAAATGTCTTCCCTCACTGAGCCATGGAAGTCTCAAGCTGGTCATTAGCCTCTGTAGTATTATTAATGTCAGAAGTACCAACATCAGGGTTACTTTTGATGTGATTATCCAAAGTAACAGTTTGGGAGTCATTCCTCACAGAACATCCACTGTCAATGTCATCCTTAAACCCAGGTTCAAAATCATCCTCAGTACTATTAGTACTCTGTCATCCTGAGATATCACCAAAACTGCTTGATACTACAGCATTTACCACACTGCATGACAATGCGAGCCTTATTCAGCTTGCCAATATTAATAGGTTTAGATCATTTAGAACACCCTTTTTCAACGTCACCCGGAATCCTGATATTTTACCCGTTCTCCCAACTGGAAGTTGTGAGTGCGAACAGCATGTTTACCATCATACCATTTTTTAGATTTGCCTTGATAGGTTCTCACCCTTCTGTACACCCCTTGGATATCAGTGTCACACGTGTTTTCTTTGCTCATGGAAATCTAATTCCTGAGCCACCAAGGGCATAGCTCAGAAATAAGTTGTATGCCCATTAATAGTAGAAATGGACTGACTTCAGTAACATAATTGGGTGATATTCTGTAAAACCATAAGCTCTCCTTTACAGTGTGAATTACTAACTTGTGATTGGAGTGAGCCAAGATAATACTATTTTTAAGATAGCGATTGAAACGTTTGACTTGGCCATTGCACTGCAGATGACAAAGAGTGGTGGTAATTTGAGATATACTATGCACACACAAGAACTCCCTCATTTCTTGTGACCTCAATTGTACGGCATTATCAGTAAATAAAGTTTTGGGACAACCCTTTTTGCTAAAAACCTCCATGAGAAAGTCAATTACGATGGAAGTCGTTACTCGTTACATTTTCAACAAATTTCACTTAAGGCCGTTTCGAATAATAGTCAATCAGAACAGGAAAGAATATCATAGACAGAAAAGTGTTCTTAAATGATCCCACTATGTCGAACCCCACTTTTTGCCATGGACTGAATGGCCATTCAACAGTATGCATCATTTGGACATTACACTTTGCACACTTATCGTTGCTCACACAAATTTCGCAGTACCTAACAAAGTGTTCTTCTTCAGCATCCATGTGTGGCCACCAAAAATGTGTCCTATCAAGACTTTTAAGTTCAGACATGCCCATGTGCGCCTTATCGCTGTTCATTAGGATATTAAAGCGAATTCCTTCTTGGGGAAAGCAATTTTCTTAACAGATATCTAATCCATAATCCACAGTAGGCCTGTTTGGAGCAAAGTGACCAAAAAACTCTGCCGCGCTACATGGAGCTCCACAAGTGGCGGAGCGCACCTGGTCATGCCGTGCACATTGATTTTCAGCACCAGGTATTTGTCCTGTGCTGTAAACTCAGCACAAATGGCACCATGCTCAGCGCAAGAGGGCGCTACTTCTTTTTGTGCAGCTCGAGTAGATTTTCTACCTGAGCGGCAGCTTTCTCAACATGAACGGAAGGTTCCCAAACGCAACCACCCGCATTGAGAAATCTAACCACCCACGTTGAGAAATCTCACCGGTAGGTGGATTTTCCTTGCTCGCACTCGCCAACTTGACATTGGTGAGCGAGGAAATAACTCCGCCCCGCGGAGCAGAGTTTTTCAGAACTCCGCATGCTCCACAGAGTGCAGAAAACTCTGCGGACGCCGTGAATGGAGCAGAGTTCACTGCCCAGGCCTAATCCACACCCAATTCATCTGAAATATGGTTAAAGGGCTGTAAACTGGACTGCAGTGTCTTGATAGGTAGCCAACTTTCATTAATGTATTTTTCACTAAATGCAACACACAATCCTTATCATCTTCAATTTTCCACTACTTTTCAGTCAATTGAGAAAAAGTCACAGTGTATACATCACTCACACTTGTTACCACATTCACTTCCTCTTCGTTGTTTATTTGACCTTTAGATTCTTCGCACCAAATGGAAAGCAGGATAAAAACATTTTCTAGAACACATTTAAACTCAAAGAAATGCTCCTGGAATTTGGAACACACCCTAGCTATGCATGCAGTGTAGGACCCTCCTCCTCCAGGTGCTAAAATATGAAAAAGAGGTTTGTGGTATGTCTGTAATGTAAATCTACTGCCCCATATGAAATGTCAGAAGTGGTCAAAGCCTACATGCAAGCAAGTAATTCCCTCTCTGGGACCGCATAGCATCTTTCAGCATTGTTCAAAGTTCTGGACGTATATGCAACTACACATGTGATGTTATTTGCAGACTTCAGAGAAAGAAGAGCCCCCACACCATAGGAGCTGGCGCCAGCAGTTAAAATGCACTCTTTTCCCATCGAAAAGAGTTTCAATGTGGGTGCCAAATCAATAATTTTTGACCTTGTCAAAGGCCCTTGTTGGTCATTACCCCATTGATTGATTCTCAGCTCCTTTGTGCAAGAGCTTTCTCAAGGGTTCCATCAATATTACAAATTTCTGGACAAACGTGGACTAGAATTCACACAGACCAAGAAATGACATCAGTTTGTCTCTGTCGCTTGGTGGATGAGGATGAACAATGGCATGGACGAGAGAGAGTATAGGCACAACACCATGGGCTGAAATGGAATCTCGCAAGTAATGTACTTGTGCATGATAAAAACATACATTTATCTACGGCAAGCACAAGACTATTTTTCTCTAAGTGGGCACACACTTCTGCCAAGATCTCATCATGCTCAAATCTACTCTTAGTGAATATCAAGATATCGTCTTGGAAACGTACGTTGTCTCCCATGTCCTGCAGTATTTGGTGCATTACATGCTGGAAAACTGATGATGCTGACAACAGGCCAAAATGTATACGCTTATGACAATACACACCAAAAGGCGTTATAAACATAGTAAGTGATCTTGATTCTTGAGACAACACAATCTGATGATATGTCTGTCATAAGTCAAGAGTAAAAAACATAATGGCACCATCCAACATGGTAATTATCTCTTTAATTTTAGTCAAAGGATGCGTATAAGCAATGACATTTGAATTGATTGAGTGCTCTCAGGTCAGCGCACAAATGCATACTCTTTTTGGCAAGGACAATGGGTGAGACCCACTCAGCAGACTGCTTCTTCAATTACGTCATCTTGTTATAGAGACTTGAGCAGATCTTGTAGATCTTTCTGCACACAAAAGCGTGCTCAACTTAATTATTGATTCACAGGGATGCTCCTTTTGTTTCACAGGGATGCTCCTTTCTGTGAGTTCAATTTTGTGCACAAAGTTCCTCAGTTTTCCCAAACTAAGGTTGAAAACTTTTGGAAAATGCTTAAAAATGAATTCTTTAGAATGTAATTCATCCATGGCCACCAGATCCAGAGAAGACAGATCGAGAACAACTTTCTGAAGTCTCTGATCTCGCCATCCCAACATAAACACACGTCTTTTAGAGATATATATTTTAACTGCCCCTTCTCACGCCTAAAACTCACAGGCCAGGAAAAATAACCCATAAAATCTTTAACTTGTCTATCAAAGAAAACTGCGTAAACATCTGGTTCCTCAAACTTTATTTATTTTTTCGGAAACAATTTTTTTACCTTTAATTATTGTAAATGGGGAGCCAGAATCTGCCATAACATGCAAATCTTCTCCCATTACCTTGAGGATGCATATTGGTGGTCCATTATGATTATTTTCACAATTTTGGTTGTGTCTTGCAATACTAAAACCATATTTGCTGCACTTGACCCTGGTTCATCAACAATTTAATTAAATGCACCGACAGAATTTGAGACTTGTGTGGCTCTGACATTCGAAGAGAATTTGCTTTCTTTGCAAACCTTGGCAAAATGTCCTGCTTACAATTCCTGTTCAGTTCAGAACAACCTTTGTATTATGCTTCCACAACGAAAACAGCTTTGATGTTTTTTTTTTCTTTTATAATTTTCCTTTTTTATTATTTTATTCAAGGTGCAAACTTCACTGTTCTTTCTTTCATTCCTGTCCACGATGACTTCCTTCACCCACATCATATGGCTTTTGCAGATCTTACTGCCTCACCGAGACCGGGGTTTCCCATTACCCATAGTTTTTCCTGAATATGCTTGTTGCAAGTGTTGACTATATAAGTTGGTCTTTCAACATTTTTTTGTGGCTTTGCTGAAATCACAAGGAACAGATAATCCCCTTAATGCAGTCAGACACTCTGTAAAAGTTTCCCCTTTTTTCTGCTTAGGTTTGTAGAAGTGATACCTTCCGAGCATAATACTTGTGATCTGAAATATCTTTCTAGTTGCATAAAAGTCTCCTCGTATTCATCACATTCCTCCCCTCCCTCAGTTGCCTCGACTTTTAGGAGTGTTCTATACATTTTTTGTGCTGTGCCTCTGACCCTAACAGTGAACCAGAATTATTTGTTGGTGTTCAATTGTCATTTTCCACTGTCTATTGCAACCTTATAAATTAGAAATTTCTCTTTCAATTTTTTCCAAGGCAAAGGGTTTTTCTTTTGTGGATCAAATGGTTATTGGAACAATGTGATTGACAGAATAGCAATAATAGAAGGTAAGTAATTATTTAGGCGCACTTAAGTATGTTATTCGCAGATTGACACTGTAGAGAGGTAAGACACAGGTGTGCGCCAAACTGTCTCATAAAAATTGGTAGCCTGTAAAATGTCACCGCTCCACCATGAAACGCATAAATAAAAAGTTAGTAGAGCACATCCAAAATGGAGGGCACACCCAGATCAAGGCTTGGAGTGCCGTAGTTGCTGAGGTAACACCTCTCAAGTGTCTGCACCACAAGTATTCTGACCCCAATCCCGCCCACCTCCTAGGCGGCTCACCTGATGCGCAAGGGAGGCAGGAGCAGGCAAGGGTCATGGGGTGGAAACAATGACACTGCAACTCCCAAGTTGCCGTGAGATGCCAGCGGTTCCACCAAACCTGCAATGACCGGCCTTCATCTCAGTGCAGCAGACTGGTGCCGCCATGTAAGATTGGTGTCTCCACGACAACAACTCCAAGCGTTTACGGACATATGTGCACCCACTCAGGCTCTCTCAGGATGGCACCTCACGCCATAAAGAAAGCACACATAAAGAACAGTCAGTAAATGGCTTCAAGATCATTCATAAGTAGAAATGGATCCCATCCTTGTCGCCAGATATTGATATGTAGTATTGATGACAAAATCCAATGCGGTTATGAGGTTTTTATTCAGCACAGAGTCAAAGTAACGTCTTCAATCGAAAGCCTCATCCACCAACTGTCCCAACTGCCAGCCCTCGGATACCCAAATGCCAGCATTCTAGGCTAAACCAAATACGGGAGGAAGAAGGGGGAAAGAGGGCAGGAGTAGAGAAAAGGGATGAGATAAACATAACACGTGGGAGAAATAAAACCAAAAAGGGGCATATATACTCTCAGTATACAACAGTGATGTTGGCTAAAGCACATACATTCCAACGGGTATTTCCACTATTGACTTCCATTAAAGCACTGGCAATTTCAGGGAGGATACAGCCAAAATAAAGCAATTAATTTTACTTTATACATCGGGAGTCACCGGCCTGAATCGGGCCCAGTGGCATGTCTGGCTGCACGAGACGAGGGAGCACCTGGCAGCTCTGCAGTCTGCTGGCGTTGTAATGTCCCTTAAATCCTTTCCTTTCCCAGGCTAATTACACACCCTGACCTGCAGTTAAGCCTTCGCGAGCACCTTGACATGCCACTGGGACGTAAAGTGCTGTTTAAGTTTCCTGTTATTGTGCTTTAATGCATGGGAGGGAAGCATGTCACCGCCGCTGAGCTGTAAAAGAATGACCTTGGCGGCGCTCTCGTCTTCTCAGCTGCTCGGTGTTTGCCAACAGGACTTGCGGATTTGCATGTTTCCCTGGCTGAGCTCCTGATATAATCAGCGCGCTCGCGACCGTAGCGAGCACGAGGCGGAAGTTGTTTTCCCCGATATCAATTCATGGAGCTAATTGGCAACACAAGAGAGGGGTTTCTCGGGAACCAGCTTTGTTGTTGATGTGGTGGCGAGGGAGTGAGGGTGTAAACAAGTCGGCGACGACGAAGGAGGGAGAGCCAGGGTGGCCCCTCGGTCGGGTTCTGCATCAGTGCCAATATGGCCCACAGGCAGGCACCCCATGGAGAAGCCAGTTCGCTACTTCACCATTACACCTGGAAAACACAGCAGCAGGTGCGATGTCGGCTTTCAAGAATACAAGAACTCCTGAGCTCGAGGCGTGGATTCAGCAGCCACGGGCATATGAGGGGAGAGGAGTGGAAAGAAACAGAAAAGTGTGAGGTTGGCTTAAAAAGAAAGGGCCTGTGCCCCACCACCCCCTGTGGACCATTCGTGCATTTATCCCAGCACAGCCTCATCCCCCACCAGTGAAGACGCTACAGGCCCAAAAGATACAGGGAAGCATGGAAGGAGGGATTCTCACCGGTTATAGCCCCTGATGTTGATTTTCTGAGTGGAGCCTGTGTGACGCACACTTAATTACTTTAATGCAAATATAGAAAGAAGACTATGGAGCCTGTGTTGTGCTTCCCCAATGTCTGTCTAAGTGGGTCTGGGGAGTGCCGGATGACTGCAACACGTGTACTGTTCTGCAGAGTGCAGGGTGAGCCATGGGGTTGGGAGGTCTGGGAGGAAGCCAGGCAATGTATCTCCTTTTGGAGGGATGGATGAGGTGAGAGGTCACCCTGAGGCTTGATGGCAGGGGTCTGCCAGGGACTGCTGCTTACTGATGGGTGATCTTTGAAGGAGAAGCCTGCTGGAACTCAGCTATCATTAGGGCAGAAAGCGCGTTTGCACCCTGACCCCGCGGTGCGAAGAGCCCAATGCCACCAATTGATGATCATGGCTGAGGGGGCCGGGCCCAATATCCTTGCTTGCATTAGGGCCCGGAGCACCCTTGGTATGCCATTGCCAATAAACACACAACTGTTAGTCCTCATAACTTACAGAGAGCCCTTATTAATGAACCTTCCTCAAGGAGGCAGGAGCGAGGTGCTCACAGGACACTTCCATCGGGGCACCGCTGCAAGGCCTTTGCCCTGTCGAGGCCGGTTGGGGGATAGTGGCAGACATCACTCCTTTGGAGGAGCCAATCTGGAGCGAGTCGACTCCTCAAGGAATGACTGGACCCTTTGGACTGTACATGGCAGAGCCACCTGTAGGCATATTCCCCTATGTGTCGGGTGTCCTTACGCTATTGGTGCATAAATGCAGGAAGGATGAAGACAAGCTGTTGGAATCCAGAGATTCCTGGAGCAGACAGATAGCGGGGACGTGCTGCGAGTCAATGCCTTTGGCTACTACCCAGGTGGGCAAGTTCAGGGCATCAAGTCAGATCTCAGTTCAACAGGGCAGGGCAGGGCCTGATCATCGCCTTTGACTCTCATCATTGCTGCCAGGCTCTTGCTTCCTAGTCTGTAATACAAGATATGGCTGGTTATCAGGTGGACCCAATGGGATTTACTGGTAGAGATAACTTGCATTTTGCTTACAAGTACCTGTTGCCTCTACAGCATTACCTGTACAACTGCCCAAAAGTAATTGTGGAATGTACCCCAGACGGAGTAGTCGATGCCCCGGCAGCGGTGGATGATAGAAGGAAAGTTAACTATTTTTTGTGGACATGAGCCAAAAGGGCTAAGTTAGATGTGCTCTATGATTATTAATTCTCCCCTGCACGAGTGTTGATGTTTTTTTAGGTTTGTGGAGTGCTGTGGTTGGGTATAGGTTTTTAACCGTTCTGTGACAAGCATGGAAACCTCCACAGCATGGCATCCTGCCTATCTGCATATATGTGATTCTTTTTTCAGTCTGAGACTCACATGGATGGTTTCCTGGACTTGGTGACAAGAATGTTTATTCTCTTGTTATGATGTTAGCTTGTGTCCCGGAAGAGCATCTACATAGTAAGCCAGGATTTGAGCCCTTCCATTTCAGGATAGTGCCCAACCAAAACACAGACTAAGGCATACAGTCCGCGGGGGGCTATGTGGTGCATATGTCGAGTTACAAGGGCTGCACTGTAGCGTCACTGCTGGCATTTGCACGTGTTTGCACGTGTCACTATGCATGCCATGTCCATGGTGTTGTGTGTGGACATTGGACATTGGAGGACATTGGAGGTGTGTGGGCCATAACTGAGGCTTGAAGGAAGCTAGCACCCGCAGATAGGACAAGAAGGCCTGGATATTGTTGACGTGCACCTGGGGCAGTGTACATAGTAGGAGGATGCTGAGATTAGTTTTGTAGAGTGGGCGAGCATGACTCAAGTCACAAAACTGCATCGAGCCTCCTGATCTGCCATTGCCCAAGGAGATTGTGGTAATACATTCAGCCAGTGAGAGTGCGGTTGCTACCGACAGCATGCAAAGCCTGTGGGCTTGGTACGCCCGCCTTACCTGCGTGACCTCTCCACAAAAGACAGGACATGCAGGTCTGAGAGGGCGTAGCAGAGCACTGCGGGACTTGATCATTCACTAGTAACCGGGCGGAGAGCCAGGGGCGTAACCCAGGCCCATGCAGCCTCTGCAGGGAGGGGGCACCCAACCCTCCAGGGTGCCCCCAACATTTAAGAGAGGCCCCATTAATACCAAATCCAATGAATAACTGTGAGATAAGGGAGACTCAAGGACCCCTCATCGCATTCTCAGTGCGGCATTACCAAAATACCCTGGAAGCCTGAAATAAGAAGCGAGTTGGAAGAGCAAGACATCTCCAATATCTTGTTCATGAAGGGAGGCATTTCCCCCAGGGCCAGGGAACGCTGACGCGATTCACCTCCCTGTGTGCACAGTATGCCAGTTTTCTGGCTTCATGATCGCCCTGGAGAGGAAATGTTAAAGATGCAGCAGAGACCATGATCTAGTCCCATATAGACCAGATGTAACAGCTATTGTGCAAGTATCTACTGGCCTCTAGAAAGACAAGAACCAGACACAGAAGGGGGCGAGCAGACTGTGTTGTCAGATTTGCAGCTCATGAAGGGTCTGCCTGAGATCACACCACCCGCAGAGGCAACTGAGGAGAGTAATGAAGTGAATGAGGAGTCTGCATCTGCCTGGCAGACACCACAGAAGGAGAACCCTTACCCGCAGATGCTATGGCTTATGAGTGGCCACGCAGGAGGAACCAGGACCAGAAGACTAAAGACGAGTCAAGACGATAAACAAAATGGTGCCCATCAATGCACCAATATTTGCTTAGCAGAGGTCCGACCACCTCTCATCAGCTACAACGAGCAGAGGGAAATACTGAGCATGCGCCATATCGAACAGTGTTCAAATCTCTGAACATCCAAGAGGGGTAATGATGGGGGCTTGATGAAAAGGTCTCAGTGATGACTACATCTGCCTAAACTGCCTCATCACAGTGTCATCCTGCCTGGTCCATCACCAAGCCACCCACCCTAATGAACGAGACATAAACACTGATACGGACTGCCAGACTTCCCGTTCCCATGGGGGTGAAGGTAGGAAGAATAGCTACAGCCTTGAATCTGAAAGCACATCTGCATGGTGCCATGCCTGGTCGTGAGACTGTGGAGAGAGATGCTGGGTGGAAAAGACCCTTCTGTGCCCATATGCCACCTTTACCTGACACACTTACACATTTGCATGGCATCTGCTAAAGTGGTGGTGGAGGTGTGAGTTCTGCCAAACAGAGCAATAGAAGTTATGTCATGCTTGAGTATGGCGGAGAAGGGCTGCAGTTGCATGGTACGAGAGATAGAGGGATTCCCTGGGGCCCAGAATGGGTTTTTGGGATTGATGTACTAACAACTGGTAGCAAAATACTGGTCGCAATTTGCGACCAGTGTGGTAATTTGCAATCCGACCTTTGTATTAATAGGTCGGTTCACAAATTACGTATTTATAGTGAATTGCAATTCTACCTACCTCATGAATATTTAAATCATTATTTAAAGCTTAAAACAAGAATCTATGCGTCGCTACAAACTAAAGCTCCCACTCAGAATATACCCAAAAAATATTAACCCAGAAGTTGTAATACCTGAATGTTCTTCAAAAGAGAGGATGGGATGCAGCATTCATGGGCTTATGTTCATGCTTGAAATATTCGAACTGCCTAGCAATATGTATTTTTATTGTATAATGTTGAGGCCATTAAATCACATTTACAAATAATATGATCTACTTTTAGTAGCATTCTGATTCCCAGTTAGTTCAAGAAAACACATTTTTTCACTGGAAAATGAAATTTTAGGGACATTCTTTCAGTTGGTCATTTTATTGATATTTGAACTACAGAGATTTTAGTTTTCGACAACAGAACAGCAATATGAGCATTTACTGGCAAATTTAGTAGGTCACGACTGTGAAAACTAGTGGCTGTGTCAATGTTTTTTTTTTCTAAATAGCTATCATGCATGCTCACACATGTGCTCAGTCATCTTTGTTTGATTTTTCTAAACACAAAATATAATCATTCCAAGATGGCGCATATGCGTGCTCATGTGTGGCCGCCATCATGAATGAATTAAAATGCATTCAAATACAACCATCCACCGATATTGTGGCAGGCAAAACACGTAAGTTGGGGGGCAAGGCAGGCACTGTCGGGGCTAATAATAAAGAGAGGAATGGTTGCAAATGCAAAGGGATCAGAAAAACAGAGAGAGAGGGAGAGATAATATTCCCTTTTGCACTGCAGTGAGCAGTCAGCAGTGGAAGCATACAACTCATCTAATCAAAACATGATGATACCAAAACACTCCTTGGGCAGCACTAGCACAATAAAAGGGAGGAAAGTAGCAGAGAACTGAGATAGACAAGAAAACCACCACATTATGAGCATGGGGCAGACACCAAGCCCTTTCTATATATTGAATCAATAGTTCTGTTTCCCAACTAACAGCTAAAGCTTTCTGTAAGCAGGACCGTAAAATTGAAATTGTATAACACATTGAAACTCCCAGTGGTCATCAACAATTATTTTTCCTATGTATCAGCCCGTTTTTTTCCCCAAATTCCATAAAATTTATCTTTAAGTATCCTTTAGCGCATCACTGCGGCCACAAGGCATTCCGCAATATCTACCAGAAATAGCCTACTCCATGCTGGTACCAGTCATCCCACCAACGTCAAGTGCAGTAGCCAATATGGGGAACTTGTTAGAGCTAGACGGAACTGCTCCAATTCTAAGACATTTGAAAGTACTAAAAAATAAATGTTGTCTAGATTTTGTCAAAGAGGTCATCCTGAGATGGTCCTTGCAGCTGCTGCCCAGAAAGTGTGTAAGATGGACAGACATGTTTTACCATACACCACACAGACTCTGGATCCTTCCAGATTTAAGATTCTAGGTGTTGTGGGCAGGATTGCATCCCGACATTGGGGTTTGCTTACCTCTGATAGGGTAATAGGTTGGGTATGTTACACCACATGGAAGCATCATGTATGGGAAAAGAAAATCTTTACAACACATGCTGGTACATAGTAATGTATTTACCGGTAGGAAATCCACTTGGATAACTGACCTACTAGGTTGTTATAAGTGTGGCCACTGTAAGGCATGCAAAAACTGTGTTACTGTCAAATATTTTGTTACCAGATTTGGGTAACAACTAGATATCCTAAAATCTATTACATGCTCATCTGATTGTTGCACCTATGTACTCTCTTGCCCTAGTGGTTTGTAATACGGAGCATCATGATATTCCCCCTCAAAAATTGAATTCTTGAACATAGGAGAGCGATTAAAAATTGTGAAATATCCAACCTTGTATCCATGCATTTTTCAGTAGCTCAATAGTAGGATTCCAGTTCATTGTCCTTATTTGTCATTGATAGGGTACCACCACGGAGGCGGGGTGGCGGCAGTATAAAACTGCTGAGGGAAATGGAATTATGTTACATCATCTGGCCAGGGACAAAGGAACCACAGGCTTCAACATGACAAAGAACTGACATCACACTTGGAGAACTGATCGTAGGTAATTTGAATCTGACACCCTTCTTGACAACATCCCTGTAATCTCTTTTCACCTGCTTCGATACGTCCTGCTTGGCCTTGATCTAGTACTGATGTATGGTTCATGTTTTTTGTACTATGTCATTTACATAAATTTCGATTGTTATCACTAACTGGGGTTTTCCAAGCGCATAGCACCCACCTTGTGGGTTGGATCTCTATATCCAATGTCACGCTACTCCTTTCCCAAAATATATTTTCTTTGTTCCCCCTTTCATGTTCATATGTGCATATCTTCTTTTGGTACCCAACCATGGGCATCTCTACCTTGGGTTATTTGAGTGTGCCATCCCATATAATTTATGTTACAATTGTGACTAGTCATCATCTAGTAAGGTGTTTCTATTATGAGCCATCTAGGGAGAATAGATCCTCAATCTGATGTTGAGGTACATACACTCACTGGGGTGGTCACATTCAGGTTTTCTCCTTAATTATTATGATTTTGTTACATATTCATTTCTTGATTATTATTCTCTGATTTAATTTTTGTAAGATCATTTATATTACTTCTTTACACATCTTAGGAATTTTGGTGAATGCCTTACCATTATCTGTATGTTATCCACTGGTTGAGCTTTACTTGCCCAGTACGGCGTAGCCGTTCACCTGTCTTGTAGGAAAAGGGACTTAGTGGTGATCCAAAATGAATTTATATTATTATTTTCAATTATTTTATTTAATCTCTGCAATTATTGAATTTTTGTATACATGTATCAGGACTATACCAATATATATGAAAATACATTCTTTAGATTTTTCATGGATATTGTGCTATCTTGTGCATTTAGCCTAAAATGAATTCTTTGTACATGAATGGAATTGGCAGTGATACGGGCCAATTTTTTGATCTGATGCACTGCAAATGTGTTAAGGTGAGTTCTTCAGATCATTTGTCTATGTAGTCTGTTTTCCATGACTATGATTTGTTTTTATAGGGTTCTAATGATGGTGGGGCACATTGACTTGAAGAAGGCAGATACCGCTGAAACGTGTTGTTGGAATTAAAATTGTTGAACTTCATTCTGGTCAGAAGTGCTTTAATTTATCCTAAAAGAATAAAGGGATAGATATAAATTTGGATTTTCTTTAATATTTACAAGCCGACTGGATTTACACCAAATAACAAAAAGGCGCTTTCTTTACCAAAAGCTACTTTTCTGCCAAATTTGGTGTAATTCTGTCCAGTGATTCGGGATGTAGTCATGTCTAAAATCTCTATGGGAATTAACATGAGATTTGCACTTCTTTGACCCCCCCCCCCCCCTTTTTCGAAGCCCCCATTTGACAGATCACACCAAAACTTTCCATGCACTGCTAGAATCAATGGCGCACTTTTGGGGGAAAATTTTGGGAAGGTTTGTCAAACGACACCAAAGATATAGGCACATGTTGAATCACAACAGGTGGTGGAAAATGCTTTAAAAAAAATCTTTTAGTACTCCCTTCTAGTTGTTCAAACTTTGTATGTCACTCTGAACTGGGAGCTAAATACTTAAGAGATTTGATTAAGATTCAGACAGTCCTTCTTTGGCACAAAATATGGTCCTCAGACTACATGGATTTGAATCGTGCCATAGTAAAGGACTGCTGTGATTCAGAGTCTGCTTTAAGAATCCCCTGGTTAACGTTCACCTCCCGATTTTAGTAAATACTGTTAGGTACTAATTCAATGGGGACCTTTTGTTTTCTTATTATTTTTTAGAGACTTAATAAGGAATTAGGTGTGAGACGTTTCTATTTCAAAGATCAATTTAGGTTAGTGCGACCTTTGTTAATATAAAAGTAAGGAGTTCTTGAGTGGCCTTAATTGGAAACTATCAATGATATTAATGTTTAAGACAGGTATTATTCCTCATCCATCACAGAGATTTGGGGGCACGCTGTTAATTAGGGACCAGTAATATTTCATTTTCAGAACAAGAAGAGGGATCTTTATTATAAGAACATAATAATTATGTATGTATTTATGTAGACATTAGTTCATATATCAGGTTACATTGGTTCAATGAGTAACGTTAGGGAATGTGATTTTCTAACATGTAAGAAAGGGAGATGGATAAATTCTTTTAAACTAAATGGAGAAGAGAATTTTCAATACATGTTTCATTTCCCATTGACTACAGATATCTGGTTGCGTGCCGCAAATTTATGACACAAAGTATTCGATGTGTAGAAAAAGAAGAGAATTCTTCTCTCTAAAATATAAGGTGTGTGAAGTTTAACAATCATTACTATAGTTTATTGGAAACTGTTAATTTATTAAGTTTATAGAAGTCACTGTTGCCTTTTTCATTTGGTGAGGGGTGCTATATATCATTAGTATAGGAAGTGGCTGTATTAGAATCAGATCATTTAAACTAAATGTTTGTTGCATCACATGGTTTTGGTATATTGTGAAAATCGGGTGTAAATTGTATGTTTATTTGTTTATTATTACAGCCCTGATGAAGTCCTAAGGGAAGGATGAAACGCGTAGGCAGAAAGGCTGTTGATCTATAGAAAATGCAACTGTGATCTACAAATCGATTTTGTATTGTCGATTGAAGCAACTCGTTGAAGAATCAGCAAATTTGAAATAGGAAAAAATAAAAGGTTACTGAAACCTGAAGGAAAGATTTCATGGACTCTATTTTTTTATGTTCCTTCCTAACTGTACTCTTTTATTGATTGTGGTTTTGATGGCAGTGAACCACAGGAAGTTGAGCATCTAACATTTTTCAATTGGGTGGTACTGTATGTGTTATTTGCGCACATTGTGTTCCCTTACTGTCATTGTTCTCAGAGTCCAACGTTCATTAAGAGTTTATCTCAGATATTAATCGTCTGGAATTTTATGATCAACCTGAAACTTTGAGACATGTCTCCCGGAAAGCACTAAAGTCAGAGTGTCTACATTTATTGGAGGAATTGAGGTTGTGTGTGAAAACGACCCAAAAAGCTGCTCAACATAATCAAAAGGTTATAACCACCTTTTCAATGCAACCGTACCTTCTCAATGTTCATCATAGATTTGTTTTAACGCATTTCAGGATAGATATATTCCACCGCCTGATAAATTTCCCAAATGTTAACAATTGGCAAGTGATTTAATCCCCTATCCTTGTGACAACGTGTCTAAACAATCAACCATTCAGTCAGTGTTCTTTTGTAAATTTAAAAAGACCAGAGAAGATCTTTTATTATACCTTTAATAAAATCTCTAAATTTTAAACAATGTAGGCAGGCAACTGTATACTTGCGATTTCTTCCAAATCTGTTTACATGCGTGGTACTTGCAAAATTTCTTAGGGCTATATTAATGAGAAGAAAGTTTTTATCTGCTGTATGTTAAAATGTGTTTTGTATTTTATCATATCTGTTTTATCCTACTATATTTGTCTTTAATGAACTGCAGCTTTTTATGTATTCTTTAATGATACACCTTGTGTGAATCGAATAAAGTTGAATTGAATTGAATTGAATATAGTCAAGTCAAAAACGCTTTTTCCATGGAAACGTTTGTCCTAACTATAACTACCTTCTGTCAACCACCAGTAGATATAGTCAGGACTAAAGTTTCCATAGGAAAAGCATTTTTTTGGTTTGCAATAACTTTGGTGCCGCTTGACGAATCTTCACGATAATAAAAAGAATCCCCTTTTTGGTTCACCTGCTGTGTGGAATGTTTTGGGGTGATTCATCAAGCTGGGGCCCAGAAAAAAGGAGGGTCCCAAAGCACATTTTCCCAATGTTATGTTATGTCTATGGAGATTTTTCATTTTTTTAACATAACTAAAGCCCGAACCGCTGAATGGAATGACTCCAAATTTGGCAGAAAGCTTGATGTTGGACCAAATAGTGTGCTTTTTGTAATTTTGTGTCAATCCATTCAGTAGTTTAAGAGATATTAGAGTATAAAAATATATAGATATCTGGGAGCCCAAAATCCTACTGAAATTTGATTGGCTGCCAACACTTCAACCAGGAGGTGTTGCCAGCCATCTTGGGACTCAGTTGAATTGAGTCCCATGACAAATGTACAAAATAAAGAAAAGGGTGCAGGGTAGAAACACCCTGATCCCTAGGCCTCTTGGGGGGTGGTACCACTGTGACCCTCAGGGTAAAAAAAAGCATTAATTTATTATTTCTGGTGGGATCCTGCAGGAAGCCTGAGCTTCTTTCATTATCGGTCCATGGGTGGGCCAGGTGCCAGGGGCATTATGGAAAAAAGTAGGAGGGTGCAAGGGCCTCCCTCCTGAGGCTTCTTAAAATATGAATGTGGGGAAGGCTCATATATCCTCCCCTGCTGCCCCTCCCGGGGCTTTATTGTAGGTTGATGGGGGGGCGCATGGACTCCCCGCAGCCCCGGGTGCCGTCATCCCCATGGCGCTTTAATTGATAAAACTGTGGGATGAACGCATGCCCCCCCGCAACATCAGGAACCACCACCTCGCTGGGGCATACATTTAAATCGAATGCCGGGGCCATGTCACACCCGCGCAACCCCGTGACCACTACCTCCCCGGGGCAAATTAGGAGATTGGAGGGGGGTTGTACGTCCCCCCTCCTCGAGCCCTAGATGACTCCTTGGACCACCACCCCCCAGGAGCAATTTCCCAGGGTTTCCGCCCTCTGGACATTGGTATTTGCAAGCCATAGCAATTGCTGCTCCACTTCTAGAAAGCGAAAGCAGAAAATGCTCTTGCTTACTAGAAGTGGAGCAGAATTGCTTTTAAACACAGAGAGCTGCATGCTTGCAGCTCCCTATGTGTAAAAGCAATGCTGGCTCCTATAGGAGGCAGGGAGCCGGCAGGTACCGCATGGGCCTTAAGGCTCCCCCTGTAGTCCCCAGCCTTTAAAAAGTGGATGCCTGGGTGGGATCAGTACATATACAAAGAATTCCTTGAGGAATTATTCACATAAACATGTCACACTTATACTGGTCACAATGTGATACAGACAGTAAAAGAATTACAACTGTAATCAAGGATGTATTCCAATTTCTATGTATTAGTTTATATTTTGAAATAACTCATTGAGCTTTGCATCCACATTTCCTGACAGAATATATATGCACGTTGTGAACAAAATACAAAAAGCCAATAGCAACACTGCAACTACCAGAACAATCCCATATGATGCACCAGTTTGTTAGGGAAGTGCGGTAGTGTAGACACCCTTTTCCCAACAAATAATATGGTCAGTACACTTGTCCAAAACCAGTGAAATTCAGCCTTTATAGTTAGCTGAGCTAACTATAACTCGCGCCCGACAATGCACTGCTTATAACCTCACATATTATATCACTCATGACATGGTCAGTGACATCACAGATGACATATCAAATGACATCACTGAGTGACGTAGAGTGGAGTGGCATAGAGTGGGGGGGGGCAGTAGAAGACAGTGATGTGCAGTGTAATAGCATATAGTGGATTGTCATAGAGTGGAGTGGTGTATAGTTTAGTGGTGTAGAGTGGAGTGGCATACAGTGGATTTGCGTACAGTGCAGAGGTGTACACTGAATTGGCATACCGTGGAGTGGCATAAAGTTGAATAGCGTAGAGCATCATGTTGTAGAGTGGAGTTGCATATAGTGGAATAGCATATAGTGGAATAGCATACAGTGGAACAGCATAGCACAGAGGGACATAGAGTGGAGTGGTGTGCACTGGAGTGTCATATGATGAAATAGCATACAGTGCCTTAGCGTACAGTGTAGTGGTGTAGGTGGAGTGCAATAGAGTGTAGTGGGGTAGAGTGGAGTGGTATACCGTTGATTAGGGTAGAGTGGAGTGGCAAATAGTGGAGTGGTGTACAGTTGAGCGGTGTAGAGTGTAATAGCGTAAATTGGAGTGGTGTGCAGTGGAGTGGCATAGAGGGAAGTGGTGTAGAGTGATAATTGAAACCAACATAGCGTGAAAGTGTCTGAATGGAAGTAGATGTAATATGGGAGGAAATTACATTATTAGGTGTAAATGCTAATTTTTGGTAGTATGTGTGAATAGTGTAAATTGTGTTAAAGTTATACGTTTTAAAATACTTAGTTATATATTGTGCCATAGTGTACCATGAAAAGTTTGCGGTATACCGCGGTACATGTGCATGATAAGGCAATATGTAATTGGCTAATGACTGTGACTGCCAAATGAAAAATATAGCCATATCGTTCTCAGTTTAACTGTGTCTGCATTCTGCATTTCACTACGTTCTGGGATTGGGTATTAGATATAGGTAAGTAGTCGTTTTTACTGATGTTCTCTATCTATTACCACTTTATGGATGTGTTAATAGGTAGAAAAATGTATTTATAATTTTCTATATATATTCAGCAGTTTAGAGAGCACAAGGCATTTAAAGATTTTTTTTTTAAGTAGTGCTGTATTTTGTAGGTGATCTCTAGGTATTACTGCTGTACTCCATAGACTTTTTTGTGAAGATTTAAATATGCTAAATATGGAAAATACACAGTAGCACGCTATGGTTGCAAAATATAGAGTAGTACAGAGTATTTTTTTTTTTACATATCTATTTTTTTTCCAACTGTAACAAAGTGGTAATAGGTAGGGCAAAAATATCAAACTTAATACCTGTATCTAAAGGTGTAATGCAGAACACAGCCAAAGTGCACCTGCAAAATAACATGGCTGTCTTTAAGTTTTGCAAAGGCAGTCATTAGTCAATTACATAATGCCTTTACATCATGTACAGAGGTACTTCCGTGCAATACCTAAAATTAGACAAAAATACTGCTTCAACAGATATTGCTGTTACAATGCCTTATAACTTAAAAAATACTAACCCTACTTACCTGTAATGCCCAAAATGATGATCTGCGCACCATAATGTGTAACCCTACCAAATTTCATGAAAATTCGTTAGCCGTTTTGGCATGACGTAAGATACAAAAACCTATGGAAAATGCATTGGTGGAAAAGTGTATTTTGGGACCCCATTTTATCTTTGCACCCCTTGACCAATCACCACGAAACTAGTGCCTACCATGATGCATTTCGTCCGTCTGGATGCAGCCTTGATCACATGACATGCCACTAACGTGACAACATTCAAATAGTGCACAACCCCAACCTGTGTTTGAAAATGCCTTGCACAGTTGATAGACATAGAAGTAAGACATCTTGCAAATGTATATAGTTTATGTACTGCATTGATAGCCAATTCTGCAAATCCCGACTGTCCTTTTGAATTAAACTGCATTTGGTTTGTCAACAATAATGATTATTATTTAAAAGGTAGAATCTGACAACCCACTATCGATTCTCTATAGTGTCTAAAATCGACAATATTGTTACCTCAAATAAAGTGCTAGTGCTAACCAAATCACTTGTTGACAAATTCATAAATAGAAAAATTGTTAGTACAAATATCAACGATCTATTGACAGCTAAAAATGGCAACTGTATTATAAGATGAATAATCTCCTGTCTTAATTGTTGCAGTGCAGGTACCCATAAGAATCTTATCTAAAAAAAACTAAAGTGCTCTCAAAAAGTGCTGTGTGCTTATTTACTGAAATTCTAATTGTCTAAAACAACGGGGCTGCCCAGAAATGCCTTTCTGTACCTGAGTAAGGTTTATAAAGTGCGAGTGCTGAAACCAATAATGGCTGGTCAAACAACCTGTTTTTCAACAAAAAAAGTGTGAAGAAGCACAGTGGTGCCATGTGTAACCGAAAAAACAAAAACACAACGTACTTTACTTGAGTGCTCAAAGAATTTCCCATTAAAGCTACCCAATCTTTTGGCATGGATGGACATGTGCTAAGGATGAGATGTTAATATACACTTATGTTATAAGAGATTGTGCAAGTCCTCAATTGTGTTCAGATCATTTGGCAACTTTGTGTCAAGTGCCAATATGAAGTAAGACTCTAACTATCGTAAACGTCTCTCTCTGTTTTCGCCACGTCTAGGTATCAGGACAAAACCTATAACAAAGTACTTAAGCTCCTTTAAGTTGTTATTATGTACTAACTAAAAATGTCGGGCTACTGGATAGTTGGGGTCTGAATTCACCACCACCCGCAGATGTTGTAAAATTCTGTTAAAAAACGGGAGTTTGGTACTGCCTACGTCGTTGAGCCCACATGTACATTTTAACACATACACAGCGTGGTCAGTACGACATGTTAGATGGTCTTTGATTTGTCTGGGTTTTGTGCTGAATGCTGTAACATATTCAGTAGTATTTATGCAGAATTTACAAGCACGGCATGAAACCTGTTTTAGCCAACCACGTTTGTGTGGGAATGTATTCTGAGCTACTCTTTACTAGCGTGTCCCTCATCGAAGATGCTCTTCTAAATGTGATGAACAGTAGTGCTGGTAGAATTTACTTTAATGTTATATTCATGAGGACAATTGGCCAATGTGTATAGTTGATGATTTGTCTGATTTTTCTCTTGTTTGCTGAATGTTGTAATTAATCGTATGGCCTTTACTGTCTCAGTGGGAATGCTGAGGGTGGGGATGGTAGCGATACTAGCTCTCTCGGCTTTGAGTAATAGACAAACCTCTCTCGCGAGTGAATTCGCCTTTAACATCGCTTTCTGCACTTCAGAATTTTTGTAACCTCGGGCAATAAAATGCTGTACAGCCTCTTGTTGACACTGAAACAAATCTATGGTGGAGCTACAGATATGGCGTATCCGTAAAAATTCGCCAAAAGGGATACTGTTTATGAGGTGTCGGGGGGGAGAGCTACTGGCATGGAGGATGGAATTTCCAGCCGTGCTTTTGCGATTAAGTTTGGTTTGCATTACAACCCTACTTAAATAGAGCTGTATGTCTAAAAAGTCTACCTTGTGATTACTAATCTCAGGCGTGAATTTTAAATTCAGCTTGTTGTCATTAAGAGCCAATACAAAAGCTTGTGCCTCTTTTTGAGTACCATTCCATATTATGCAAACATCATCTATATATCTCCAATAATGTTTAACATGTTCATCCCACATCAATTTGTGTTGGGCCCTGAGGACATGCTCCTTCCACCAGCCTACATAAAGACATGCATAGCTGGGAGAGAAGCATGCCCCCATTGCCACTCCCCTCAATTGCTGGTACACTTCCCTGTTGAAAAGGAAATATTTATTATGGAGGCAAAGTTCAATCATTTTTGAGAATCACACAACTGTGTTCATGTAAATAGATCGATCTAAATAATGCTTCATAGCAATCAGCCCATCCGTGTGATGGCTACTCGTATAGAGTGATGTTATATCCATTACAATGAAAAGGTAGTCTTGGTCTCTCTGTATATCTTTGATCTTCCTCAAAAAATCCCCACTGTCTTTGATGAAAGAGGGCAAACTGATGACATGTTCTTGCAGAAAAAAATCAACATATTTGGACATCGACTCCATGATGCTTTTTCTAGCCGAAATAATTGGTCTACCTGGAATGGGTGTCATATTTGTGTGTACTTTTGGAATTAAGTACATAACTGGTGTTATGGGGTGTTCATCTTTTAGAAAATTGAACTCATTTTTGGTCAATAGCCCCATCCGTTTCCATGACGATAAATGTTTGAAGATGGCATCCTTCATTGTCTGAAGATCATGAACTGAGGATTTTTTGTAGCACGTTAAATCCCCTAAATGTCTGTTGGCCTCCTCGAGATATAATTGTCTGGACCACAGGACAATGTTGTTGCCCTTGTCTGCTTTGTTAATTATAACTTCATGATTGTCACCCAATTTTTTCATTAGATTGATGTATTGCAGTTGCATATGCTTTCTCCGATGTATGGAGCGAATAACAGTTCGATTGAGTTCTTTTAGCTCTTCCACTACTCGATCACTGTAAACGTCGATAGTATCTTTGGGCATCATTGGGACAAACGTAGATTGTTGGCGAAAAGGGCTGTTAGCTGCTTTAGTGATATTGATGCCCTCGTCAGCTAACAATTGTCATGTGACTTGGAGGAATCGGTATCATCATATGCTAACGAATGTAAAAGCCTGAGGGTGGTGACGTCAATGGCTTGGAGGTTAGTTTCATTGTCATTAGATGTAGAGTCATCCTTGAAATTGGTAGTAGTATTTTTGAATTGATGGAATTTGATACATTTTAATTTACGGATGAATTTGTATACATCTGTTCTGAACTAATTGTATTCAAAATTGCTTTCCGGGCAATATGTGAGCCCTAACGAAAGCAACTGCGATTATGCCGCAGTTAATGCAATGTCCGTAAAAATAATGACAGTGTTATCCTTAAGCGTGGTTACCGTCGCCACTTCCTGGCTTGTGTTGTTCAGTTGATATTTCCGTTTGTGTTTCCTCCTCCTCTCGCTCCTGCTCTTGTTCCTCCTTCGCCTGCTTTCACTTGAGGATTCTCCTGCCCTCACGTAAAAAATTGAGTTCTTCCGCTGGTGTCAGGTTGGTAGATCCCAAATCCTGTGGGCCTATTGTTACTTGCCTACTGTCATCGGAATGGCTGTTCCTGGTAAGTGAACTGGCCTTGGACTCAGAATTTTCTGCAACATTTCCTGCCAGTGTTGTTATTGGGACTTTGGGCGTTTTGCTGGTCAGAGCTTGTCTTCTACAAGTATCGAATTTACACAAAAAGGTAAACACCCTACCTTTTGCGTAATTATTTTTCTCACTCGCAAACTTGAAGATTTTTCTAGCTTTAATTGTATCTTCATGTTTTTTCAATCTTAATGCAATGTCTGCGCGTCCTTTGGTAATCATATCTTTCTGTTCCAACCCATCCAGTAGGCTATTGACTCTTTCTATTTCTTTGAGTGTGGTGTCACAGTCAATTTCGGAATATTTGATCAGAATGGTTACTATGTTCATCGATGCCTGCTGGTTGTTTTTTGCCCACTCCTTTAGCATAGATGGATTAGGGTTCTCAAATGTTAGTGCGATCAGCACTCTTAATCCGCTTGGTACCCTATTGGCATCTCTGTACTTCGCAAGCGACTTTTTTACCCACCATTTGGTGAGTTCAGTTCTCAATAATTTCTCTAATGTCTTTAACAAACTTTTTGCATCATTATTGATCGTGTTGCTGTTATGACCATTCTGTTCACTAGTTACTTAAGGTAAATTAAGGAATAGCGCTTCAGCTGCAGCCTCGCATTCTCGCAGCGCATCGTTAGCTGACATCATGTGTGTAACTTAGCTGCACTATATTATGAATAAATTCCGGTGCAAACCACCTCAAATATATATATATAAATATATAGATATATATATGTTACCTCTGCTAGCAGTTGCCAGTAGGTAGGTATAGTGAGGAAAGGCATTTCAGCTGCTGTCTGGAAAGTTTTGGGGTGATCCTTCAAGTGGGGGCCAAGAAAAAGGGGTGTACCTAAACACAATTCTCCACACAGTTTCCCATAGTTATTTTAGACACAACTACAGCCTGATTCGCTGAACGGAAATACGTAAAATTTGGCAGACAGTGGTTTCACTTTAAAATTCATATCTCTGGTTCCCTGGATTGGATTTTTATCGTTTTGGTGTAATTTTTAACCTCGGGTGGGTAACTCAGCTCCGTCAGCGGAGTTTGCAGAGTTTTGCCTTCTCCGCGCTCCGTTACGAATGCGGAGGTAGGCAAAACTTCGACTCCTTGGCAGAGTGGAGTTAGCCAGCCCCTCCCCCTCCCCCAAATCAATACATTTTTTAAAAAGGAGGCACTTACCTGCGTGCCTACCTCCTTCTCTGCCTGGCCACTCTCCTTCCTGCTCCTCGCCATCCTTTTTCTATGAAAAAACCCTACGTTGTACGTCTTGCGCGTTGCCATAGAAGAAGGACGGCGAGGAGCAGGAAGGAGAGCGGCCAAGCAGAGGAGGAGGCAGCCATGCAGGTAAATGCCTTCTTTTTAATTGTTTATTAATTTGGGAGGGGGGAGGGAGCGGAGTGGAGTTTTTTTCAAACTCCGTGGAACTCCGCATTGAGGCACTACTCTAGCTCCGCCCAAAAGATCATTTGTATTCCTATTTTTATAAATTGGTGTGGGATTTTTCACGGGTGTTGTGTCTTACTTATTTAGTGTATTGGTGTTTTAAAATGCTTTGTCTCCTAAGTTAAGACTGACTGCTCGCAACCAGCTACCAAGGGTTGAGCAATGGACTAATTTACTGAGACCTTTACTGTACCTTGTATTGTGTTGGTGGCCTTATTGCTGGTGGTGGGTGCATATACCCCTATCAATAATAACACACTTTTCAACCATTACTTTTTGTAATTTGGTGCAAATATGTCCAGTAGTTTTTGAGTTATTAAAGTAAAATGATTTATGTATATCTAGAGACGTGGATCCACCGTGGATCAGGGCAGATTCGCAGATCAACGCACCCACAGCAATGCTGTGATTGGCTGGTCACAACCTGAGAGGTACTTCATATTCTGGTCACAATACTGTGAACACTTGATGTTCCTTCTACGATATTCCAGACACAGACCCTGGGGGAGCAGTCCAATTGATATGCTTGAATTATTCTTCCTTTCTCTTTGTATTATGCTTTGTTCCCCAATGATTAACTTTGCTATGATTTTCAATTAATTTTGTTTAATATTTTCTAGTCCATGATGCTAAACCTTCTTCATAAGTCTGTGTAACATTATCGATGCCACTTACTGTATACCTCTATATCTGAACATTATTTTAAGCAGTTTTTAAACAGACGTCATAAATCCCATTGTTCAAGTTTATACGGACCCTGCTTATATACTGGATATTCTCCTTTAGGGGATGTATTTCACTCTAGTACTACTATTTTTAAATGTTAAGAATCTGATGTGCTGCTTGATAGAAGAGTTACTTGTTACTATTTATATCAATTACACTGTGTTAAATGTTCTTGTTTTAGGTTTAACTAACTTTTCAACACATGATATTATTATGTCTCCTCAAAGAAATTGAGAAATTAAAATATCCACCACTGCTTTATACATTTTAAAGGAAAGAGTTCAAAGCATGAGGTAAATATAACACTGTGTGCAGGCAAACACAAATCCCATGGTTGATAGCACTACAGACAAACTAAAGAGAGAAGGACAATAAGATTCAAAGGGAGACAAATCCTGCATGCAAATTATTGATGAAATTAAAGTGAAACCTTTATCCCAGATAGTTTGCACTGGGAAGTATGAGTAGAAAATCTTTTATATGCATCATTTAAAAGATAATGTTTTTTGCATAACACATGACCTTTTAAAACATTCTTAATTCAATAAGTTTGAGGGTCATGTTTGTATCAATACGCATAGAAAAAGTATTTTCTCGAGTGCTGGAATGACTTCATTTAAGCTATTGAAGTGCCTGAGTCAAGGTTATCAATCCATTGTAAATGACATTGTTGGAAAAGAACATTAACAAATGCTATCAACAAAGTCAAGGCAAGGAAAAAATTACATTAAATCCAAGGATCACAATCATTCACTCCTCTAATCAGTGTTGATAATGAAATTGAATTGAATACTAAAATTCCTCAGACACTTAATGAAAGTTAGTTTTGATAATTACATGAACATCCTCTCCAGATCCTGTGGAATTACAAAACATGCTTTAGGTGTCTGACAGTGATTAGTAGTCTGGATAATATTAAGCACGTTGGCCGCTTGTGCACACCCATCTATCCTAAACATCCTCCATTCGTCAGCAATCCCAGTCTTCCAAAGACCTCATGAATCAAAAACGTGAGGCAAATTTATAGTCCTTCAGACTTCCTGGTTCTGAATTTGAAGACAGATTTAGATCCCTGCGCAAACTCCTGTTTGCGCCGGGGTCTTAATTCCGAGCTATACAATGATTATTGCACCCCCACTTTTTTTTGTAGACAGATTTCAGCAGGACAAATATACCGAAAACTAGCAGTTTAAAATGTACAGTAAACAGGCAATACATGCATATTTTGTTAAGGTTAATTCCAAATCTGCATGTTGTGCCCCACTGGAGTCAAGCTAGCCTGGCTAATGAGGGGTGATCAGTGGCGGCTCGCTGAGGGAGTGCTGTGGGGTGGTGGGGTGGGGCGGGGGAGGGGCAGGGTGGGGCGGGGGAGGGGCAGGGTGGGGTGTAGTGGACTTGGACATACGAAGGACAGGAGTAAGGTAAGTAATTTAATAAATAAAACTATTTACCTTGCGCTCGCTGCATCGCCAACTCAGCGATGCAGCGAGCTCAAGGTAAATAGTTTTATTTATTTAATTACTTTAGTCCTGTCCGCGGTAAGTCCGAGTCCCCTACCCCCCACTCTGCCCCTCGCCTGCCCTGCCTCACTGCCCCACAGCACTCTGTTGGCTAGCCGCCACTGGGGTTGTTGCCCCAAAACCGGTACCGAGATACTTGTTTCCAGTTCAGGGGTGACCTGGCCTGGCAGTTCGGGCTGTACTGTTCCATTGGGGAACAGGGTCAAGACTGATTTGGATACGGTTGGGTCTGAGCCGGAATGGCACAGGGAGCAAAAGAACTATGGATTTAGGCCCAGATCTCTGTACTGGGGTGAATGTTTGACCTTGAGCAGCATTCTGTCCCCCAATATTCTTTTTGCATCCCTTGCAGTAACAGCATGCTCTGTGTAGAAAGCAGTTCCGAAAACACAAAGTGGGGGTGGCCTATCCGTGTTTCCAGTATGCAATATCCCAATGTTATTCACTTAGGGCCTGATTGCAAGCTGCATTGTTCTGCATGTTATTCTTCTATTACTGTGCAAAAATGTTTCATCAATACCATGCAATTATGAATAAACTCAGTTGAAATGAGGCATTCCCGTGTGGGAGGAACTTTCCAGGCATAAAACTACACAGAATTGAATAAAAACATGTGACATGGATAATTACCATGCAGGACTAACTTTTTGGTCATAAAACCACACACAATTGCAAGTTACATGGGGTACTACTGCATACATTTAGCACCTCCTCTGTGCATGTTCTAAATGTATGTGTCAGCCTGTGGGTGGGGTAGGGGTTGAAGGGAGTGCGTGTGTAAAGCGGACATGTTTTTCCTAGCAGGCTGGAGTATTATATGCTCCCCTGTTGAAAAAAAAAGCAATTCCCTATTAGGAAAAAAAAACCATGCAATCAGGCTGTACATAGCATTTCCTAAATGCAAAATGGGTATTTAGTAAATGTGTTATACTTGCTGCTCAGCCAGTGTTAGTGTGGTGTGGAATGCTGATGCGTGGTGATGCTGTGGAATGTTGGATGAGTGAGAGAGTCAGTTGGTGTATGGGCTAAGTAGTAGGAAGGCTTTTGCTGGTGGGGCTCTCTGTATTTTAACTCTTAATCTCACCATCTTAATAAATACTACTTAACCTACACCTAGAAGTCGGATTTTCATTTATTACAACATTTTGGCGACAAGGATGGGATGACTTGCCGTGACATATCTAACCCAGCTGTGTGCGTCCCTGAGTTTTTCACCATTACCAGTGATGTCGTGTTGCCAGGCTTATGTGTGGATATAGACTCCTGGGTCATAACCAGCGTGCCAACTGTGTCTGTGGCACAAACGCAACTCTTCGGCAGCCCAGAGGAATTGGCAAGAGCGACATGTGGAGAGCGACGGAGAGGAGGAAGCTGACATCCTCCATGTTTCATTTTAAACTGGGAGTGTTGGTGCTACTTAGGGAATGATCGACCGCTGCTCCTTTTCAAAAAAAATATTTTTAAGGTTGAGCTTTCACCTGTCTTCAATGGCTTTGTGCAGCGGAGCCGTGACATCTGGAGCTCGTGGAGCGGTGAGAAGCCCTTAGCCCTTACGCTGTTGTTAGGTTTAGGATAGATGAATATCTTAATTCCATGAAAGACACAGGAGCCAGCAAAGGCAAGTTTATCTTCTTTATTTCATAGCATGGTGATCACCGCAGGATCATGCAAGATCTGAGATACACTTGAAGTGCCGTAACGGCATAACAAACCGCATTATATACATGCTTCCATATTCAACACCAAACTCCCCCCCCCGAGACCACAACAACATGAGCCTTTCAAAGGCATACAGGACAATGGAAAGCGCGTGTCCCAACTTACCAGCCTTCATATGTAAACATGCATAGCACACACTCGTGAGCACACGAGGAAACACCTCAGGCGCTCGCGAGTATGTAACAGCTGTGCTGTGTGTGCATGCCTGAAGCCACCCGGGACGCTCCCAGAATATGTGTTGCCGATGTGCTGCCATCTTTGCACCTTTGGTGATAGTTCCGGATGCCTGGTGCCCTTGGTGATGGTTCCGCATGAAAACTTGTGTTCCTCCTACTCCCAGTACACGGCAATCGTGGCAGAGGAACTATCGATGTGTCTGTGTGGTGTGCTATTTCGGCGTACCGTTGGACATCTGGTGAGAGGTGTGCTGATGGGCTCCCATTCCCTGCATGCTTTGACTAGAGATGTTGGTGTATGGGCAAAGCTCTATCCTTGTTTTTGGCACCACTGTTGCTGCTTCGTTTGGAGGTGTGCTCACTCTTCTTCAAGATTGGTGTCCTAGTGCACCCTTGCAGCCCTGGCACCCCCTTACACTACGACTATGTTAGACAAATTTGGTACAACTTTCAATGTTTAATTTGTTGGGCTTTGTGTATTGGAGACAAAAGTAAAATTGTAAACTTCATGGATGGAGTACTTAAAAAAAAAACTTGTTAACTTCATGGTTGGGGTGCTTTGCTAAAATTGTTAACTTCATGTAGGGGGTGTATTACTGTATGCTAATGCGTATGTAATACTTGGAAGTGGGGATGTTTTTTAGGTTCTTATAGCGTGTTTCCAGGTGAGTGCATGGATTAAGTAATTTTCAATTTTGGTTAAGCCACTTTCGGGTGGTATTTGGTAAATTTGCAATCAGAATGTTTGTTCTTGAGAATGACTGTGTGTGTGAGTTGACTTTTGGTGTAGACTCACTCAGAGTTACCTCTATGGTGTGGTTGTGGTAGGACATAAGTGAATCCCTCACAGTCGGTGGTGTGTGTGTGAGAAGGCTTTTAGGTGCTATGCCTCTCTGGTCTACCACTATTTTTGAGTGTGTGGGTTGATTTAAGTAAGTCACCCTGTTGGTATTGTGTTTGACTTGACTTTTAGTTGTTGAGTCACTAAGGGTTACCACTATAGTGTGGATGGATATATGTTAATCCCTCACAGTCGGTGGTGTGCGTGTGTGAGAAGGCTTTTAGGTGCTATGCCCCTCTGGTCTACCACTATTTTTGTTGGTGTGGGTTCATTTAGATAAGTCACCATGTTGGTATGGCATTTGAGTTGACTTTTAGGTGTTGAGTCACTCAGGGTTACCACTATGGTGTGGCTGTGGGTGGATATATGTGAAACCCTCAGGTTCATTGGTGTGTGTGTGAGAAGACTTTTAGGTGCTAAACCTCTATGGTCTACCACTAATTTTGTGGGTGTGGTTGGCGTGGTGTTTGAGTTGACTAGGTAGGAGTCACTCACGTCTACCACCTTTGTGTGGTTGGTTGTTGAATTAGGCTTCACCCCTAGTATTGGCGTTGTATTTGAGAACTGTTTGTGTGCTTGTTCACGCATTCCTTCCACTTTTGTTGTGATTGTGGGATGGTATCACGTTAGTGTATTTGTTTTGCTGTGGGGTGATCTCTACTGCACCGTTGGAATTTGGTTCCCTGTGTGTTCACTTTCATTTCAGTCTGGCCAGCTGGTATGTTTGTGACATAAGGGGTTTGGTTGATTATGCGTGGTGTAGTAGAACACAAGTTTGTTTGGTTTTGTGTGGAAAGGGAGTAGATGTGGGTAAGTGTAGTCTCTTTGCTTTCTTAAAGACTGTTTTTATCTTGCATAGTTCGCTGTTTTCATTAATGGGAGTACATGGTTGGGCATTGTCATTTTCCATCATTTCATATCTTATGTTAACTTTCAAGTCAATTGGTACATTCTTCTGTGCTTTCTTTGCATTTTGATCTTATCTTGTATGCCCTTTAGTCCTCTTCAGGTCTTTGCTACGGGTCCTCATGTTATTTCTATACATGTACCTTTTACCAATTTGTACTTTTCCTTGGACCATTGCATTGTGTTCTTGTTCACTGTAAATAAGGTAGATGTGTTATATTTGCTGCTCAGACAGTGTGAGTGTGGTGTAGAATGTTATTACGTTGTGATACTGTGGAATGTTGGATGAGTAAGAGTGTCAGTTAGTGTATGGGCTGAGCAGCAGGAAGGCTGCTCCTGGTGGGGCTCTCTGTACTTCAACTCTTGATCTTACCATCTTAATAAATACTACCAAAGCTACACCTGGAAGTTGGACCTTCGTTTATTTACAACAAAATGCTATTACCATTGACTCCAAGTCATGATGGTAATCATGTGCAATTTGAAAATATGCACCCATATTAATTTTTTTAAGTGCCATGTAGTGCGCACATGTTGTGCACTTTACATGTTTTCACTTTTTTGGGGGGGTGCCCATACGCACCCTGGGTTTTGCATTTCCTAATTTGCAATTTGCTAATGGAAAATCGCAAATTTGGAAATGCTAATCCATGCAGAGAGGATGTGGCCTAACCGCTAGGGCGGGCAATCTCGAAGCTGGGGAACCGGGTTTGACTCTCGGCAGGGATGCTCAGCATCCGGTGATTCTAGACAAATCAAAAAGGGCCACATGCATCAAAGTCAGGATTTGTGAATCCTAAATAGCGAATTTTAAGAAATCGTATTTAGGACTCGCAAATCCCTATGCATGTCGGAATTGCAAAAAAAATTGCGATTCCTACATATTCCTTAATTGCAAATCGCAATTAAAGAATAGCTACCCATTCATTCCTTTGGGCCTAAAGGCCCATAGGAATGAATGGGAATTGCATGCGCAATTTGCTAGTACCAAATTGGTGCTTTCAAGGGTGCAAGGGTGCCAAAAGGACACCCTGTTGCACCCCTGAAATTGCCATGTTACCACATGTTGTGCACATACATGCCCCAAGGGCATGTGTGTGTGTATCATGAAACTTTGAAAAATGCACTTTAGTGCATTTTTCAAAGTTTTTGCAAATTACCATCAAGTTCAAATTGATGGTAATTTGCGATCCCTAATTGCGAATTGGCAATTTGAAATTGCATCATGCATTGCATTTAGGGAAACTCAATTTGCGATTCCCTAAATGCATTTGCAATTTAAGTAATCGCAAATTTTGTAATTACTTAAATTGTGATATTGCATTTGGGTTGATGCATCCCAAATGCAAAAATACTGGTCACAAATGGGCAGATTCTGCGAATCTGTCCGTTTGCGATCGGTATTTTCATTGATGCATGTGCCCCTTAATCTCCCCGTGCCTAAAAAAAAAAAATATATATGTGTACGTCTGTAACGCAGCTGGTGCTCATGTAAAGCTCTCGGATAACTTTGGGTCTAGTTTGTGCTGTATAAAACTAAAAATAAAAATGGTCCCTATGGTCCATAGGAGCGAATAGTTTAGCATTTCCTAAATAGCGATTCCTACTCTGTAGGAATTGCTATTAGGAAATCTCAATTTTTGTGCATTCTGTTTTGCATTTCCTGAATAGCGATGTCTTAGGAGTCTCTATTTGCAAATGCAAAAATGGAATTTCGTACAGACGGCCCTTACGTGCAGTACTTTCGCTCCACCTAGGCCTTAGTGCCAGAATAATGTTATCTCATGAGATGTAGATATTAAAGTTATTTAAATCATGGGTACATGGATGTGTTCGGCATTAGTGTAGAAGGGCAGAATGAGTTCATGAGAAGGCTCCTACAGTAAAAGATGGCAGAAATGTGCTTCACGGGGACAGTGGGTGGGGGGCAGCCAAAACAGTCAAACTGTACCATAACTAACACAGCCAGCATGGGCTGTCCTGTAACAACAAGCGATGCGAGTGCACGATTTTTATGTCTTATGTAGATGCTATGTTTTGTGTTTTTATGTTAAATGTCTTTGGTATGTTACAAAATAATAATACAAATTCTATTGAAATAAAAAAAAAAAAAGCCCAGTTCGAACTTTCAAACTAGAGTTTTCCGAGACACGTTCGGTGCTGAGCATCCTTCAGTTGTGAAAACGATGAACACGCCTGAGACACCTTCTTACCAAAGAGCATCACATCGCACGAGTCGACAATGCATCAAACTGGTCCGCCCACACGCCTTGTTTAAGACATGGGAATGCTTAGATACTGGAGGTTTATATCTAACCCTGCAGAAATACCACTACAAAGTCATTTCCATACAGAGTGGTACTAATGTAGATATTGCAACCCAGCTGAGCAGCAGCAGGCATCTTTATGGCAATGGCGATAGAGTCACGATTCAGAAAAGTGTGCACAAAATGTATCTTTCGCCTCTTGCATTAGTCATTCACAGTACACATATTTTCAAAGTGTAAGGCTCACAGTGCAGGGGGGGGGCATGTAGAGGTGGGCAGTAACAGAGCATCAGCCAAAATATGTTGGGTGGCTCTTCTCCGTACCTCTTCTTCTCCCCACCTCATTTAACACTCAGGGTTGCTGATTTTCTTTAGTGAAGCTGTTCTCTAAGCACTGGAATGCCCGCCATGTCAGCTGTCTTTTTCCTGAAAAACATTTGGGCAAGAAAAATAGTCAAATGTGCCCAGGTGCTTGGGGAATTTTCCAGCTATTATTTTCTGAAGTTGAGAAATTAAAACAAGCATTGGCATAGCCAAGAGGTCTCGCCTTTGGGACATTATAAGTGTTTAGCCATGCAACAGTTGATGTTGTTGCACCAAGGATATTGTGCTAGATAACTAAACACCTATAAGGTCCCAAAGGCTATGCCAATGCTTGTTTTAAATTATGGTCTTCCCAACCCTTTAGAAATTGACTTAAGAGCGCTGCTTTAAATGGGCAGGTACTCATCGGTACTGAGTACCGGCACTTCTCAGTTTTCTCCCCCTGAGTACCGGAACTTATTTTAGGGCACGGAGGGTACCGGTACTCCCAGAAGCAGCACGGCTCAGGCCCTGAAGTACGTGTATGTTCAATGCAAAAACTACAGATAATGAACCTTTCAGATGGAGCGTGTTTATGTGCCACTCTGGCAGGCAACAGCCAGTGTATTCCTGCGCTGGGTTGCACCTGCAGTGTTAGGTTCTAATTGACATGGCAACGAGAATGAGGACGTGGCCAGAGCTGTCGACAGTGGAACTGGAGGATCAAGTTCGAATCCCAACGTTGGCACATCATCCTGTGATTCTGTGCAACTCCCTTAACCAGTGGTGCTTAAAAAAAGTACGCTTTAATGCAAATATTCTGATTGGCATGTAAAGCGCTTAAATGCCCATGGCCCAAATTCGCGCAATATCAAACTGGCAAAAATTAGGCCAGGCACCTATGACATAAAAGCTGATGCTTGCCGGGTCTCCTGTGTAAGGAGGCAGTTTGATATTGCACGAATTTGGCCCATGGGCATTTAAGCGCGTTACATGACAATCTGAATATTTGCATTAAAGCTTACTTATGTGGCTATTGTTAAATTCCTGGCTCACAGCCACGCCCCTAACTGCACATCCAGTGTAATTAGTGAGTACCGGCACTTCAAATTTTCCATTTAAAGCACTGCTTAAGAGGGTAGATGGGAGGGAGGGAGGGACAATCCCACTTAACATTTTCTGAAGGGCGAACCCCCTTTGAGCCCACTGTTCTTGCTCTGGCAAGCACTTGGGTGCAGCCTTGCCGGCCACTGAAGAGGTCCCGGAAGCCCCCCCCGAGAAGAGAGCAGCAGATGCAAGCCTGTCTGCCAAGAAGGCGCTCCTGCGCCTTCTTGCAACAGTCCGAGCACGGAGACCCTACAGCAGCATTCCCCTGCCATGATCTTGCCACGGCATCTGTAAAAGTGCTAAGAGGAGGACATTGCAAAAGGCCTGATCGTCAGACAAGAGACAGACTGACTGGGAACATAAAGAAGACTTTTTTTTTGTTTATCCGTTTTTTTTGTTTATCCGTTTGCCACCTTTAAATGGGAGTGTCCGAAGCAGTGACACAAATTGTAAATCGTATACAATGGCGTAGCGGCGCACCATTCAGTGTCCCTGAAGCGAAGAGACACAAACAATGTGCAATAGTAAGAAACGTTGACATGTGAATTACACCCGCTGGCCACGACAGCCCGAGCATGCAGTTACACTGCACTGGATGTATTTTGTGAATACAGCATGCCACGTAAAAGGAGTTTCTGGAAGTGCGGCGTTAGGAATTTCCTGAATTTCGACTTGAAGATTGAGATTAGGTGCTTTCTCGAGGAAGAGGGGATATTTTACGTAAATCTACAGGCGTCCTGTCCTGTTGGTTTCAGAACACAAACTGTCCCTGCCGAGCTGCGTTACCAGAAGGCCAGAATTCCCAGAAGGTGACGCAGATAATAGAAAGGCGGGGCCGGCATCGGCCACGCCGAAGGTATGGCAGGCGTGCCGGCCCCCGACCATACCGGGGCGGGCCTGTGGCGCGCTTTGATGACGCGACAGGTGCGCCCCCACCATTAATTGGTCAAGGTCTGGGGGCGTGACCCGGAAGTGATTGAAAGCACTTCCGGGTCACGCACTTTGGCTAACGCCAGGCCAGTTAGAACTGGCCTGGCTGGAATCTGGGCAATAAAAGGCTGGGCAGCGGCGGAGTCTGCCTCTTTGCTCGCCACTCCCTCAGCCTGCCACTAGTCATACCAGCCTCGCTAGGAGGCTGTAATTTATACGGAAGGGGATGTAGCTCAGTGGTAGGGCGCATAAAAAAAGTGGTCTGTCACACGGTACCGGGGCAACCGTGCGCTCTACTTGTAGGCAAAAAAAAAAAAACTATAGAAAGTAAGGAAGGAAATCTTCAGGGAGAATCTTCTTGCCTAGTTAGTGAGGTGTAGGGACAGGTCATGACCTTTTTGGGTGGTTTTTGGGGGGCCTGATAGTCGGGCAACTATGCAGTCCTGTGGCTGTAAGGTCATGATTGGTGAGCAGTAAATTGAAGGTCCTTAGGTGGCGGCGTCATTCTTGAATGGGGTCGCCCAAGGGGGAGGGACAAGTGGTCTCTCCTAGAACTCCTAGGGCAGTTACAGCCGGTTGGCTGGATGGGTGCGGGGGAGGGGGAGTTACGCTTTCCGGTAGGCTGCTTGGCCACCCTGCACGTGCACAATGGCGCAAATAAACGGCGCATAACTGCAAGGACCCCATTATGGAGATAATCTACAGGGCGTACGGAGGTGACCTGGGGGGGGAAGTACCCTCACGGGGAACGGGCCCTCTGCGCAGGCGCACTCCGGTTGGAGGGCGGACAAAAGGGCGTACGGGGGTGACCTGGGGGGGGAAGTACCCCCCATGGTGAACGTGCCCCCTGCGCATGCGCACTCCGGTTGGAGTGCGTGCATAATTGGATAAGGATCTGGCGCCAGTTATTGACTTTGCCATAGGCTCACAATAGGGATACGCAGAAAATAAAAATAATTAAATATTGTTATTATGATTATTGATGATGGTATGTTTAGATTCGGATAGAAAAACCTTGTATTAGAGATATGTTAAGGTTAGCCATCTGACATCTGCACCTACCAATGTAATCAATGTAATGTAATGGTTTTCTGCGTATTGTGTAAATATTGTATATTAAATTTGTTTTTAAAAAATTTATGTAAATAAATACGGCCGGGGGTTTACGATCCCCTAATCCAAAATTCTTCTCATGTGATCTTGATATTGACAGGGGAAGAGGGGGTCTAGGTAGTACCTGCCCGTACAAGCAATGTTCTCATGCCTGGGTCTTCCTCACGGCCGAGAGCACACGAGGGTGTGCTGGCTTTACATGTCTCACTCACAAAGCCACCAAGAAACACGAATGCAGAAAAGATGCAAAGGCCTCCCAAATATTGCAATACAATGATAGAAAACCACAGAATTGTCTTTTATGGTCTCCACTCTTGTGTCTCTATAACAAGCATCGACTGCTTGATCGACACCCGTCCAGTTTGCCTACTTTTTTATTAGCCTTTACTTTGCTACTGCCAACACTCCTTGCATTTGTCCCAACCCACCGACGCAACTTACAACATAGCTGGAGATACCGATGTAGCCCTTACCAGGTCTACCAACATTATCTGTGGTTTCTCATTAGTGGTACAACACAGTTTAAAACCCAGACCTATCCAATCTTTCCACTTACTCTTTCTTACTCCGCATTCTTTGGAGATCTCTTTGGCGGTAAAAACAGACAAACTATTTTCTCATCTCTTTAAGAGGTCAACAAACCACATCCCTGTCTGGATAACATGGAAATATGATAAAAAGCAGCAAACACTTGTTGAAGTTGACGCTATTTTCGACTTTAACCCACACATGTATTTTTCAGGTGTATGCAGCATACCAACCTGTAAGCACAATGCAAAATGATGAGGCTCCTTTACAGAATGTGAAGAGGGTCCCCACGTCACTCATTTCACAGATTTCAATTGGCGTTGGGCTGAACAGTACTTCCCTGATGGGTTGAGGTCCCTTGTAGGGACATTCGATTCTCCCACATGCCACAGGGGCTTACGTTATAACCCTGATACCATCATCGTGATGGGTAAGAGTGCTATATAAGAATCAACAAGTTCTGGTCCAAACTCACAGCTCCAGGATCTCGGAGAAATAACTGACAGACACATGGTTTAGGATAAGAATCAGAGATGGAGCAAGAGTCTCCCGTACAATACAGACTACAACAGGCCTCAAACAGGTATGCTTGTTCGCCCCAGCGCTGTTCAACCTCTCACTGGCAGACCTCATTCGAGACCTGGACAAGATGAATGACCATGCACCCAAATCAGGGGGAACCCATTGACAAGTATGTTATACGCAGGCAATATTGTTCTTCTTACTAGAACCAAGGTCAACCTACGAAGGCTTTGCACAAATTAAGCAATTATACCTCAGCAAACAAATGTGGAAATCCACAAAACTAAGGTGTTCAGCTTCCACAGAAGACTGAAGAAAACTAGACTCTAAACAACCATAAATAAATACAAGAGGAAGACTAAGTACCTGGGAGTTATAATTAACACAAAAAGCACCTTTCTACCACATAAGAAACAAGTGAAAGCAGGGTTCCTCCTAGCAGCTTTTCTATCCCAGAAGAGAATTGGAGGTTACTCGCTTCTCCCCATACTGGAGGTTATTAGAACAAACCTTTTGCCCACCAGAGCCTATGGCTGTGAAGCACTTTGGGGCCATGAATCTGCATGGATAGAAATGTTAAATCTCAATAGGCAGTTCTTTCGATTGCCCCGTAATGCTGAGTCAGCTCAATTAGGAGGCAAAAGTACACAAGACAAGGTGCCTTTATCTGTCACAAATTGAGAGCTGCTGAGGAAGACTTATTAAGTTAAAACTCTGGACCTAATAATCTACAAACACATGCCCATACAGAGAATATCTACGTTCTAGTATAGGGTCCCTACAAATAAATAAGCTGTGAGAGCTCCCAATGTCATTTCAAGTTTTTAGGAAACATGTCAACAAAATTCCGCGTGAGCTCTTGCTTCTGGAGAACAAAAACAACTTCACAAAGAGTGCTCGCTCATGGATCACCATCCAATCCTATAAAACCTTAACGCAGCAGGAATACCCAAATTCTATTAATTAATTCCATAGGAAAATTAAATTAATTCACCTGCGTTGGGAGAATTTCCAACTTTAAATTGTTGTATTGAAGAAATAAAAACCTTCTTAGGGGTTCACTGATACACCTGGTCCTTTAAACCAACAAAGAAGAGATTGGCACGGAAGCTGTAATATCAAAGGAACATATTTAATAACCTCACATGAGGGAGACTGCGTCATACAGTACCCTCAGGCCACTGTAGGAGACAGTCTAAGGAGTACAGAGAACAGGGGCCTTATATACCCACACAGGGGCTCAAAAGGAGGCGGTACAAGTACACATGAGAAGAGTTACACATATATATGGTCATACAGAAAATGCACAGTCAACAAGTAGGAGGAGTAATGAGTTGCTGACATCACTTAGAACAGCCTGACAGTTACAGTCTAAGGCAGGTGCATTCTGGCAGCTACAGGTCTCTCTGAGCATGTGCAAGGCGCTGGAAGAGAGGAGAAAGCACATGGCTAACTAAAATGGCTGCCAGGAACAAAATGGCTTTTGGCTCATGCTAACAGCAATTCCTGCAATCTTTAACATATGGTCCTTTTAGCATGAGCTAAAGACATTCCTATGATCTAGAAGGAACATAGAAAATATTTTGCACATTTATTCTCATAAATTCATCAATATTCTAATCCATTGCTAGGTGGGCATTTCTCATTCTAAATATTGTTAAGCGGGCATATATAAGGTATAAGCAGTAGTACAAATGGAACAGAGCATTGGGTCATAATTAACACACAGGTATCAGGAGAACACATATCTAAAAAAACATTTTCAATAGACTTTTCCAATGTTCTTTTTATGAGGGCTAGAGTATCAATTAATATACTCAAGGAAAGGGCAAAGTAACATTTGTTAACTGCTCAGAAGAACGTTTCTCTTGCAGAATAAACATTATTCCTAATGCAAATATTAAAGCAGTCAGACATATTACTACAAAAACAATCCTGGCTGCAGGGGACCAGGAGGACCAAACGGGGCCATAGGTATTAGGGCGAGGAGCCGCAAAGGGCTGCTCCTCCTCAAAAATGGGACGACCAAAAGGGTACATTGCTAACAAAAAGAAGTCCTTGGGAAATTGAAGCCGCTGTACAACCAGCCAGAGGGGAGTCTTCTCCCTATCTCCGTTTGAGCCTCACAGGCAGGCTCCTCTTGTTCATCCAACGGTGGAGCTGCACAACTTGCAACTCAAAACAAAAAATCATGGCCCAGTTTCAAGGGAAAAGTTTCTTCTTTCAGGATAGGGCAATCTCCTGTATTGCTCCGCTGGCGCACTGCTCTTTTGTTGGGGTCACAGATTGTACCCAGTATGCCCAGGTATCTCTTGATCAACAAACAAATGTGTAAACTTTCATTAAGTTTAGGAACAGGATTCAAAGGCCTGAAGCAACCCTTGTTTCAAAGGGGGTCACCTCAAGCAAAAGCCTCCTTGCCGTTCTGGTCGGTCTGTGACTCTCAGCTGGGCATCAAAAACTGGATCCACGACTTCTCCTTTTTGATTTGTGACCCCATCTTTCGCCCAAGACAGTGGCAGGGGTACACACTTCACATCCCAGTGCTTCCGGCCTTCTACCTTCACTGGGGTCCTATTTGCCAGCAATGCCTGTGCTGGTTACCTTCACTTTGACTTCAAGCTGGACTGGTGCTGACTCTCCAAGCTGGATCTGATGTCCGCGCCCCTCTGGCAATGGTTGTAAGGCAGCAAATATATATTGGTGGACAGAACAAAAGGTCTTTAGACAAGGCATACAATTATTCTATCAACAGAGAGGATAGTCTATTTCAGAAAACTTCTTTTAGTCTCGAGGCGTCCCATACATTAGCAAGGCACCCAAGAACCACTTCATCTATCTAATATTGTACGCTTAGGACCATGCTCTCAAGTTATAGGCGCAGCAGGAAAATCTAAAACTGCTATTTAACAGGGATTCTTTTTACATAAAGATCTAAAAAACTCCAACATAGTGGGTACATAAATTTCACAAACAGAACATGTTTGTAACAAACAAACTCCTATAAAGCAATATTTTCCTTCAAAATGTTTGCTGAGGATCACATGGGCGTCTTCCCTGACATTATAAACCTTATGCATTCTACTTTTCATGATGTTGACTATGAAACATCATTTTCAAAGGAAAAAAGCCTATTCACCAGCTCTAATAAGGGCTGTCAGCTCAATTACACAGACTAACTAATACAAGACTAGCAATGCCCTTAGACAAGCTCAAAAGAGAGTGAGAAAAAGAGAGAGAAAACATAAATTTGCCTACCCTTAATTTGCAGAGGAGCTAACCTCCTTCCCCCATTTCGACAGTAGGAAAACCTGAAACAGGTTTACCTTCTGTCGACATTATCTCCCCGATTTGTGGCAGCTGGGCACAAACAAACTTGTAGGAGGTAAATAGCACATTGAGCAAGCTAGAAAACATTAATAACCAACTACCAATTCCTTTAGCAATTGTACTAGTGTAACATGAGGGTGAATGAATGCAAACTAAATCCCATTGCTCCTTATCTCAGCCCTTGCACAGTAATTTTTAAACTAAAAGCATTAGTGCTATATACATGGCAGAGCTATTCTCTAATCAGGGCCCACATATACCACTATATTTCCTTCTGTTCATATGACTGCACAAAAAACTTGTTTTGCCAAAATTAGTAAGCAAAGCTTCTCTTTCTCTCCCTGCGCTGTCATCTCGTCTTTCAGAATTTTTCAGAGGCCAAAGTGTCATAGCAAAACCCTGCTTTTAGCCCTGCTAGGCTGCTAAATGCAGAACTCGACCTTTAACCCTTACCAGCTGTCCTATTTTGTGCAAGGCTTTCCATGCGGTTTTTCCAATTCAAAGCAACTTATGGAGACTCACAGCTGAAAAGTAGTCCTATTCCGTTACTGCTTGCCAGTAATTTAGAGGTAGGATAAGAACTTCTGCTGGTGTTTTATACTTATTTTCATTTGTGTGTGGTGTGCCTTTCTAGCAGTATAGAGGTCAGCTGCTTGTTCTATACTTGCATGTGTGCATTACTGAAGCCTGATATCAGTTTGAAAACTGCCCTGAGTGGCAGAGCTGCTTTTAAAAAGTACATTTTGCCCAAATTCGACTTTGGTAGTAGGGGCACTTACAAATGAATAACCTACAATGTTTTAGCATATTAGGGACCCCCAGTGTGTTCCCTAGATATCCCAGGAATGGGGAATCAGAAATGTATAAGGTACACCCTTAAAAAATGATTTTTGTACGCCTGGGTAAAGTGACATTTTACATTTTAGTTCCCCCCATTGCTGTAAAGCACTTCTCAAATTTAAACTTTGATGCTAGGGGCTATACATTTTTGACAGTATGATTATTAGACATCATAGAGATCAAAAACAATTTTAGTGCAATTATTTTTAATATTTTTTTCCATATAGTCAAAATTCTTTATTTTTTTATTTTTTTTAATAATTATCACCAACCCTTTTGATTGTTCCACATATGAAAAGCAAGACTCATTCCTTTCCTATCACCTTTAAATGCATTCATTTATAACACTAAGCACAAAAGCCTTACTGAAACATGAAAAGTCTGTGTCACTTTTAAAGGACAGTAATTATTTAACATCAGAACCACAGATGTACTTATGTAAAAAGCATCAAGAAAGAAAATCTCTACTTTTAATCCTATCACTGTTATCCAAAATAATTAAACTATCTTTTCTGACTTTTAAAATCAGCAGATTTCAATGCACAGTTTCAAACCATGTTTGCACGAACTTAAAATCTAGTTGACCCATCATTTTCCCTCTGTGGCCTGCGGTCAGGAATAGCCATGTGTATGCAAATAGTGGGGGGGGACTTCAATGACGTCATGTCGGAAGAATTAGACCGCTCGGGGGCAACATGCAGAGGGGGGACACAAACAGCTCTTGCGAAATACGTGGCGGACATGGGACTCACTGACGCATGGCGATGGCGACACCCGATGCAAGAGACGTTCTCCTTTTACTCAGGGGCCCACAAAACCTTCTCCAGGCTAGACTATATTTTTGTGGCAAGACAGTACCTGTCGGAAGGAGATGAGTTCACGTACAAGGCAAGGGGAATTTCAGACCACTCCCCCCTATATGCGCTCTTAGGGAAGAACACCGAAAGGCGTGAGACGGAATGGCGCTTGGCAGCCTGGGATATTCAATCCCCTGAAATAGTACGGGGTCTGAGGGCAGACATAAAAGTGTATGTAGCGGAGAACAAGGGCTCAGTGGAATCTAACATTATCTTCTGGGAAGCCATGAAGCCTGTGATGAGAGATAGACTTAGAGGGAGACTACGGGATGAGCGCAGCAAACAGCACAGGGAGGCAACAGCGTTAGAACTCGAAATCCTGACCCTAGAAAGACACTACCTTGTAAACTGAGGGGACGGTATACTGCGGCAACTGCAAGACAAACAGAAGGAGTATAGGGAACTGGTCTCTAATGAGGCAAAGACGCAAGCCCTAGCAACGTTACACCGCCTGTATGATGTAGGCGACAAGTCAGGCAAGCTCCTGGCTTGGCTTAGCAGGAAAGAACACGCCGCGAGGTGGGTGGAACGAATCAGGAAGGATGGGGGAGGCCTGGAAACTACCGACAGGGGCATAGCAGAAGCCTTCGCACTTCACTATGAGAACTTCTATAGGGGCCGAGACCTCGGGTCAGTGGACGAGGCCTCACTTTATATGGAAAATCTGGATATCCCAGTATTGGATGAGGAACTCAGCGCCCCTTTGGAGGCGGGAATCACACTGGAGGAGATCTCCGCAGCCATCAATAAATTAAAAACGGGGAAAACACCGGGGCCCAACGGGTTCCCGGCGGAATTCTTTAAAAAGACAGCCGACCTATTGACGCCTCACCTGTTGGCTCTATATGTTGAAGCATACGGACTAGGGAGACTCCCACGAGATCTAGCATTAGCAACCATAGTGCCGATCTACAAACAGGGCAAGCCGAAGGAGGATTGTGCCTCGTACCGCCCCATCTCCCTCCTAAATATGGAGGTCAAAGTACTGGCCACAATTCTAGCGGCGCGCCTACGGACGGTGGTCCCAGACCTTATACACACAGACCAATCCGGATTTTTGCCGGATAGAGCGACAAAACTCAACCTCCGACGGACCCACAACTGGCTCCAAGAAATACAAGGTAGAATGGAGCCGCACTGGTTCCTGTCCTTGGACGCGGAAAAAGCGTTCGATGCGGTACATTGGCCCTTTCTCATGGCAGTGTTGCGTCGGTTTGGCTTTGGCCCACACTTTCAGAAATGGATAGGGCTGCTATACGCGGCGCCGAAGGCGCGGGTACGAGTGAATGGGTGCTTATCGCGCTAATTCTGGGTGGAGCGGGGCACCAGACAAGGATGCCCGCTGTCCCCTCTCCTTTTCACTCTCACTATAGAAATACTGGCGGCCAAAATTCGACAGAACCCAGAGATCCATGGCTTCAGGTGTACCGAGTCGGGGGATACTCAGGAAAAGGTTTCGTTATATGCAGACGATGTACTGTTGTATATCACGAACCCCGAGGTCTCCGTAGGGAAGTTGTTCAGAGAGTTGGAAGACTTTGGGGTAATGGCAGGCCATACCATCAACTGGCATAAATCAGTCTTGTATACGCCACGGGGAGCAGTACAGGGAGTAACGCTACCGGACCGTCTACTCACCACCGCTGAGGGGTTCCAGTACTTTGGGGTATATGTCACCTTGGACAAAAAGCTCTCGTTCCAGAGAAATGTGGAACGAATACTGAAGGAGGCAGTAGAGGATATGACAAGATGGAGACAGCTGCCGCTCACCCTACTGGGAAGGGCGGCGATGTATAAGATGATTACCCTACCCAAATTCCTCTACGCACTTCAAAATGAGTACTATCCGCTTCCTACTAACACTATCACCAGAATACACGCAGACCTGCGGTCATTCATATGGCTAGGCAAACAACCACGCATTGCGCTCCAGACACTCCAGCGACATCAATATAGTGGAGGGATTTAATTACCGAACCTGGAGGCATATTATTGGGCGGAACACCTGACCCCCATTAATGACTGGCTGCACGCACCAGCGGACCACCCAACATATGCATTAGAGAGGCATAAATTATCCGCACACAATATACTTCACTATCTGTATGGGGAAAAGGCGGAGAGAACGCTCCTGCCAGCGACTTTGATTACGATTAGAGCATGGTCCCGAGCTACTAGATCCACGGGATGGGAGGGGAGGCCAACACGTCAGACACCACTGTGGCACTGCAAATGGTTCAAGGAACTCCATAAACTGAAAGGCTTCCAAAGGTGGGATGACATAGGGATCTCCACCATTGGGGACGTGATTAGTAAAGGTGAGCTGAAGACGTTCGCGATGCTGCAGGCGGAGTTCGGTTTACACCACACACAACGGTACAAGCACCTGCAGTTAGTACATGCCTGGAATGCACAGCAGATATCACTACAGGACATACCGGAATATGCACCTTTGGAAGGGAGACTCCTACAGGAGCAGATGGTACACCAGGCAGTGTCGCTTACATATAAAACCCTCACAAACAACATGTTGGGAAATCTGGCGAAACTCAGAGGTACATGGGAGGCGGACGTAGGGCAGCTAGAGGACTTAGACTGGGAGCTGATACTGATGCACCCCCGAGAAGTCGCCATTAAGTCACGGCTGAGGCTGATCCAATTAAATGTATTACACAGGACATACTTCGACCGGAGGTGTCTCCACAAGATGGGTAGGATAGCAGACGCCACGTGTCTTCGATGCAATACCGAACAGGGAGATTTCTATCACACTATATGGTCCTGCGAGAAAATTCAAACGTATTGGTCTCACATCTTCACAGAATTGGGGGAGGTGTTGGGAATAGAGCTAACACTAGACCCGAAACTGGCGTTACTGGGAATGGTGACCGAAGTAGACCTGCCGCGCCCACATATCATTTTCCTGGTGTTGGCGCTGGTGGTAGCGAAAAGGGACATTGCGAAATATTGGGGGGTGGCGGAGCGGCCAGTGATAGAGGAATGGAGGAGAGGTCTGGACCTCTATATGGCAGCAGAACGAGTGACATACAAAGCTAGAGGCTGTCCAAAAAGATTCCGAAAGATATGGAGCAAATGGAGACAATACCATGGCCTAGAGGTGGGACACATAGGAGGACACACATAGAGGGGTAGATGGCGGGGATGGGCGGGAGGGAGCACCTGATAACGATGAGTACCCGTACAAGACAGTGACAGTGATTCATTTAGAGATTCCGTACATGCGAGATGGTATATTGTGTTATGGGAGGGGGGACAAGCACTAATGCACTATGCACGAATGAAACCGGTGGACTGGTGACAAATAGTTGGATGGACTTGGGAGCTATCTGTCAACCCTGGAGGGGGACGTGCTATTAGTTCTGTAGGGGGTAGTGGGGGAAGGGGGGGGGTGTTGTGGGAGAAAATAGACAAAAAGCAGGATCGTGGGGTTCCATGTGGAACGCGTAACATTGGAAACATTTCCACACTATTGGAATACCTAGGTGTTGCTGCCCGGCCTCAGGGTTATGGGCATAACGGCTGTGGACTAATAACAAGATGTAAGTTTGACATGATGGTATGGACGTGCCACATCTGTAATCTTTTCATGCCTGCACAAAAATAAAGTTATAAAAAAAAAAAAGGAATAGCCATGTGTTATTGACTCAGATTTGCTCTTGACCAGCACGCGTCAATTTCTACGCCTTTTTCAGGAAAAAATAAACCTTTGCTGTATTGTAATGTCCTGAAAAAGTTTAATCTCCTTTTGGTGCGTCAGACAGCTTCATCTCAGTGAGACCGTTTAAACACATTTTAAAGCTCTTTTCCTGGTGCAGGACATTTAAGCACGGTTCAATCTATTTAAAAGTCAAGCATTGCAAGCCAGTCAAAATCTATTGTTCTGAATGTTTGTACACAAGATTTGCTTTTATTTAACCAGCAACTAATTACTCAGATAATGTGAATTCCTTTTAATATCTAATACAATGTATCTAAGGAGAATGCTGTAACATTTTATATTGAGTCCTAGGTGTGTAAAGCACACAATTTCGTTTTTTCTTTGTTTCTGGAATTTTAAATGTAATTCTTTCAATGACATTTGTATAACAGAATGACAAAAAATACATTGATCTCATTCCAGACATTTTCAGAAGGGGGTCATACACTCAGAACACACAATACAGCGCGCTTAAGACTAGCCATTCTTACACAAAGAGCGCAATCGCTACTCACTCACACAAGCACCACCGGTGTCAAACCACAAACCACATAGACATTCAAACACACAATGAACCCACAAATCAACACTTAGGACAAGAACAAGAGACAGCCCACAGACGGTACTCAAACCAAACCATTTGTAAATACTAATTGTAAGTCATATTTACAAGAAAAGGTCTCAAAAGTAGTCTAAAAGACTGCACCAAAACAGCCCAAAAGACTGTTCCATGTTCAAGAAGCCAAAATACACCAAATTCGCCAGTTTGGCTGGCAGAACACTCAAAAAGCGCTCTGCATATCACCACTTATGAATGTTACTAGGTGCACAGACCAGGATCCTTTTTATGTACATATTTAGTTCCATGGGGTACTCAGTCACCAAGGAAGAAATACCTTTTCATACCTAAACCTATTTAGGTATTCCCTCTAGGGGAACCGGATGAGTTCATTCAAGATTCACATTGGTACCTCCAAGAAAGCAGCACATTATTTGATGTGCGCTTGAAACAGGCATGCCAAGAATATTGTAAGATATACAATATTATACACAAAGTAGCTCTTAACTCAACGTGTGCCGTTCAAGTTTTCAAAGTTTCTCATTACCTGCCTATACAAATTGCAATTTGCATATTTCCAAACAAGTCAAAATTTTGGCCAAACAAGCAAACAAATGTCGATGACCTTACCAAGCACAAATCGCCAGCCTCTCACTGCCAAGTTCTGAGTGACCTAACGGTAATTTTAGAATACTCACGCCAAAGAATGTCTCAGTCGGGAGCGGCTAACACCTGGAGGACCAGAGCAGGGAAACCAGAACCACATGGGTCTGCAAAGACAAAGAATCCGTGCGCAGGGTACCTCCTCAATAGATTCCTGTCCTGTCCTCCTCAGTAGATTCCTGTCTCCTGCCACGACCACTCCCTTGGATAGCCGCTTCTCGGATGAGGTCCACGTTTGGGTACCATTTGAAGAAATAAAAACGTTCTTAGGGGTTCACTGATACACCTGGTCCTTTAAACCAACGAAGAAGAGATTGGCACGGAAGCTGTAATATCAAAGGAACATATTTAATAACCTCACATGAGGGAGACTGCGTCATACAGTACCCTCAGGCCACTGTAGGAGACAGTCTAAGGAGTACAGAGAACAGGGGCCCTATATACCCACACAGGGGCTCAAAAGGAGGCGGTACAAGTACACATGAGAAGAGTTACACACATAGATGGTCATACAGAAAATGCACAGTCAACAAGTAGGAGGAGTAATGAGTTGCTGACATCAGTTAGAACAGCCTGACAGTTACAGTCTAAGGCAGGTGCATTCTGGCAGCTACAGGTCTCTCTGAGCATGTGCAAGGCTCTGGAAGAGGGAGAAAGCACATGGCTAACTAAAATGGCTGCCAGGAACAAAATGGCTTTTGGCTCATGCTAACAGCAATTCCTGCAATCTTTAACAGTATGAAATGGCTTGGAAAAGGAAACAATACATCCTGTAGAGGCTGTAATGTAACCCTTGAAACCATTACACACATTTGGATCTGCTCAACACTCCTAACTGAGCGATTAAAACGTGTGCTCCATTCTTTCAACCCACTGGGAGTGCAAACGTGCCGGCAAGCAGCAATAGCATTACATCCAGTCCTTCATGCTGTGCATTCGACTTAGGGTGCACTGTTCCTGTTTGCACCCTGCACTCTTCTTGTTAACCAAGGTATGTGCAGAGTGCTCTGTCACAGATAATGTGCTGCCTTGAGTGCAGCCACAAAGTGACTGCTGCCCTGAGTGCAGCGCATTAGTGAAAGTCTGCCTGCTTGAAGCAGCTGCTCTGTCTCTCACACTGCAGGCGGCAGCTGGGCTGTACTTCAGAGGCGGAACAGTGAGTGACTGCACCTGCCTGCAGTGGGATGACTGGGGGTCAGTGGAGCCCCATTGCAGGAGCCGCCCTTGGGAGAGCACACTGTGTGCTACAGTCAGTGCGCCTCCTGACAGCCTCTTTGCCTATGCACCCATATTCATAATACAGATGCAGATACAAAGTGTTTCCCTCATTTGCACAGGGCCGCTCCCCACATGGGAACAGCCCTAAGAATAACCCAAGTGCTGCATGTGCGCCGGCGTGGTCTTAATTACAGAAGGAGCCTGGGGCTGCAGCCCCTTCTCTAATAATACAGTCCCCAGGGACACAGAAAGCGCGTGCACACACTGGTTGTGCGTCCCGGACAACGTGTGTAATACAGACCCTTCCTGCTAAATCAGTAACTCAGCCCCTAAATTAAATCTCTCATAATTGAGTGTAGATGATCCAGTATGATTTATCAATATCATGAACATAGGACTCGTGCACTTACCTGGCTCTTGCTCAAAAGAACAATGAAATAAAGGAAGACATAAATTAATATCTAGGGTGAAAGGACATGGAGTTCTGTCGCGTTACCTCTCCTTGGCCACCCTGGAGGTCGCCATTTTAAGACACGTGACTCTCCCTGGCGGGTCAGGCTGCCGGCATTCCTCTGCTGAGAGTTTAAAGCCTTCAGATGTTCCGCCAGAGTTTTGATGAAGCTCGCGGTGCGCGCGGGTCATGGCGCCCTCTGTTCTTTTGAGACAGAGGCATAAAGGTGGGACAGCTGCAGATGGCTCTGGGTAATCTAGTTTGTCAGTGAAGAGCTGAAAGCAGCCGCCTGCTTGATGAAGGCACTTGTGTCAAGCTGCACTTGATTGATCCACTGCTCTGAGGCGGAACAAACAGAAAGCCCATTTTCTCCTGCAGAATGGATGCCTGAAATGCTTCTGAGAGACTCAATCTTCTGTCCACCGAGCATTGTCCTTGTGACGCCTGGATTGATATTGTTAGCAAGCGTGACATTTTCAATTATGTACACAATATTTTTTGTTATTATTGTTATCAACTTTGGAATTAGGCACTGGTGCCATCACAAGACCTAAAACAGTGCTTAATTTGTATAGAAATACATGCCAGGGCTCTCGTTAGGAGGCCACTGCAGGTTGCACCACGCATTGCCCCTGCTATGCTGCCAGTGTTAGTAACCACACAGCTACTAACCATCACACTCCTACAAGTGTGACAGTTCGGACTATTTCTGGCCCCAAAGCTATAAGAATGGTTTGGGCTGCAGGTAATAGTAATTTATAATATACATTGAATTAATAATTAACTGTTATTGATTATGTTTATGGGTTTTGTAGAGCGCATACCAGTGACTCAACCTGGGAATAGCCATGTCTTCATTTTTTCCTGAAGGTAATCTCATCTGTTAGGAATCTTAGTTCTATGGGCATGGAGTTCCATAGTTTTGGCACCAAATGCGTGAAAGATCTTCCTCCTCATCTGGATCACCTACTTCTTGGGGTTTTAGCCAGGCGATCTGAAGTGGATCTTAGGGCTCTTTCTGGTGTATAGGGTGTGATCAGGGCCCTGAGTAAAGTTGGCCCTTTTCCGTTCAAGGCTCTGTGTGCTATGCACAGTGCTTTGAATTTGACCCTGGCCTGAACCAGCAGCCACTGGAGTGTTTTCAGAGCCTTTTTCGCTGATTCAATTCTTGGTATGCTTCCGAGTAACTTGGCTGCTGCATTTTATACCACCTGCAGTCTTTTCAGCACTTATTTTGGTGACCCCAGGAAGAGAGAGTTCCCGTAGTCTAGGCGCGAGACCACCAAAGACTGTATAACTATTCTCTGGGACTCCTCTGGAATGAGGTCCAGAATTTGTGGGAGCATGAACAAAATTTCAAAGCAGGTGGCGGCCAGTTTCCTGGCTTGAGTTTCTATGGTGAGGTCTATCCACACTCCTAGGTTCTTTATGGAGTTTTTATGCACCAGTGGACATCCCAATTTGTTTGCTCATTCCATAGTGACTTGTGGTGGCAGATTGTTACCTAGGAACATGAGTTCCGTTTTGTCCCCGTTTAGTTTTAGCTTGCAGCTTGTCATCCAGCTAGCTATTGTGGTCATTTTTAAATTAGCCAGACAGTGCCACTTGTGGTGGACCATCACAAGCACCGGTATTGACAATTAAGTGTATGTGCCAGGCACCAGAAGCCACTGGTTCAAATTAAGCACTGACTTCGAAGAGAACAACAGAGAGGCCATCAAGTTACAGCGGCTTGTGGGTTGCATGTGATGTCTAGCATGAACGAGCACATCTTTACATATATATACATGTTGTTGTTGCAGGTGAGAACGAAGTGTGTTTGTGTTAGTGTGTGAGAGTGTGCATGTGCATAGGCAATCAATTTTAAAAAAATCCTATGGGCAGCAGAATGATATCACCTGCCCTTTGACTCCCCAATGATATCACAGAAAGTGACGAAATATGATCCGATGTGCTCCCAGGAAGTGATGTCACGTGACCTTTGATCCTCATAACGTCTCAGGAATTACCCCACTAAAATCTGCTATAAGTGAGAGAGAAATAGAATACCAAATAGCAGGTACATGTCTATTTTTGTTACCAAATAAACTCTAAGAAGGGTGTTGACATGCTGTGCTTAGGGTGAAACTATCTCCTACCACTCTAATGCCATTATATGCCAAAAGCAGCCATATGCCATGAAAGACCAACTTGCCCAGGCACAATCACCCCTGACATTCCACAACATTGCTCTCCAGCTCAGGCCATCAAGGAATTTTCTACACAACCGCCAAATGTCATTCATGTTCTATGATAATCTGAATGTTTTAAGAAGTTTAAAAGCACTGCTATATAGAACGAAAAAAGTAATAAACATATGTTGTAAAGTTTTTAGGATGTTTTGCAGTAATACTTTATTTCGACATCTTCTCATAAAAGTTTCATTACAATATACAAACCCCGACATAAAAAATTCAATAAAATGCATATATTAATCGCGGGCCTAATAATATCAATAAAATTGAGCAGCAGTATTATTTAAGTTAGTGACCACACGTAACATATATATTCATACGATGAAATGTATACAAGAAATATATATTGGGTTTCACCCTTATTAACTTCCATTCTCCAATACCACCCAGCTGTGTTACATCATGGTAATCAGAAATTTTGTATACAATAACATTAAGGGAGTTCCACCTATCTTCTCCCAGTCCCTCTTAGCTTTCCTAAGTTCTAACTTGTATGCTTTCCTAGCGTTTCTTGTCCCCTCTGTGTCCCCTAGTTTAGCTGCTCGTATCATAAGGGATCTGGAGTACCTGCAGGCCTTGCTATACCATGTCTGTGTACTCTTTTTGGTGGGCATGGGTTCTTATTACGTTTTGTGACTGTAAAATACGAACCTAAGTGACCGAATAAGCGGCAATGAGTGCTTGCTACTGCCATCCTCTCTTCCTCGGTTGCCTCTAGTGCAGCAACTTGTACTGTAGCAATCGACAGCTCACTCTGTATGCTCTGGAGTTTATTATGATCGGTGGCTAATTTATGGCATTTTTAGGCAGTGCATGTCAATAGTTGTCCGGACCTCTTTAGTTGCCAGCCCTGGGTCTTTGGCAGTGAAGGTACCACACCCCCCAATAAAAGCATAGTTAGGCAGAGAGGAATTATGGCCGCTATCAATTGTTTCTCCTACAGTCATATCTATTACCTTATGCCAAAGCCTCAAGTCCAGCAGGATGTAATCAATACTGCTTTGGCCCCCCTGTCTATTAAACGTATTTGTGCCCAAATTATCGGGTTGGTCCTGCCATTTGCTGCCCTAAGACTAAACTCCATAGTCATGGCTTGGAGTTGGAGTACTATTTAGTTCCAGCTTTTTACCGGTTTTAGGTCCAATATATGGACCATCCACTGCTTCATCCATCTCGTTAAAGTCTCCTGCTATTAAGAGGAAGGGAATAGGGTTCCTCTTACCGGGTGCTATTAATGCGCACGTGCTGCACATAGCTTGCCTCCCACTGTTGATGCTGAGACCTGTGTCACACTTATTGTTTAACAATTACTAGTTCTTTGTAAGACCTTGCATCGCATTTACTGTTAAATTGTAAAGCGCATAAATCTGCTATAAATCTACCAATCAATCAATAAATAAATAACTAGCGGCTTCTAGCCTAAAGCTACTGATCTGCAGATCTATGACTCGATCCCACCTCTCTCCTTTCATCGCCTCTAGCTCTCCATCTCTACTCCTCCCTCCCCCACAGCTGATATCTTATCGCCTTTCCTCGCCGTATTCCTCTCAGCTCTTCTCTTCTTGTCATTCTGTTCTCTCCCTCATCCCTTCCTCCCCTCTCCTGTCTCCGGGTCCCTACTACCCACACCGCGTCTGCCCTCCCCACTCGCCCTCATTATTGGCATGCTGCAGCTCTCACGCCTTTTCCCGTTCCATCTCTCCTCTCAGTCTGATTCATTTCTGTTCGCCCCTGTTACATGCTCTTCCTTCTTGCACCGGAGGCTACATGCATCCCTCCCCGACTGTCTCACTGTGACACCTACTCTTTCTCTCCTTGCCTTGGCCAGCCTCTCCTGGTGTGCCCTTCATGCCCTCTCTCACAGGCTTTTACCTTTCTCTTACTCAGGCTGGTCTTTCCACTTCCCTTGTCATTTCTCTTTCTTAATTCCTATTGATGTATTTCTTTTTCCTTTCTCATACTTTCATTTCTTTGTTTTTTCCCTATTACTTTTTTATTTGTATCTTCCTCGTTAACCCTTTTCTCTTTGTAGCCTATTTCTTTCCTCCTCACTTCTTTATCATTTTCGTTTTGTTTTGCATCTTCCTTTTCACTACATTTACCACTTTCCTTTTCTTTACTTTACAACTTATGGCTCTTCCTTTTAATTTCATCTTCCTCGTATTCTTTTTTCCCTATCACTTCTTTTATCTTTCACTTTTGTTCCCTTCATTCTTTTCCTCTCCTCTGTGATTATTTGTCTTTCTCTGTAACTACATGGAGTCCTTTGTCCTACTTCAGGAGTAGCTCTTCCTGCATTGTCAGAAGTCAAATTGGGGCAAGGGCACTGAGACCCCCCCAACACGCGTGACAGGATGCAAGTGCAGCAATGGGGGGAGGTGTTGTTAAGGTAGAAGCAACTGGTACTGCACAGGCAGCAGTACTTCAAGCTTCATATCTATACAAAACTACAGCAGGGGCAGGAGTGCATGATTATTGCACACATGTAACAGGTTCACCACCGGGAGCAGCAGTGCTTGCTTCCCTCAAAATCATAGCAAGTGTAATGTGCAAATAGTGGCAGAGAAAGATTCGTTCACACAGTATAAGTTCTATATAGGCAGCTGGAGTGAAGGTTTTTTGACCATAACAAAGGCAGCTGCTCTGTAAGTTTCTCACACACGGAAAAGGGCACCTACAATACTTTTGTTGCTCACACAAACAAACAAGCATTGGCATAGCCAATAGGTCTCGCCTTTGGGACCTTATAAGTGTTTAGCCATGCAACAGTTGATGTTGTTGTACCGATGATATTGTGCTGCATAACTAAATACTTATAAGGTCCCAAAGGCGAGACCTATTGGCTATGCCAATGCTTGTCTTCTCTTTGTGTCTCACTGGAGTGTGTTTGTTTAACTGCAAGTGTGTGGGGTTGGACGGCTCAGCGCCTTGGCAAGAGTGGCACACAGTAGCCATTATTCAGACCAGTTGCGGCCTGCTTGCCTTGTGTTTTGGAAGGAGAAGGAGGGTGGGATTAAGGCTTGGGGGTGAGAAGTGGATTCATCCAGATAGAGGTTTCTGTGTTCTTAGGGTGGGTGAGGGGTTTTACAAAGGGCACAAAAACATTTTAAAGCATCTCTTGAGTTACACCTTTAGTGTCAGATGGCTGAGATAACCTGGTCTATAGATAATCATGCTTTGCAGAAGCTACTGGATGATGCAAGTTGTTCATATGCCTAGCATGACAAAGATACACATTGCCGCTGTTAACATTTGTGGGCTGAACAATAATGCTAAACGTCGCAAAGCAGAAGATCACAAAGTTGTTAAAGCAGAACTTTTGTGTCTAAAAGAGAGACATACCGAAGGTTCAAGAAGAAAGCTCCTTGAAACCCTAGGATATGTGTTAGGTGTAAGCACTATGCAAGGCACAAACACTTGTGGAGTGGCTGTTCTATTATTTCACAATATTTGCAAGAACAAGCGGACACACTGCGGTGGCGTAGAGTGATGTTGTGTTTGTGCTCAGTGATGCTGTGGTTGCGTTGAGTGATGCTGTGGTGGCGCAGAGTGATGTGGTGGCGCTGAGTGATGCTGTTGTGGCGCTGAGTGATGCTGTGGGGGTGTAGAGTGATGCTGCTGTGACCGAGTGTGTTTGCTAGTTACAGTGGTAGAGGGGTAGTAGAGAGGTAGTAGGGTAGTAAAGGGGTGTAGTAGTAGTAGAGGTGTATTAGCGGGTTAGAAGGGGTGGAGAAGAGGGTTTGGGGTGGTAGTAGGGTATAAGGGTAGTAGAGGTGTAGAAGTGGGTTAGAAGAGGGGTTGAGGTGTAGTAGAGGGGTATAGGGGTAGTAGAGGACTAGTAGAGGTGTGTTATAGTGGTATTAGAGGTGTAGTACATGGATAGTAGAGGGATAGTAGAGGGGTAGTATTTGGTTGTTAGAGGTATAGTGGGGGTAGAAAAGGGGTAGAGGGGTAGAAGAGGTATTAAGGTTTAGAAGAGGTGTTGAGGGGTTGAGGTGTTGAAGAGGGGTAGAGATGTTTAAGATGGGTAGTAGAGGGGTAGTAGAGGGGTAGTAGAGGCGTAGTAGAGTGTTTGCACGGTAGTAGAGGGGTTGAGGGGTAGTTGAGGGGTAGAGTGTTAGAAAAGGGGTAGTGGTGTAGAAGTGGGGTAGAATAGGTGTAGAGTGGTAGAAGAGGTGTAGTAGAGGAGTAGAGATGGGGTAGTGGGGTAGAAGAGGATTAGAGGGGTAATAGAGGTGTAGAGTGGTAGTAGAGGTGTTGAGGTATTGAGGGGTAGTAGTGGGTTAAAAGAGGGGTAGAAGAGTGTTAGAGGGTTAGAAGAGGGGTTGATGTGTCGAAGAGGGCTTGAGGTGTTGAAGAGGGGTAGAGGGGACGACGAGGGGTAGTAGAGTGGTAGTAGAGGGGTAGAGGTTTAGAATAGGGGTTTTTGGTGTTGAAGAGGGCTTGAGGTGTTGAAGAGGTGTAGAGTGGTAGTAGAGAGGTCTGAGCGTTAGAAGGCTAGAGGGGTAGTAGACTGTTAGTGTAGTGGTAGTAGAGGGGTTGGGGGTAGTAGAGGGTTTGATGGGTACTAGAGGGGTAGAAGATGGGTAGAGTGGCAGAAGAGGGGTACTACAATGTTAGAAGAGGGGTAGAGGAGTAGAAGAGGTGATGTTGTGGTGGTGCTTAGTGATGCTGTTGTGGAACTTAGTGATGCTGTGGTGGTGCTCAGTGGTGCTGTGATGGTGCTGCGTGTTGCTGTGGTGGTGGTGAGTGGTGGTGCTGAGTGATGCTGTGGTGATGCTGAGTGCTGCTGTGGTAGCACTGAGTGCTGCTGTGGTGGTGCTCAGTGGTGTTGTGGTGGTGCTGAGTGACGCTGCGGTGGTGTTGTGGTGGTGCTGAGTTATTTTGTGGTGGTGATGAGTGATGCTGTTGTGGTTTTGAGTGATGCTGTGGTGGTTCTAAGGTGGTGCTGAGTGGTGGTGCTGTAGTGATTCTTAGTGATGTCCTAACATTAGTATGAATACTGAAGTGTCTAAACACGGATAAAGCTGTCCCTATGTACATACAAAAAGGCTAACAAATGTGTGATGACTCTTAAACATTAAGGTGCAAAACAGTACATGTGTAACTAAGGTGGAAAAGCTTACAGGAATATCTGCTAAAGTGCTTCATTCATGCTACACGTTGCATGGACAAGCGTAATTTATTTTAAAAGAATTACGATTAGAGTCTGTAAATAAAAGAAAAATAGTAACTAAATAAAGGTACTATGGTACCATGTAAAGTGATTGAACAGCTCTTTTTACTTGCTTGTGTGAGGAAGAAAAGTAAGAGGGGAACTTAGCATCTCACGAAACACTTCTGGTCAGTAAGGGAGGGGGAGGAGCGGGTGAGAGAGGGGGAGGAAAGCCGGCCATGCGAGGAAAGGAATGCTAGAAACCAGGATAGCAGCTGTGCACGTGCACGACATCGCGAACGCAAGCTGGAGGCCTGAAACAAGCCACTAGGTTAGCACTTACAAAACCCACTTACTAAAACTCTTGCCAGAGCAGCGCTATAAGCGCTGGCTCAGGCGAGACCTAAAAACTGCAAGAGCGGCAGCTGTGAAAAACCACACTCACTGAAAAACAAGCACTGGCTCAGCCAGAAGGTCTGGCCTCTTCCACCGGCCTTGTGATATTTTTGTTTTGTTTTGGCATGGCATTTGCAAAACTTTATTGTTTGGGAAACTGCCAGAAGTGTGTCAATCTAAAAAAAAAGAAATATCGACTAAAGATGCCGTAACTCACAGTGAAGCCAGACAATGACTGAAGTCGGGTGACATGTTGCCTCTTGATGCATGCTTGAATGAGTTAGAGAGAAATGTGAATGATATTGTCACAGACAAATAGATGAAGCGTTACTGAAAACCCCTATAGGTAACTATGTCATCCAAATCATTTTTGTAAAATCAAAAGATCTTGGCTAACACAGACTAAAAAGAAGATTGTTGTGTAATTGGCAGTCACACTTTTGCCTTTGAAAAAAAAGAAAGGTGGTAGGAAAATAAGAAGGGAAGATAACATAAGATGGAAAGAAAAAAGAAAGAAGGTAAGAAAGAAGAAAGAAAGTAAGAAGTCAGGAAGGTAATAAGGAAACAAAAAAGGTAAGAAGGAAAGAGAGAAGGTAAGAAAGAAAGAAGGCACAAAATAAGGAAGACAAAAAGGAAGGTAAGAAAGAATGAAAGCAAGAAGTCAAGAAAGAAGAAAGGCAAGAAGGAAAGGAAGAAAGAAAGAAAGAAAGAAAGAAAGAAAGAAAGAAAGAAAGAAAAAAAGAGAGAAAGAAAGAAAGAAAGAAAGAAAGAAAGAAAGAAAGAAAGAAAGAAAGAAAGAAAGAAAGAAAGAAAGAAAGAAAGGAAGAAAGAAAGAAAGAAAGAAAGAAAGAAAGAAAGAAAGAAAGGCAGGAAAGAAGGACAGAAAGAAGGCAAGAAAGAAAGGAGAGAAAGACAGACAGAGAAGGAAGGAAAGAAGGATAGAAAGACAGAAAACAAGAAGAAGGAAAGAACTATTGAAGGCAATAAAGAATAGAAGCAGGAGAGAAAGAACAAGAAAGAAATTAAGAAAGAGAAAGTTTAAAAGGAAAAGATAAATGCAGCAAAATAGAGGGAAGAAAGAAGGAAAGACAAGAGGGACAAAAGGTAAGAAGGGAAGAAGGTGAGAAGGAAGGAAAGCAAGAATGAAAGAAGAACTGAAACCAAGAAAAAAGGAATGAAAACAAGAAAAAAGAAATGAAAGCAAAAAAAGCAAAGAACAAATGAAAGCAAGAAAGAAGAAAAAGGGAAAGAAAGAAGACAAGAGAGAAAAAAGAAAGAAAGAATGATGAATAAAGGCAAGAGCAAAAGAAAGCAGTAAATAAGGAATGTAAGAAAAAGAAAGTGCGAAACAAGGAAAGGAGGAATGAAAGAATGAAAGAAAAAAGAAAGAAAGAAGAAGAGATGATATGAAAAAATGAAAGAAAGAAGGAAAGGAAGAAAGAATGAACGAGGTACTAAAACAATGAAAGAGCGGGAATGAAAGAATACAGGAAAGCAAGAAGGAGGAATGAAATAATGAAAGGAAAAAGCAAAACAAGAAAGAAGGAAAGAAAAAGGAAACAGAGGATCAAAGAATGAAAGAAGAAAGTAGAGAAAGAATGAACAAATTAAAGGAAAGAAAAGGAATAAAAGAATGAATGAAAGAAAAAAAACAAAGAAGGAAAGAGGAATAAAAAGAGAAGGAAACAAAGAAAGAAAGAAAGAAAGAAAAATGAATGAAAGAAAGAAAGAAAGAAAGAAAGATAGAATGAAAGAAAGAAAAGAAAGAAGAAAAGAAAGAAGGCAATAAAAAAAGTGTTACAAATGCTGCAAATTAAACACGAAAAAGGCTAGTTTCCCTACTGGGCAAAGTTTATTAATGAAGCATTGGCAAAATTTAGTCCAGAATAAACTTGTTCTGGAGAATTATCTGATTATGAATTCACATGTATGACATTGAAGCTTTTGATCACTTAATGCAGAATAATTTCAAATGGACGCAATCTGTTATGCTGTCCAATACCAGCAGTCAAACAATAAACAAAGAACACTCTAAAAGGAATTGACAACATGTTAAATTGAAAGATGTCTCTTAGACAGGTCTTGTAGAAAACAAGTTATAGGTTTATTCATCAGGTTACAGGTTCAAATATAAGTTACAGGATGATGGTAAGATCTATAATATGCCGCACCAGGAGCAGCCTCCTTGCTGCTCAGCCCATCCGCTCCAACTGACATCTCCTCAAGCACAAACACACAACATTCCAATGACATCAGCATTGGCAGGAGAGAGGAACTGATAAAGCATGGAATGTGGCCTGTGCTCACATCTGGTACAGTGTCCTTCTGTCACATCAGACTCTAAACACAACGGCAAAATCAGAGGAATACATTTTAAAAAATGCATTGACCCAGATGGACACTCGCTTGTGTGAGGATGTGCTCCTTATGTGAAGTTGTCCAGTGGCTGAAGAGAGCTGCCCCCCTCCCATACTGTAGTGTGGAGAAGCAAAACGTGAAGGACACACCAACAGACCAATGGCTGAAGAAAGCTGGCTGAAAGTCCCTTTAGTCATTATTCACAAAACAGGTAACAGATACATTTTGAAAAACAATTGAGTATACTTCCCTAATAAACCCAGTGCAGCATGAGATAAAGCAATGCATACCCCGCTTGAGCAAAATATAAAAACGTGCAGCAGCTGTGGAAGTCTCCCTCACAACAGCACAGGAAGTAATCATCAGTGCACGTAATCTTCAGTGCAAGCTTCACCAACAACACAGGAAGTAAGCATCAGTGCAAGCTTTCATAACAAAACAGCTGTGGCACAGGAAGTAATAACAAATCAGCCACAGCAAAGGAACTAAGCATCAGTACAAGCTTCAGTGACAAAACAGCCACAGAATAGGAAGTAATGATCAGTACAAGCTTCACTAACACAACAGCCACAGCACAGGAGGTAAGCATCAGTGCAAGCTCCAGTGACAAAACAGACACAGCAGGGAAGTAGTAAAAAGACAGACACAGCACAGGAAGTAAGCATCAGTGCAAGCTTTATTAACAAAACAGACACAATACAGAAGGTATCATCAGTGCAAGCTTCACTAACAAAAGAACTATAGCACAAGAGATAAGCATCAGTGCAAAACGACACAGCATAGAAATAGTAACAAAACAGGCACAGCACAGGAAGGAAACACCAGTGCAAGCTTTATTAACAAAACAGACACTGCACAGGAAGTAAGCATCAATGCAAGCTTCAGTCAGAAAACAGTCACACCACAGGAAATAAGCATCAATGCACGCTTCAATAACAAACCATGCACAGAAGTAGTAATAAAACAGCCACAACACATGAAGTAAGCATCAGTGCAAACTTTTTTAACAGACACAGCACAAGAAGTAAGCATCAGTGCAAGCTTCAGGAACAAAACGGACATAGCACAGGAAGTAAGCATCAGTGCAAGCTTTATTAACAAAACAGACACAGCACTGGAAGTAAGCATCAGTGCAAGCTATATTAACAAAATGGATATAGCACAGGAAGCTGTTTGGTAAATCTTCCTCAGACAAAACAGTTACAGTATAGGAATTAGAGGATCCCGGCCAACTCACAAAACAGGCACAGCAAGCAAGCAGCAGTAGAATATTCCCTCAAAAAACAGGTATTGTATGGGGAGCAGCTATACAAGCTCTCATCAGATAAACTGTGCTTCGTTCCAACCGGCCGCCAAGTACATCAATCATCAATCAATCAGGATTATAAAGCTCGGCCAATCACCCGATAGGGTATCCATCGGAGTTTCGCCCACACTATTCGGCTCGGAAATGAATTAGGACTTTTCCCTTCATTACTAGAGGTGGTTGTAACTCACATAATCCTGTGTAGTGTAAGTATGTGGAATTAGCCCAGAATTCTGCGAGATTATGCGGAATTACGTCAGAAAAGTAATTCTACATTTAGCTCTATTTTCTAAGCACAAAAATGCCCCTTCACATCCAAAATGTACGCAAGCATTCATTTTGTGCTAGGAAATAGCGCTAAATAGTACAGAACATGAATAGCACCACGAGCAGCTGCCCGCACACACTAAATGTTCACATAGAGTAGGATTTTCCCCCAATGTACTCTTGGCATGTATTGCTAGTTGGCACCTCTTGGCAGCTTCACGTCCAAAATGGAGGCGAGGATGTATTTTGCTCTTAGAAAATATCACTAAATGCAACAGAACATTAACAGCAGCACGAGCAGCGGCTCGCACTTGCTGAATGCGCGCTCATGGCAGGCTTTTTCCCCCCAAATTGCTCTTAATAACTCGAGGGGCATAATCATATCATTTTTGGTCATTCCCTAACAAAGAGTAACATGAAATTACCAAAATGACTCCTGCGTAATCAAAATTACACCCAGCCCTACTCATTACCTTGAATTGCTACCCTTAAAGTGCGCTAAAATAAACAAACCCTTTTTGTTCTTTTTTAGTAATTAATCTTTTCACAAAAACACTGGATGATTTTAAGCAGGGGAAGTGGAAAACAATATGAAACATGAACGGTCCCTAATAAACCAATCTATCTCCTAGTATCCCCTTAACAGATCCCGGGGCATATGTATCAAACTCCCCTTTAGCGAATCTCAATTTGCGAGATTTTGCGATTCGCAAAATCAGATTAGCTAAACGGGATGTATAAAATAAATCGCTAATCATTTGCGAGTCCTTAAAAATCGCAAATAATTCGCAGAATCCCGTATTGCGATTTCTTAATAGCGAAATTCGCTAAATAAGAAATCGCAAAAACGGGAATCTGCAAGCCTGGTGCAGGCTGATGACATCACAAACAGGAAACTGTAGTGATTGCCTGCACCTGCTCACCTGAGCCACACCCAGAGGCTGCTTGTGGAGTGCGAGGAGGCTTTCCTGGAGACAGCAACCAGCAATGGATCCCAAACAAAACCAGCAGGGCAAAGATGCAGAAAAAAGAAAGAGAAAAGCCTCGTGACACGCCCACTTGAGGCCACGCCCATCCTACACTCCCTCTGCTCCTATAAACATGTGTATATACCGGAAGCGCAGCGGACGAGCGCAGCGGGCGCGCCGATTGCGCGCCGAAGGCGCGCTTAAGGCAAGCTCGTCTGCGCTCGTCCGCGCCCGGCCGGGCCCAGGGGCCACGTCCTCTGGTTTCCCCAGAGGCGACAGACTGGTATACAGCCGAGACCTTTTATGCCAGCTGCGGCCACCTATCTCTCCTAAATGCGCTATCCCATTACACCCTTTGGAGATTCCTCGACGCTGTAAGTACTGTAATTTACACCTATGCACTCCAACCAACAAACTATTAGACGAGCTAAAGACCTACTCCATGCTTCTTCTAAACTGTAGGTCCCTCGTAAAACACTGTCTAGAGATCTCCCTATTACTAGAGGAATACTCCCCAGATGCTATGTTCCTGACTGAGACTTGGCTGAACCAAGACTCTCAGCCAGACCTGGCACAAGCTATCATCCCAGGGTACCAGATAGCACGCGCAGACCGACCTAAGGGCAGAGGTGGCGGCCTTGCAATTATATACAAAGAAAGCTTCATCTGTCGTCACTTATCGGAAAATATTGAGGACTGCGAAAACCTCTCTTTTGCCATCGAATTCTCTCCCAATGCCTGCTTCACCGGCATTCTCATTTACCGCCCTCCCGGTCCTATAGGACAATTTAATACTTCCTTGCTCTCTGTGACCTCTCAGTCGGTTGTCTCCCCGTCCAACTTCTCCCTACTTGGAGATTTTAATATTCACTTTGACAACTCACTAGACCTGTCGGCACAAGAGACCAAGTCAAGCCTGGCTGCATATCAACTCGAGCAACGAGTTCCATCTGCCACACATGAAAAAGGACATCTGCTGGATCCTATTTTCAGCAACTGTGACCAGTTTGAAGTGGGAAATATAACCAGACTCCCCTGGTCAGACCACTTCTTAATAGCCTTCAACTGGACCACAAGCAAACCACCCTCCTCTTCATTTACTATTAGGAAAACCCGTAACTGGTCCAAACTTCCCATTGACAACTGGGTACAAGCTCTAGGCACCATGAAACCCTCCCTTTCCCAAGACCCAACTGTTAATAACAAAAAATATGAAGATTGGATAACCACCTCGCTGGACCAGGTCCTCCCAGAGCACGTACCCAAATCTAAGAGACATAGTAAAACAGCTCCCTGGTACACGGAAGAACTCAGGAACCACAAACGTCTCTGCAAAAAACAGGAGAGAAAGTGGCGCATCTCATACAACCCTGAAGTAAAGGCCACATACAGGGAAATGATCAGGAACTACAAACTGGCTATTAAATCTTCACAAGCTGCCTTTTACAACCTTAAAATAACCACGGCAAAATCTAAATCCAAAGAAATCTACTGCATAGTTAACTCCCTGATCAAACCCCCGCCCCCAGTCACAGATAACAACAACTCACCAACCAAATGCAATGATCTGGCGGAATTCTTCTTCCAAAAAATTAATAAAATCTATCTTTCCTTCCCCAATCCCCCCTCTGACTCCCCTGGCCAGAACCTGCACCTGACTTCTAATTCTTCCAAGTGCCTAGAGTCTTTTCCCTTGATAACTTTGGAAACCGCACAGACACTGGCACAAAAAATAAAATCCGGCTCCCCATGCGACCCTGCCCCCCCAGGCTCACTGAATCTTGCCAGCACGGCTATTCTCCCCACGCTCCTGGAGCTCACGAACTCCTCCATAATCAGTGGGATAGTCCCTCCAACATGGAAACATGCTATGGTGCGGGCCCTGCTGAAAAAGCCTTCTTTAGACCCAGCTAATCCTAGCAATTATCGTCCGATCTCGTTACTCCCCTGGGCATCGAAAATTCTGGAGAAACATGTCAATACCACTCTGACAATGTTTTTTGAAGAAAACCATCTCCTCGACTCCTCCCAAACAGGTTTCCGTACAAAACATGGGACTGAGACGGCGTTACTGGCTGTGACTGAGGAGGTAAGACGGCTCTTGGATCGAGGAGGATCAGTGGCAGTGATCCTCCTCGATCTAAGTGCCGCATTTGACACGGTGCATCACAAGATCTTGCTAACTCGTCTTGCCAACTTAGGAGTGACCGGAGATGCCCTGACATGGTTCAATTCTTTTTTGTCCAACAGAACCTTTCAGGTCTTCGATGGCACATCACGCTCATCCATTCGTCCCTTGGGATGTGGAGTCCCCCAGGGCTCCTCCTTAAGCCCTACGCTCTTCAACGCTTACATGAGGCCACTGGCTGAGGTTGTCCGTCCGCACGGTGTAAAGATCATTTCCTATGCGGACGACACCCAGCTGGTGGTCTCCCTGGCAGAGAAGAGCGGCCTCCAGGCACCACCAGACCTAGCGGCTTGTCTGGAGGACGTAAAGAAGTGGATGATGAGCTCCTGCCTAAAGCTGAATGACGACAAAACTGAGCTGATGATCCTGGGCACAGCCTCCCCCGTCTCCATAGAGCCGAGCTGGCCATCAAGCATGGGAGTGGCTCCACCCTCCAGAGATAACATCAAAAGCTTAGGGGTCTGGCTCGACAAGTCTCTGAGCTTTAACACACAGGCCACTAAGATCTCAGCCACCTGTTTTGGCCTCCTCAGGGTGATCAAGAAAGTCCTTCCCCTCCTCTGCTTCGAGGCCAAACAGATAATTATACAGGGCCTTATTCAATCCCGCTTGGATTTCAATAACGCCCTATACCTGGGAGCCCCGGATTACACCCTACAGAAGCTCCAACGCACCCAAAACTGTGCTGCCAGGGCACTGTTGGGCATCCCCCGGAGGACCTCAGTGAGAACCAGCTTGAGGACCTTGCACTGGCTACCTATCAGGGACAGAGTAAGATTCAAATCGCTCTGCATTGCCCACCAGACTTTCTGGGAAACGGGCCCAGACATCAATCGACACCTGATTTCTCCCTATAGGCCGAATAAATCCCTCCGCTCTTCTACAGCATTCCTGGCCGAGATCCCCAGAACTCGCAGAGTTAGAGCAGGAGGACGCTCCTTCTCGTATAACGTTTCCAAACTCTGGAACTCACTCCCTTTGCAGCTAAGAAACAACCCCAACCTGACCACTTTTCGTAAACAGCTAAAAACCCTGCTGTTTAATGCCTAGCTAGTAACCTCAAGAGGGCCCCATCTGTTCCAGCGCCTGGACGCCTCAGGGCAACTGTAGCGCTTTATAAGTCAAATTTTCATTTCATTTCAAAACACAAGTTTTCAGAAAAGGAGCAGGAGGTCCTCATTGAGGAGATGGTCTGCAGCCATGAGCTCCTCTTTGGGAAGAAGGCACTCAAAGTCCCAGAGGCCAGGAAGAGGAAAATCTGGCTGGAAATACAGAGCAAGGTGAATGCTGTTGGAGTCACCACACGCACCATCGAGGAGCTGCGCAAGCGGTGGTATGATATGCGCCAGAGGTCCAAGGAGAGGGTGGCAGCCAGACTCAAGGATGCCACTCAGACTGGAGGAGGACCATCCACTGCAGAGCAGCCAACCCCCCATGAGGAGCTCGTGGAGTCAACCCTCCTGCCTGAGAGCGTTGGTGGTGTGGCTGCAATCGACAGCTCCGACCCCTCATCCAGCAGACAAGGTAAGATGCATGCCAAATCACCCTGCACTCCTCCCCATCCCTTGCACACTCCCCCAAATGCGCATAGTTAACTCCCAACATGCCAATCCAGCCCAGGTCTTACAGCACACCCAGCAATGCATCATGGTACTCGTAGTACTGTGTCTGACTGTGTGTCCATGACACCATCACAAGTAAATGCAACATATGTGTTTTGGGGATCATTGAATAGAAATGTGTCAGAGGTTAGCCGTCAAAGATTTGTAACTTTATTGAGTGCCACATGCAGACAGTAACACAAACTCATATAGTCCCCTTACATCCACAGCACCCGCCATGCCACAAGAAGACAGCGCTGAGGGAGAGGAGCCTGCAGACCCTGCGGACTCCAGCGATGAGACAGAGCAGCAGCCAATTCAGCGCAGGAAGCGCGCACATGTGCCCCCACTGCCTCCATTTGAGGATGAAGTCCCAGCAACAGGCGATGACACCGACAGGAGAGAGGGGAGTCAGGGTGTGACAGACATGCCCCGTCATGACGCACCAACACCAAGGCAAAGGGAACAGGCCATTTCCAGGTCAAGGCCCAGGAGCAGCACCGCAACAGAAGGAGAAGGCACCGTGTTCTCCGGCTTGGAACAGTGCATGTTGCAGGAACAGCGCCTGCAAAGCAAGGCAATGCGGTCAATGAATCGCCAGCTAGGCCGCCTACATCAGGACAATCGCAACATGGTAGCGGCAATACGAGAGCTCTGTGCCACTTTGAGGGACACCCAAGCTGCCAATGACAGGGCTGGACGACGTGCCAATGCACGGCTACACAATTATCCTAAGGCAGTCAACCGCCTCTGCACCACCACCAGCGCACTCACACGCAGAAGCGTAACCATGCAGGTGGACATGGCACATTGCTGCCAGGACATAGCACGAGGGCTGGCGCAGGTGACCACTGCTGTGGAACAGCTGCAGACAGCCAATGCAGGTGGCAGCGCACTAATGGCCTCTGCTGAGAGTGAGGACACATCGAGTCGCAGCAGCATCACTCCAACCTTGCCAGGTGAAAGACGCCGCAGTGGCAGACAGGTAGCAGGCCAAGGGCGCACCATGGGGGTCAACCACCCTGGACGGCACCGACGGAGGTGATCATCTGCGGGGACACTGACTGCAACACGGGTGCATTAACCCGCAAAAGGCTGTTTGCCCTATTTCTTGTGCCTTCTCTGCACTGTGTGTACAACATGTGCTGGGGACAATTACAATTTCTCTCATGTTAAGTGTGATTAAACACTTGACACATCATCAGGCTTTGTAGTCTCATTTCCTCAATACTCACCTAAAAGTAGTTTTGTGTGATCTCAGTCCGTCTCTGGCGTCCAGCAGCTGCCCCAACTCCTGGTGCTGGTCTGGCAGGGGGAGCAGGGCGCTCGTCATCCAATGTGTCTGTATCGGTCACATCAATTGTGGTGCCTTTCCTCATTGCCATGTTATGTAGCATTGCACAGCTTGCCACAAATTTAAAGCAGGTCTCAGGGCTGTATTGCAGTGCGCCTCCACTTTTATGCAGGCACCTGAAGCGGCTCTTCAGGATTCCGAAGGTTCGCTCAATGACACAGCGTGTAGATCTGTGTGCCCTGTTGTAGCTCCTCTCACTTGCATTTGCAGGATCCAGGTATGGGGTCAGGATGAAGTCGCGCACTGCATAGGCACTGTCACCTGCATGGAAAAAAACACAATAGGTGAGTCAATGTCCCCCCCCTCAACTGATGTAGTGGATGTATTGATGTGTGCAATGTATTTACCGAGCAGGTACCCCTCCCCAAACTCTCCAGCACTCAGACGTCTGTGTATTCCACTGTGTCGGAAGATGAAGGAGTCATGTGTACTGCCGGGGTATTTGGCTACGATGTCGGTGATGTGATACTTAGCGTTGCACACAATCTGTATGTTGAGGGAATGGTAGCATTTCCGATTCCTGTAGACATATTCAGTTTCTGCTGGGGGTGTGATGGCCACATGGGTCCCGTCAATGCAGCCGATGACGTGGGGGAAACGTGCAATCTGGTAGAAGTCCAGTATCGTTTGCTGTAATGCCTGTTGGGTGGTGGGGAAGTAAATGTGATGTGGGAGCCTCAGTAGCATTGCATCTAGGAAGGCATGGAAGAAGCGCGAAAGTGCACTCTGTGACACCCCACCAACCTCCGCTATGACCCGTTGAAAACTCCCTGACGCCAGGAGGTGCAGGGAGCACAGGACCTGCACATGTGTGGGAATTGTTTGTGTCCTGCGAGTAGGGTGCTCCAAGTGGGGTTTCAGCTCCTCAATCAGGTCCATTATGGTCTGTGGGTGCAGTCTGTACTTGTCATAGATCTCCTCTTCAGTGTTCTGTAACAGGGTGATGCGCAGCCTGAAGATACGTTCCTGTCTCATTCTCCTGTGTGCAAGGGCCCGAATACGCAGCCTCCTGGCTATCACGTACATTGCAGCCATTGTGGGTGTGTTTGTTGCATTGTGGGCTGGTTTTTGTACCTTGCACCAGTTTACCACCTGCAAGCAATTGGTGTTAATAGCGATTTCTTAATTTGCGAATTTCGTGAAATCGCAATTTGCGATTTTTTCATACATGTGTTTGCGATTTCTTAGCTAGCGATTTCTTGTTAGCGATATTCGCAACGCTAAGGAATCGCAAATTAGGTATTCGCTAGGAAATTCGCAGTTTTCTTGTTTCGCAGCCTAAGAAATCGCTAATTTAGCGATTTCTTATTTTTCAGTTTGGAAGTGTGTCATACATATGAAATAGCGAAAAATTAGTCGCAAACGCTGTTTTTTGCGAATCGCAGCGTTTGCGACTAATTTTTGCTTTCATACATATGCCCCCCCGTCACAAATCTAAAAAATAAATCAATATATGCAGTGGGAATGACCGGCCCTCCCGTTAAAAGAAAAAACAGAAATCATCTGGAATACTCCTGCGCACAAACCATAAAAACGTTATGTTTGGATTAAAGGCCTCTTCATGGCTTTTGGAAAGCCTTCCTGTCTCAAAAATGCGATCCCATAACACTGAGAGAACACTTACATGGAAATGCTGGTGAGGGGATTGATTGCTAGGCCTCACCTGCAAATAGCTTTTAGTTATGCGCTGTTTAAAAACATAACATGGGCCTTATCACACCCTGCAGTGGACTTTGTACCAAACCATTGCTTATCAATGGTTGCCTTTTGTGCCACTGTTATTTACTTGCTTCTTATTTCATGGCTTTACTTCCTCTTCTTGTGTTTGTCTCTACCCTGGAGCATAGCTTCTTTACCATCCTTTTGACTGGATGACTTGTATCCTTCCACTACTCCCATTCAGGAACTACTTTTTCTTTTTCTTTCAGGACTTCATGTGAATTCATGTTTTCATGCTCTCTCCCTCATGTGCTAGATCTCACTCAAATAGCAACCCATGCACGCTCCATGTTGCTCTCTCCTCCCACCACCACCAGCTTTTCCATTGTTTCCTTCACCCCAGCTTTTTGTGCTTTACATTTTATTTTTCTTTATTTCCTCCTCAGAAATTCGAGCTCCTCTGTTGCTCCCGGTAGCAAATTGGATTAATATTTGGGATGGGTGACTGACCACCTCAAGGAATTTTCACAACTCTTGTCATGGTGAACACTTAAAGTTACTAAATTAACCTGCCCTCGATCTCCTGGTAGCTATGGCACAGACAGATAGGCCTAACTTAGGGCAATGTGTGAAGTATTTTGCGGTACCAAAACAGTACGAGAGCCAAAATGCCACACAATAAAAATCTCAAACTGAATTGGAAACATTGAGTAAAGGTTAATAAACAAAATAATATAAAATGAGAAAAATCCAATATATGGAATCGGAGATATGATTTTGTAGTGTTTCTCTTCCAGGTTTAGAATACTTGTGCCATGATGTTCTGGCCACAAGCATTCTATTTAGAGTGTTTGGTTTTGAAAGGTGACAGTTACTGTGACTGGGCATTTGCTGAAGCTGGCTGCTGCGCAGCACCTGTCTATTTTAATAAACTTCACCTTCTTCATCTATTGTGGAGTGGACTTACTTACTACAATTTACGTGGAGACGATGGGTCACAGGTGTCTGCAGAACCCATGAAAGAAGTGAGAAAATCCAGGCTTCATCAGCAAATCAATGCTTCAAAAAGATCCTGGCATCACGTTGTCTTGTTTGATGATGGATCGTAAGATTTTCCCGCCGGAGCTGAATCAAATGAGGTACTGTGCTGTTCTTATTTAAATTTCTTTGTAGCAGCAGCAGAAAGAGGGCATCAAGTCTTCCCTCACGTCACGGCCCGTCACAGCGCATCATAGAAGGTTGGCGTTTTAGTCTTCCCTACATACGCCATCTTTGATGTTTCACGCAACGTTGCGTAGCGAGCCAGAAAAAAACGAAAAAAATCCGACATCTTAAGAATTAATGACGTTTAAGTTTACGTTCAACGTTGACGCCATCTTGTGGTTGGCGTGACATCAGGTTTATTTGAATACTTCGTCGGATCATCTTATTTAACACTTTATGCGCCATCCTTTTCCCGGGAAGTACGTTTGTGCTCATCATTCATTCTTCATTGATATTCTATGCGTTTGGCATCGGTGACACGCACACCATTTCAAGTGCTTGTTTCAACTCGTTATTAAAGGTGAAGTTCCTGCGTGCTTGTTATCGGTGACACGCACACCTTTTAATTTCAGGTATCTTCTTTGCAACTATTCTTTTCAACATCAGACTTGCAGTTTAATATTGAACAGTTAGCTTTTCTACATTGTAGTATTAAATTCAGCGGTGAATAGTTTTACAACACGGTCCTGTGCACACCCAGCGCATGAGTTTTATTCACTTATCAACGGTGATGTGCACACCAAGCGCAAATTTCTACATTGTATTACTTCAGCAGTGATTAGTTTTTCAACATGGTGATGTGCACACCAAGCGCTTTATTCATTTATCAACGGTGATGTGCACACCAAGCACACACTTCTCTTAATTCACGGTGATACGCACACCACTAATTGTGTACACATCTTGGAGGAAGTTTGTGAAAATTATTCTTGTTTCACAGTGTTACGCTAAAAAGTTGTACATTTAATATGCAGTCTGTTTCTCCACCTCCACCTTTTCTTGAGACAGCGGGTGAGGCACCCATCTCATGGAAAAAATGGTATGGTGCTTTCATCACCTACATTGGTGCCATTGGTGGTTCACGCTACAGAGCTGAGAGAAAAAAATGCCTCTTGTTAAATGTTTTGGGGTTCGAAGGGAGAAATATCTTTCAACATTTACCCCCTTTAGTACGTGCTGCTGATGATGAGGAGATTGATGAATTTGTAGAGACAGTTAAAAAAGTGGAGGTACGATTTGACATTCAACCCAGTCTGGTTGTCGAGAAGCACAAGTTTTTTAAGAGAGAGCAGAGACTTGGTGAAAAAGTAGAAGATTTCATTTCCGCACTGCGTATTTTGAGTGCAGAATGTCAGTTTGAGGGGTTTAGAGATCAATTGATAAGAGACCAGGATATTTGTAAGTGCACTGACAAGAGTATTCAAAAGAAACTACTCTCCTTAGGTAATGCCACACTGGAAGAGACTATTCGCATCGCGAAAAGCATCGAACTTTCCAAGTTTTCTGTGAAGGAACTAGAGGACAAATCTTTATCTACATCCATCAAAGAAGATTCTGTCAATGTTGTAAGGTCCAAAGAGGTTAAAAATAACACTTTTACACGTAATGAAAATACGTTTTTCAAATAGACGAACATTTGTTTTAACTGTGGTAACTTCCCTAATTTTAAATCAGGACGTCCTTGTCCTGCTAAAAATGTCATTTGTAGGACGTGTGGTAGACTGGGACATTTCTCAAAAGTTTGTCAGAACGGAAGGAGAAGTTTTTCTTTTCCTCATGATGCCAAACAGGTCACTGGTACTTTTTCTTCTGTTGCAAATGTTTCTGTGTCTGACTCCTAGTCTGATGATTTCAGCAAAATACAGGATGATTTAAGGGACATGGTTGTTGTGGTGGGAGATATGAATACAGATTCTAACAAATTTTCTGAGTGTGTGGATCCTTACGTGGATGTGAAAATTGGTACTAAGAGGGTTGGCTTGTTAGTTGATTCGGGTGCAAGAATAACAATGTTAACACAAGAAAAATGTAAAGAAGTTTGGGGGTCTCGTTCATTACAACCTCCAGATAGATCTCCAGTTTCATACGAAGGGAGGACCATTGAACTGGCAGGATACTTTGAGTACATTCTAGAATTTAGGGGAAGGAAAATTTTTGAAAAAGTTTATGTGGCCATCAAGGGTTTAAACATCCTTGGATGGTTCCTCCAGGGACTTTTCAAAATGGTACTTAGACCAGGTACAAAGGACCAAATTTCTATCCTTCAGTCTGATGATTTTATAGATACTCAAACCTTTTGACCCAAACGTTACATGTACTATCACAGTGGATGCCAGCGGTTGGGTTTGGGTGCTGTCCTTACCCAAAACATCAACGGCAATGAGCACACTTTAGGTTATGCCTCTAGGGTATTACGTGGTTCTGAATTTAATTTTGCTATTATTGAGAGAGAGTTATTGGCGTGCTGGTGGGCTATAAGAAAATTTTGCCTGTACATTTGGGGAAAACATTTCAAATTGCGCACGGATCACAGTCCGCTAGTATCTATTCTCTCTGGTGATAGACTGAAGGAACATACCCCGAGGATTGCACGTTGTCAACTAAACTGTTACAATACGATTTTGAGGTCACTTATATTCCCGGAAATAAAGAATGTAAGAGCAGATTATTTTTCTTGGCACCCTGTTGAGTGTGACAATGAAATTGTTGATGACGAGGAGTGTTTTGTTGCTTCTCTGGTACTGGATGAAATGTGTGCTGTTAGAGAAACAGAGTGGAGGAATCTACTATCCAAAGATGTTTTACTTTGTGAAGTTATTAACTGTGTGAAAGGGGTTGGCCAATGGGGAAAAATGCTAATTTTTCTCTGCAGACGTTTGTTAAAGTTTCTCTGGAACTTTCTGTTGAGGATGGCCTGCTTGTACGTGGTGAAAGACTGGTTCCTCCTGACGTGCTAAGAACTAGGTTGAGCTCAGGCGCACATGAAGGTCATTTAGGCAGGACATTTACTAAGAGAAGATTACGTGAACACTTCTGGTGGCCACAAATGGACAAAGATGATGACATGTTTGTTGGGGAGTGTGTTGTCTGTTCTAACTCGGAGAAGAGTTTGAAAGTTCGTACACCACCTCTTCAACCCATCGAGTTACCTAATAGGTCTTGGGAAAAGATTGGGATTGACCTAGTTGGACCTTTCAATATGCTTCCCGCTAATTCCAGATTTGCTATTGTGGCCATTGATAATTATTCAAAATGGTCAGAAATACGTTTTATCAATGAACCTAATTCAAGAAATGTTATTGACTTCTTGAAAGATATTTTCTTGCGAGAAGGGTTCCCCTCCACTATTGTAAGCAACAATGGGGTACAATTTGTTAGCCAGGAGTTTGATTGTTTTTTGCACCAAGGTGGTATTACACATTCCAAAAGTGTGCTCTATCACCCACAGACCAATGGTTTGGTGGAGTGTATGAATAGAGTACTTAACAACTGTGTGCAATGGGCTTTGGCTGGAAGGTGCAATGTACAGAATGCTGTGAGATCCATGTTATGGTTCTATCGCACCACGCCGCATTCTCCGACAAAAGTTTCCCCTTACGAACTACTGCGAGGAAGGAAACCTTGCTCAAAAGTTTGTCCACGATGGATGTCCAGATGGGTAAAAATGGATTCTGTGTGTGATGTGGATGAGTTTGTGACACATAATGTGACTCAAGCCCAATCTCGCCCAAAACTGTATTTTGACTCCAGGAAAAGATCTGTTTCTCAACCAATTGTTGTTGGTGATATTGTACCTATTAAGATTCCAGTCCATAGTAAAAAGGGGAGCTCAAAATACTCTGAACCTTCACTGTTGACAAAGTATGTGGAAATGCTGTAAGAGTTAATTCAAAGAACTGGTGGAATGTATCTAGAGTTGTAAAGGTCACTGAGCGAATCAATCAAAATCCCCTGTGTAGCCAAAATGATGTTTCTTCTTCTTCTCTTCCCACTATGGTGGGTTTACGCGGGAGTTGCCGCCAATGTTTTGTTCCTGCCAAGTATCGTTAAAATGTTTATTCTTCTTTCTGCTTTTTCTTTTTCTATTTCTTTTCTGCTTTCTTTTTTTCTTTATTTATTGTTTATGAGGAGGAGGATAATGTAGTGTTTCTCTTCCAGGTTTAGAATACTTGCGCCATGACGTTCTGGCCACAAGCATTCTATTTAGAGTGTTTGGTTTTGATAGGTAACAGTTACTGTGACTGGACATTTGCTGAAGCTGGCTTCTGCGCAGCACCTGTCTGTTTTAAAAAACTTCACCTTCTTCATCCTTTGTGGAGTGGACTTACTTACTACAGATTTGTTAAAGTTTTAAGTAGAAATAGTGCCAAGAAAAAGTGAAGCGCTAATAATAGTCAATGATCACAGCAGACCAGGGCCAGTTTCTGGCTGATCGTAGAAGAGCATGGATTGGATACACTAATCAGTTCATTCCGGTCAAATATTATACCTTCTTATTTAGTCATTTAAGTCCCAATCAACCACAATAGTGCATTTATAAAGTCCCCCAGGACTCAGAGGAGGGACCTAGAGACTCACAGGGTTTCAGGTAGAGGCCAAAAGCAGAGTCCAGCCTATGTCCACCTGCCACTGGTCAGGTGTGTATTTTCAGGAATAAGCCTCTTGCTGCTTGTTGTCTCCCTGTAGCCACACAGGTGGTCAGCCCAAAGACCATTGAAGTACACTTCTTTGTCCTGGGTGCAAGACGAAGCTGGTCCACACCTTCAGGGATCATTTAGGTCACATGCGACAGGTCTAATCAATTGGGTAAAAGTTCCTGGACCAAACCCTATCCAGTTTTTCAGTACTTACTGCAAACATGCCCAAGATGAAATATGTCAGGGCAGTTTCAAGATGACAAAAGTCTTCGGACACACTAAACTTGGGCTCTGAGGGTGTGTTTGGGGATTGTGCTATTGTAATTTTAGTGTCTTTCACATCTAACACTAAAACCCAATGTGGCAGACAAAGGCAGAGACAGAGGTCTGGAAGCACAAATGCAGGGTCCTTCAGGGATCAGACAGGAAATCTTCAAGAACTGCCATGGCATCCTTTTCTCTCCCTTTCAAGTGTGCCGCATGTGTTACATGTGGATCAACAGACCTGTCAAGCAGGATTTGATAGTGTGGTGTCAAAAAGAATGCCCACAGCACCCACTCTGAATATTCTGTGGAGTTCAGAGAAGTCATCTCTCACCATGCAGTTCAGCCTATTTGCTCTTGGGAGGCTTTTCACACCTCATTCACTCCTATTCAAGGCTTATTCACAGACTGAAAGCGGCTTATGCTAATTAGTCTTTTGAAAGTTCAGGCAGATAAAGGAAAACTTTCTAAAAAGTTGTTTTTCTTAATATTTATAAAAAAAGATCTGAATTCACCATTGGATTGGATTTTTAATAGCTATCAAAAATAGTAGTTTAATTATTTTTCTAGCTTGGCCCTTTCCTAAGTTAGTAGCATTAGTATTTTAATCTGTTTTCTACATAGGCCGTCTACACCTGCCACAGTGAAAATAGCTTGCTGGGCCTTGTCACTGTTGGGACTTAGGGGCCTATTACGATGCTCCACCGTACCGGGAAACGGGACCGACCGCCATAGGTGCGGCGGTCCCGCCATGGAAATTAGGATGCCACAGCCACGGTTGGAGTGGTATCCCGTATATATTGCATTGTGGCGGGCGGTGCTGTAAGCAGCACCCGCCACAATGCAATATGTGCATGTTGTGGTGCCTGCCACATTGTGTATGCAAATGGAGGGGGTACCATGGTACCCCCCCAAGTGCACCCCCAACCCACCCACCCCTGAGGGCCAGCAACAGGCCCCCAAAAGCAAACTCCACCTGACTTTCCATGGCAGGGTCCCTGCCATGGAAAGGACTGCACCGCCGCCCAGGCTGTCTCACCGGCGAAAAACGGGGGGACAGTCTTTCCGTCTGCAGAGGTCCCCACGTCATCGTAATGTGGCAGGGGGGAAATGGTAGGCGGGCGGTGGGAATTGGCGGGCGGAGCACCACCGCCATACGGGCGGTGGCGATCTGCCCACCAACCTAATCAACCCCGTAGGAACATTCATTTTCTACATTCTATTAGATACTACTATCCATACCTTGTGGGGTACAAGGCTTAAGTAGGAGTGACCTACTAAAATTTAAAGGGAGATTTTAACATGTTGCACTGCAGGTTTACCTCCCCAGGTTTTACTCCCCCACCTAATTCCCATTACTCCTCCCATGTTGACTTGTCTCTAATCTGTTGTGCCACCCACTTTTATTGCTTCACCACCTTGCACGTTCTGACGCAAAAAAAAAAAAATTCTAGTTTTTGGAAGGCTGGGCAGCGGCTGTCTGCTGCCATTTGCTGAAGGGCCACTCCGTTTTACAAGAGTGCTTTCATGTCTACAACAATTCTTTTTTTTACTGACCCCTCCGAGTGGCATTTGGAACAGTCAATAAAAAATAAATATTATGGCAGCCATGTGTGACGCAGGTGCAAGCCCGCGCATGTATATCTCATCAAGCTGGGCCACCACAGCACCATGATGCGGACATGTCGACTGTGGTGTACCTCAGGGCTCTGCCCTGAGCTCCACTCTGTTTAATATTTACATCCGCCCTCTGGCCCTCATGGCCAAAGCCCGGAACATCGCCCTGGTATCATACGCTGATGATACTCAGCTGGTGTTCACCTTCTCCAGCAACCACAACCAGGATCAGGTGAAATTCCAAGACGACCGCACAGCCATCTCTGAATGGGTGGCTGATAACTATTTGCAACTGAATTCCACCAAGTCAGAGGTGCTCCTGGTAGACAGAGATACCCATCTGTGGGGCAGTCAATGGTGGCCTGCGGCCCTTGGAATAGCCCCTCAACCAAAATCAGTGGTCAAGAACCTGGGAGTGCTGGTGGAGGGTGCCCTCTCGTTTAAGGGGCACGCTAAGGCAGTGGCAGGTACCTGCTTTGGTCTTCTACGTGGCCTGATGCCGATCTCTGGACTTTTTGATACACCTACTCGACAGTTGATCGTCCAGTCCACTGTGCTGTCAAGGCTAGACTACTGCAATGGGTTGTTACTGGGCGTTAGTAATTCTGTGACTAAAAGACTTCAAAGGGCCCAGGCGCGGCTGCCCGCGTGCTCTTTGCATTGCCTAAGTACTACCACGCCTCGGACCTTCTTCGCCAGCTCTACTGGCTACCTATAGAGCAGAGAGTCTACTTTGAAGCCCTCTGTACGACTCACAAGATCCTCTATGATCTTGGTCCTCAAATCTTGAGCGATTTGTGCTCGTTGTACGTCCCTGCACGGGCCTTGCGCTCTGCGGATCTGCATCTGGCTCATGTACCACAGGTGTGCAGGACAAGAGCAGGGGGGCTCTCCTTTAGGGCACTGGCACCTGCTTGTGCGTCAAAAAAAGGTGGTTGCCAACAGTACAGTGTCCAACAGCAAAGGAAGAGACAGATAAGTGCATCACAGTGACCACAAGAGGTCGTAGGGCAGTCTCTATAGACAAGGAGTATCGATGTCGATGAGTCTTACCACCGGAAGGAATGCATGTGAACAGTTCAGATATAGTGCAGTTTGAACCAAACTGCGGAGATAGGGTACAACAAAAGGAGAACAACGTAATTCAAGGAAGGGTAAGGGAGTCGCTTCTGACCTGCTGCCGTGTCTAGTGTAGACGGGGGGGCCCAGATCCATCAGGACCCAGTGACAATAAAGTTCTGAAACAGAAGGATCATATCAGTCTGGAAGTCAGTGTTACTCAACACCCCTGCTGGTGGGGGATGAACTGCGGGTAACTGTCCCAGGCATCATTCTCGGATCCCCTGTGTTAGTGACCATTTTCTGGTGCTTCGAAACCATGGTGTCCCACTGAGGCGCTAGGGGGAATTTACGAATGCCCACTGACCGTGGTTCATGTGCAACACAAACTTTAAGTGAGATTTATGAAGCCACGCAAGGCCACTTTGCGTGGCCATGAGTGACTCCAAATCTGGAGTAAAGCAACGCAGCGCAAACAGCTGTGTTGCCTTACTCTGCCCTGGGAAGACGTTGCATTGCTCCCATGCAACTCCCGTGGATTTGACGCATTCCCAGATTTACCAGAATTGCTAAATCTTTGAATGCGCCAAAAAGATACGCCTTCCCAGAGGAGGCATAACAAAGAGAAATATCTTTATTTCACCTCCTTGCTTCCTCTTTCTGTGTGTGCTGCATTCTGCAGGTGCCCCTTCCTGCACAAAAACAATCCTGCAAACAATGGAGGCACCTTTGCACCATGATGCAAGGGTGCCCGTGTTGGCCAAGGCTGCCAAAGGGCGCCAGTGCAGGGGAAAAGGCAGGAATGCACCATATTGACTTAAATACAGCGCATTCCTGCCCTATCGCTGTCACGCAGTGCAGTGCAGCATGGTGGCTTGCTGCACTGCACTGTGTGACAAATTCATAAAAGGGCCCCTAAGTGAACAGAAAAATCACCTTTAGTGGAAATATTTTCAATTCTGAGTCCCAGAATAAGGATTGTGTAATGTGGCCTCTGCAGAAGGCAGCTGCATTGCAGAATGCATCGCTGTGGTGGAATTTCCACAGCTGTGGTGGAATTTGGGGGTTTGTGGCCATTGCTGGTTGTTTATATAAATATTTTAACTGCGAGAATGCAGATTCGCGTCACATTTCAGCTTGCAAGATGTCTGTAAAATGTGCAGGTGCCTGCGTGCGTACTCGTGAAAGTCTGTGACCGGGGTAACTCTACGAGGGCGCTCCTTAAATCCTTGTGAACTCCATAAACGTGCGTTGTTTGTTTTGAGGCAGAAGAAGCGTGAGGTAGCAAACTTCCGACTCGATCTGCGCGTCCTCGTGACTCCGGCCCAGCGCGCGCTCGGCTCGGCCCAGCGCTGCAGCTCAGTCCGACTGATACCGTCGCGTGATAATTAGAACCGGTTTATTGCTCTCCTAATAGCGAACCGATGTACCACCATCTGACGTAGTGATGTTGTTTATGCTTTTCTGACGCATCGTTCTCGTAATAAGTGGCTGTTGCTGCTCGAAGCCCATTCATCACCAGCCGAGCGCTATTTATTATAGTGACAAAAGCCATTACCCTCTGAGACGCGGCTCATACTCCTAGCGTCTCCTTAAATGCAATTTATTTGTTGCCCACTAAATTTAATATAACCTTGAGGACGCAGCAATGTTGAACACAATTGTATAAATATTAAATACTGCTCAAATTTGTGGGCGGGGCCATTGTGTCCAAAGCGTATAGGGCGGTACCATAAAACGGTCCTGGGGATTTTGATACCATGTATTGCACATTTGTAAATACCACCTAAATTAGGACGAAGACCACCCCACCCTCCTTCCCAGCGGCGGGACAACAAACATGAACCCCTTCCTGCCCGCAAAACCTTCCCCAGAGACGTTTAAGCGTGGCGTGCAAGCATCAGACCTTGAACAACTGAGGTTAAAGTGGTCGAGTGTGTGGATGACGTGTACTCTCGCGACAGCCTTTATTCACATAAAGCTGCAAGGCAATTTCACTTTATTTAATTTCATGTTATCTCACTTTGTTATCCATTCGTCACATATAGTCATTTAGAACAGTACAATATGAAAAACACACTGTTCATGTATTTATAAATAAGGAAAAAAATGCAAATACCATGTCTTGGGTAGCATCCAAGGAAAGCAACAAAGAAGGGTATGTTTTTAAAAATAGTCAAATTTGGGGCAATGTAGGCGGCAAAAGCAGACAACTGATTTTTTGGGAGGTTATTTGTGTGAATCATTGGGATCAGGCGTTACAAGTAGGAAACAGCGGGGACCGGTTACCCCTGGCCCGCTCTCTTGAGGGCCCCTGCACTGCCACTGCTTGCTGCCTGCTTATATTACATATTGATAATGAGACAGGTACCATCAGCTGCCACGAGGTGGCGCCCTAAGGTGAAGCTGCCTCGAAGTGAGTCCCAGCACATTATTGTTATTTGTTTCATTTTGAACAATGTGCTCAAACTACCAGGAGCAAACCAGGCCCCACGTGACATTTGTGACCCGGGCCCCACAAAAGCTTCTGATTGGTCTGGTTGGGATCAGGTTTGGGCACCTGTAGGAGGGAGTCAGGAGGACTCTAGAACATGCTGCACTGCACAACAAAGACCGTAGGTGGTACACCCACCTCTGAATATAGTGCCAGCGCGGTGCCGCCAGAGGAGAGACGACCGGTCCTGGCCTGCTGGTGTTCTGCTTGCTGAAAGCTAATCATTTTGCAAGAGTGTGCAGATAAGAAACACTGGCTGGAAAGCTTTGCACTGGGAGCTGCATGCCATATTGATGGTGCATATTGGAGCTTGGAAGAGAGAAACTCAAGGGCGAAGGTTCAAGGCCTTAAAGATGGCGGCTCTCATTGAGAATCAGGTGATTGGCATCATCTTGGCAACAGCTTGTTTAAAGGCAATGCTTCCACCCAAGCCTGCTGCCCACCATGATGCGCGTGTGCGTATGGAGGCCACTGAAAGGGGTCTTTTAAGGCTCAGTCGCACAGAGCCAGAAAGAAACCTTAGCGAAGACTTTTGCCGTGGATTGAAGCACCGGAATTCTCATAGGCGTTGTTCCGGGGAGCCACAATATTTACAATAGGCTTGTGACTGAGTTTGTCCCAGCCCTTTCTCACCTTCCTGGGGCACCAGTTTGTAGGAAATACCCCTCCATTCCAAATAGACCAGCCTACCTGAATGTTAAGGTCCTGTGTTTCAGGGAGCACATGTTGGCCTTTGAGCAAGTGAAGATCAAAAAACCCTAACTCTCAGGGTCAGCGGTGCAATTAGAGGGAGCATATTTGGCTTCACAGGGCCTGAGACAACAGCCTTCATGCCCCCCCTCCCCCCCCCCGGACATCCAATCAAGAGCTGTAGATATGATTAACCCGTGTTTATCTCTGTTTACTGGAGGTGGCACATTTCGGTCCATGAGTCATTGCAAAATATAGACTAAATTAGCACAAGCAGCTGTGCCAGCTTTACAAGCAAATAAAAAAAAAAAAGCCGGTGACGCATTTGCAAAGTATGGCCGTGTGTGCTGTCAACTGCAGAGGGCTGCGAAGCGCGCACAGGAGACCGAGCAGCCCCATCTGCTATTGTTCACCCCACCAGCCCTGAGCGTTCCCGCTCAATTTTCCAATATGGCTGCCTGAGCATTGATCAGCCCCGCCGAGGAGGGTTCCTTCGGCCAGGTCCCAAAAGGCGTCTCTCCGTTTTTTAATTTGTCACAATTAGCTCGCAAGTTGACTTAGCACCGATAATGGACCAGGGCAGCAAGCGGCTTTGCGCCGTAAATTAGGACGGCGGAAGGATACCCAATATTCTAACACATTTATATGTTCCTTAGGGAAGTGAGGTTTAAGATGACAACTGAACGTGTTGTAAGTGAGGAGATATGGTCTCAGCTCTCCATAACTATTGGACATGTGTAATCCTGGGCAAGTTTCCTTATTACCTTAGAGCAGGGCCAGTACAATTATGTGGCAGGATTGACTAAATTATGCTGCAAGAATGAGCACATTATGCAGTTGTCTCACTTCTTATTTTGCCCTTTTTATACACGTTCACACCATATGAGAAAACGTTTCACCTCATTCCCATCAGTTCAACACTAATTACAACAGTCAGCAACTGAAAGGTGGCCTGCACTGGCCCTCAAAGGCCTTCCCCTGCACAGCAACATGTGCGCCAGAGTTTTTAGTAACTTTTGACCTGTTTCAACTGGAATTTTTTTTTGTGTTAAAATCGGCACATTATGCAAAAGATAATGGATCATATGGCACGTGCATCAAATTAATAATGTGGAAAACACTGTAGCCGCAGAATCGTATACTTCTAGTGACCCTGCTATGATACCATTTCGATTATCTGCTAAGCTCTCAGCAGTAAGAACCAGGTAAAACACCTGTATTGGGCACTTTTCATAAATCAGACTACTGCAACTAAGCAGCACCTGTGGAGCAAATTATGCTGCTGAGTCTCAGCAGCTTGGGCTGCCCGGGATCCTTGTTAAACGCAGTCAGCTCGTTATATTCACAAACCTGGGTAAGAATACAAGTTGGCAAAGGTCACTAGTTTCAAAGCAAATATATACCAGGAGGGGCCTTAAACACGGGTGTGTATTAACCCTCTGTTAATTAGCCTACACACTGCTGATGTCAGTGGTGATTTAAATAAAGACAGATCTTCTCCGTCTAGGATCCGCACCCATAATCTCCAGATTCTGCAGTATGCCGGTGATACTGTCATCCTTAACCAGACTCGTGTCGGTCTGCAGAAAGCAATACTATTGAAAACAAGCTGGATTAAACCAGCAAAAATAAAAGGTGAGGATCTTCAGAAAATATCGAAACAAAACCAAAAAAAAACATGGCAGCCTGGTCAATCTGCCTTGAGCTAAACACCACACCATATACTTATGTAGGTGAGTGAGTGGCTAAAAGAGAAGGGAACAGCAAGATTTCGATTAACAACTTAAAACCACAGAGGTGTGTTTTAGGCACTCTGCTTGGGTAGATTGAACAGCCGGGGCTGTTTTAAAGGTAACCAAAGCAAAGCTTCCCCGCTGTCCAATGGATGCTCATCAAGGATGTCCTGGGCTCTTTCCTCCCTCTCTGGATTTAATACAATGTAATACTTTCAGGACACTTTTTAATTTGTTGAACAATACATATAGAGCTCAAGTAGGGCTTGAATTTGGCCCACTAAGACAAGATATAGGGGCTTATTTATGAGAGCCCCGCGTGACTTTGGTACCACATTAAGTGGAACATGCGTGATGCATGGCTCTCATTTCAATTTATGAAGCCACGCAAACCCTCCCTGCGTGGCGTCATAAATCATGGGTAAGGCGACACAGCACATATCACTAAGTCGCCTTACTCTGCGCTAGGGAGGCGTTCCATGGGTGTTGCCATGGGTTTCCCCACGCAACACCCATGGAATTTGACGCTGCCCAGATTTACTAAGTGATGTAAACCAGAGAAAGCGCTAAATCCGTATGCCTCCCTAAGTGAGGCGTAACAAGGAGAAATATGTTAATTTCTCCTCGTTTTTTCCTCTTTCTACAGCACACATAGAAAGAGGAAAATGCCTCTCTGGATTATTTTTGTGCGGGAAGGTGCACCTTCTCCCACAAAAACAATCCTGCATGCAACGGAGACACCCTTGCACCATGGTGCAAGGGTGCCTATGTTGGCGCTAGGCTGCCAAAATGGAGAAAGGACAGGAATGCACAGTATTGCCCTTTCACTTTGGTGTAGGGCAGTGCAGCAACGCACTGGCGTAACAAAACTTGAGGGGTTCCCCTGCAAGGTACGTGGAGGGGCCCCCTCCGGACTTAAACATTAACTCTCCGGACAGAGTACTGTGCTACGGGGACCCCTGGAGCTTGGGGCCCCCTGCACCGCGGGGGCTGTGGGGGCCTATGTTATGCTACTGCAGCAATGTGAGTTGCTGCACTGCCTTAAGCCAAAATCCCATAAAGAAACCCCTAAATTTGTAAAGCTTTTTATTGGAAGTATTGACATCTGGTAAAGAACACATGAAAAGACACCTCGAAAAATTATAATAAAGTCAATATTGGAGTGGGATCATGTGTCAAAAATCGCTGGCCTGCTTATTTAATAGAAGCCACTCAGGAATTAAATACAGAAACTATCTGGAGGAAGAAAGCAGCAAGGCTGATTTATCAAATCTGAAATAACGCCTTGTCAGGTTCATCATTGCCTCTTGCAACACCTTGTCAGCTCACTGTTATTTAACCCCTTCAGTGCCCATGACGAGCTGGACTCGTCATGGGCTGCGGTGGCGCTGTGCCCATGACGAGTCCAGCTCGTCATGAACTCCGCCCGCTAATGCAAGGCGCGGCACTGGGCGGGGAAAGGGGCGGGCATGCAAGGGGTTAACAGAGTCAGTACATAACATGAAGCGAATACACATAACGAGAGTGCGCTTCATGTTGTTACTGATAAAAGAACTAAGATCTTCCTGGTCCACGCAATGATTTAAAGTGTAGATTGTGCCACTACAAAAGCAAAATTATTCTCTATTTGCTTTGTTGCTGTCCAGGGGGTTAAAAGCGAACGGCAACTGTACATAAAACAGATTTTTATTATTAATAGAATTACAAGAGGCAGAGATTTATGAAAATACTGTTTGAACACCAGGAAGATTTCTGAACGATGCCCCGCTGCCAACCTTTTTTTAGGTCATTATTTAAAAAACTTTGAATAATTTCTAAACCAAGTTAATGAGGCTTAAAATATTCATAATTTTAAATTATTTAAATGGTATTTTAATATTGATGAGTTGTTTCTAGTCCATTGTTTTTAGCCTGTATTATAATGGTTTTAATTAATCAAAAATAATAAATGTACTTGTTATTTACTTACTCCTCCTACTGGGTTGACTAAATTATGAGTCGAAAAAAGACGAATTGTGTTGTAAATGCAACACATTCTGTTGCACTAATATTTAGCAAGGGCTAGGGCCTGCTCCTTGGCAGTCTTGTCTCTAACTTTAACTTCCTTTCTTCCCTCCTGTGCTCCAGCTCTTCGGAGGACAGGCCCCTTCAGAGTATACTGCTGCCACATCTAGAGTGGCCCCTCAGGTCTGGGAGAAAAGGGTCCTACCCATCTAAAGGTTGTCCATCAGGGCCCCTCTAGCCCTGTTCTGACTCTTCCCCAACCTCAGACTCTCCTCCACTACTCACTTTCCCCTTGGGGCGGGCCTCTGCCCAGGCCCTCAAGGCTTCCTGTAGCTCTTCCTTCTTAGCTCTTCCCTTGCAAGTCACCCCCTTTGCCTGGAAGACCTCTTTGAGCTGTGCCGCCGTATAGGTTTTCAGATCAGCCAGGAACACTTTTCCTATGTGAAGTCGTGCATCACAATTAGTTACTGTGCAATGCTGTGCAAATGCAAGTCCTATCCCACCGCTGCCACCAAATGTTGGAACCGGCTCTTTCTGGTTGGCTGAGGCAGTGCCCTAGCCAGGCAGAACCTTCCACTCCCATCAGGGATCTGTGATTACACTCACTGTTAACCTGCGCTTACCCTTGGGTAGCTTAGCACTGAGCAGTCAGGCTTATCACAGAGGCAATGTGTAAAGCATTGGCACAGCGCTCTCACACAATAAATGCACTGAGCATCACAAAAGAGACTTCACACATGGTGTATGTGAATAAAGTTTGTATTCAACACACACATTAATAAACACAACATGAACATCATGCATTTCTGGTCATAAATCACTTTTGAAAATATTACTAGCAGTACTAGACCCAATCATGTTAAAATGACATCAGTAGTATGCACACTTGGGAAAGATCCTACTTTACACCATAGCACCCCTATGCGGTGCAAAACATTATTAGAATTAGGCCCACCCTGGCAATTTTTACAATTCAATACCACACAGTTATAGAGTGCCCCCAAGATCACAACAAAATCAGAAATGTTTACATGCAGATAATTACAACACTTTTAAACAGCACCGGGGGCCAAGGCCGCCCGACTAAAACAAACCAATGTCAAACGCAGTATTTTTTTGGCAAGATATCAACGTGTAAAGCAACACCCACTGTGGTGTAATTAATAACAGGTGGTACTCATGCAGTCACTCCCACACAATCACTCAGCACCGATATGCTGTGCCACGGATATCAGGCAGGTCCATATAAAGCGCACGCCCTATAATGCGGTTAAACTGATATCTGGCAGGTCAGTTGATAATACAAATGCTGACCCCGTGGCCCAAGCCCCTCTCCACCTTTAAGTTAAAACTGACAACCCTATGCCCACGAGTTGGAGATAAAAACCCTCCCCCTGATACTAGGTCGATTGCGGCCAGAGTCACACTTAGTCAGGGTTCCAGGGAAGAAGGTGAGGTTAGGTAGCAGGACTAATTAGGAGGCACTCTACAAATGGGGGTTTGGTCACCACTTGTGAAGTTCACCCACGGGATGCGGAGCAGAAGTGGTCTGAGGGCGATAGTTGTTCAATCAAAGGGTTCCACAGTTGGCCTTCTGGCATCAGCCCAGTTCTGTGAAGCACAGGGGGGGAGGGTCAAGCAGTCCCTTGAACAGCTTCCGATCCCTCTTGGAAGCATTCCTCAGCCCAGTTAATTACTCTCCCCATCCAGGCCTTATCAGGGAAATACTACCTGGCAACATGGAGTCGACGGGCCAGGTGAGGAAAGGGCAGTTGATCCGCCGCACTGAGGGCACAAAAGGAACAATTGATGAATGGGGGATGAAGCAGGGGAGCCTCTCGGAAGAAGTAGGCACCCGATCACACACACGTTGATCAAAGTAGCACTCAGGGAATCCGGACACAATGGAACACGAATCCGCTCCTCCCTGAAAATGAGGCAAAACGTCTAGTGCACTTTGATACGAGTCGCACCAGACAGTTCCGGTCACACACAATGAAGAGTTGCAAATTCCGTACCTCCGTGGAAATGGCGCACAACGTCTGGTGCACGTTGATGCATGTCACTCCAGACAATACTGGTCACACACAACAAAGAGTCAAAAATGTCATACCTCCCTGGAAGTGAGGCACATCGCCTGGTGCACGTTGATACGGGTCACACCAGACAATTCCGGTCACACACACAGGCTCAAGTTTAGCAGTGCCGCATGAGGGAGAAAGAGGCACTACTACATGTACGCCCTCCCTCTGAGGGTGCATGCCTGTCTATCGGACACCGCACGCAATCAGCATGCATTCGGCATGTCGCACGAGAATGATGCAGCACTATCGATGAAGCGGGCCAATGCGGTATCCTGCAACCGGTGAATCCGCTCAACACCAGCAAGATGCTATTGCATGTTGAGGCCCCCACGATGCAGGTGCCACACTCCTTAGATGCAGGCAATACTTTTGGGGCTCCACACAAGGCAATCCTGTCTCCAGGCACAATACATATTTCTACGCTCAGGCCGCGCTACTAGTTGGGACCTAGCAAATGATGTGGGCACTCAAGAGGGCACTGCTCTCCAGGAATTACACACAGACTGTGTGTGTACCTCGCGGGAGGTCTTTAATGTCCCTGAGACCTTTACAAGTGAAGAGGGGGCAAGCAAGCAGGCCCTTGGAGAGCACAGTTCATGGTGCCACACACCAGCAGGTATTCAGACCAGGCCAGCCACTAATCAGGATGGGTGTACGGTCCCTGCCAATGGCAGGGATCCTTTTGCACAACAGATTCCTCTGGGAGTGTGCACCACACAGTTCCAGGATGTCCGGTCCCATGTCCCCACAAGTGTATCTCTACCCTGCTGAAGTATGGCACCAGTAGTTATACTTTAGTGTGCCTTTGAAGTTGGGGGTGGTTCAGAGGGTTTCCCTTTGACCCACAGATGTTTCCCCTAAATTTCAGTCCTGTCTGCCAGGAGTCCGTGAAATGCAGATCTTAATCTTTAGTGAGGCCATAATCTGACTTCCCAAAGGCCAAGTGTCAAAACCTTTCCCTTTAATCTATCTAGCCAGGCCCTCAAATGGCAGAGATCTGTTGTTCCAGTTGCATGCCTAATATTTATAGCTGTTGTTGGGGAATACACAGATGTGCTCCCCAGCCTCCAGTGTGGACTGGAGTCAAACTAAAAGACACACAGAGTTTTAGAGCAGAGAAATGCAACTTTCTAGTAGTGCAATTTCTAAGCTATTAACGACAAATCCACATTTGCCGCAGGAAAGGGTTTGCCATTGTGAATCCAATGATAGGAAACATGATGAGGCTGCTCTCCCCCTTAAGCCACTATTGCAGTTTGAAGTAGTTTCAACCATTGCCCCAAGTTAACCCATGGGAAGAGAAAACTTCAAAGGTAGTGAAAACACACATGGGTATTCTTCACTACCTGGAGTGGCTAGACGTTTGGAAAAGCAAAAGGAACAATTGATGGGTGAAATGCTGAACAATGCAAACATCTGGGTATAATCCATCGTTCTTTTGCTCATCACGCCACCCCAGTTTGGACCCAGCCCGACGTGGGTCCCATGCTCACTGTGCCACTGGTTTCAAGCTATCCTGGCTGCAAAGGGGTGATGCCCCGAAACTGGTCCCAGAATGCTTGCTTCCGGTACAGGGAGACCCTGGCTTGGCAGTTTGGGCTGGACTGTTCCCATGGGGAGCAGGGTCAAGACAGATTTGCATATGGCTGAGTTCAAACTGGGGTGGCGTGGTAGGCAAAATAATGATGGATTAAACCGGGTCTTTGTGACTGGGGTGAATGTTTGCATTGTTCAGCATTCCGTCTATCATGTGTTCCTTTTGCTTTTGTCACTCTAAGTGGGAAGGGTATGCCCAGACTTGGGTCCCGTGCTCACTGTGCCACTGGATTCAAGCTAGCGTAGCTGATGAAGGGTTATTTGCTGAAACCGGTCCTAGGATGCTTCTTTCCAGGCCAGGGAAGGCAGTTCTTGGCTTGGCAGTTCGGGCTGAACTGTTCCCATGAGGAACAGGGACAAGACTGAATAGCATATGGCTGGGTTCAAACTGGGGTGGTGTGATGAGCAAGTGAACGATGGATTCAACCCAGATCTTAGTGACTGGGGGTGAATGTTGGCCAGCATTCCCACCATGATTTGTTCCTTTTGCTGAGGTTTAGAAAGGCAAGCCTGGAATAAGTGCAAGTGCGCACACACAGGCCTGCAATGGCAGGCTTGAGGCATGTTTAAAAACATTATAGGTGCATGTACATACAAACAGGCCTGTAATGGCAGGCTTGAGACATGTTTATAAACATCAGGTAAGCACCATTTCCTAACGTGTGAGAAGGGCGTGCACACATTCACACTGCGTTTACAGTGAGAAAGAACCCAGAACCCTAAGGCCACTAAAAGAGAATCAGAAAAAACATGAGGAAAAAGCAAAAAGTTTAGGGAAATATTGCCTCAAGAGCATCAGGTCTAACAGCTTTATAAATAAAACTACTAATAATAGTAATTTTCTGGAGTGGGTATAGGGGAATGCACTGTTGGGAAGGGTAGAAATACAGCGCAGAGATGGAAAAGATATCTAATTCCTACTTTGTTATCTACTGACCTCCAAGGGCTCTTGGGTGTGTTCCTGTGTAGCAATAAACTTATGCCAATGTGAATAGTGGAATATTTGCCATAGCATACGTTTTTTGCCAGTACCCCACCCAGAAGCACAAGCATTTGAACCCTACATACTAGTTCTTTCCAGTAGTCTTTATTCGGTCATAACAATTACATACTCAGATTCACACCTTTGCACCAGAAGCTCATTTGCCCCGCATCACGCAGAGATGTATTCCATCAGTTTCCGTGTACCGCAATATACAATATATCATCATGGCGGTTCCTGTTAATGCAGTGTTATTTTGCCATACGGCTCCATGATCATGATGGAGCCATATGACAAACTTACTAAGTTTGCTTTTATTTTCAAAAAGAAAATCCCAAAGCACGATTTTCTTTTAATAATAAAAAATACAATGGCTCTTCCCCGTGGGACTTTCTTCCCATGGCAAGGGGGGCATTGAGCACTTTCAATGACCATTACTGACAGTTTTTTTCCGGCCTGTGACGAGCATTAAAAAACAGCTCTATGTCCACCCATTTAAATTTGGTGGGCGATCACAGGGCCAAACCACCTACGCTGGCCCGTAATAGCAGTTTGACCATAGCGGAGACGGCCCCACAGATTCCAGTCTGTGCTTTTCATGTGTCAGCCTAATGCATCATGGGTATAGTAGTCTTGGTTTGTTTGAATTGAACTAATTAGATTGACACACCTACCAACAGCGATTTAAAGGTAAAATGTTTAGGGCTGGAAATTGTGCCCTTGCTGACATACAGTTAGGTGGATACCAATTCTTCCTAAAAGGGCCAACTCTCAGATATGTAGATACAAAAACCATTTTCTGTGGCAGCAACCAATGCTTGGAATACTTCGCCACTCTCTCTTCGAAGCCAGCCTTCTGTCAACATTTTCCGAAAAGTTGTGAATATCTTTCTTTTCAAAATATACCGACCATTTCAGCGCCAAGAAACCCATTTCGTGAATTGCGCAATTTAACACATACACCCATACTAGCACCGGAACTACTGTTCATTCAACTGCGGCGCCAGCTCATCTATATCTTGCTTTTGTATAGCGAGTAAAACTGTAATGATGTGTAAAACATAAACTTTGTCATTAAAGTTTTAGCGAGAATGATACACAATCCTGCAGGTAAACTAAAAAAAGCTAAAACTATTAAAAACATAACCACAAAACAAAAAGCATTCCAAGGTGTGTTTACTGAAGGAAACAGACCTTTGCTGAGGAGTATATATTGAGATGTACACTTTATCTGGCGAAATATAAAATATCTGCCTTCTTTACTATAGTGAAAACACCTATTTTGTGAGTGAAATTCCACAAGTAATGAGGTTTTCTATGTAATGTTTAGAAAGAGTGGGGAAGCAAAATGACAAAACGGCACACACATGCCGAGTGACATGAAAGGAGAGGGAGGCAAGAGTGCTGAAGACAACAGCAAGACAAGTGAGACAGAGCAGTGGAACCTGTGAGCAGGGAAGAGAAAGAGCCATAGGCTGGGAGGTGAGTGGGGCCACACCCCCTAAAATGGTAGGCACAGAAAATACAAATGAAAATAACTTAACATAAATCCAATGTGACAGTTGTGACTGCACAATTAATCACAAGAATCTTGAGTTAACAAATATATCTCCTGCTGGTGTGGTAAACCTATTGGTTTTCTTTACGTCTATGCCACAACATTTTTACCTTGGATACTTTTTCAACAAACTTGGTATACTGACCCCAGCCACTTAACACAGCCAATAGTCCTTCAGACTTGTTTCTCCTTATGGTCATGGAACTCCTCACTGACTTGTAATATCCTTATAACGTATGGTGGGGGTACTTTATTCCGTGTACATTGAACACTGTGCCGCCTGCATGGGGGTTCCTTCAGTTTCATGATATTGTCTCATGCTGCGGCTCAACCATGAATCTTTAAAGATGGCTGCCGCGGGTCCGCGTTCCATCCCTTCTTTCAGCGGAGTGGCGCTCCTCCTGTCTGTTGGAAGCAAGGAATTGATTCCCCAGAACTAAATGACTAATTATCCTTTTTATTTGAGGAATACTCAGAACAAAAGAAGCCAATTAGACACCTTCACGCCAAGAATCATTGGTTGTGTGCGTTCATTTAGGCGGCTGGGCAGCCATCCAGCCCCTGAGCAGCAGATGCCGCTATTCTAAAAATAATAAAATATAAAACACTTCCTCACATTTGAATCGTTTAAATGACAGTATGGCATATGGTGTCCCCGCTATTTACGCCTGCTGCAATATTTATGACTACCTTCGGCAGGTAATGTGTGCAGCGGGTGCGTCAGACTCGACGTGCCGCGAAGTCCCATGTAGGAATAACATCTGTGATGGGCATCCGTGGGCCTGCCTCCTCCAAGTGATTGCGAGCACACAGTCTCAGGAATTAGAGTCTCACACGAGGAGTTCCTAACATCTACATTCAAGCCCTAGTTGCTGTTTGTGGGGTATGTAGATTATAAGGTAGGAGGCTGCATCCCATGGGGATAGGTAAGGCCAGGCTGAGGATGCATCGTGGGCACCATCTCGCATTATAGCATGGTTGAAGTCTATGGACCCCACACAAGTCTCCGGCTAGGATGGTTGCTTCAGTTAGCGTTAGCGACAGTGATACGATTAAGCATTGAATAGTATGATTAGGGTTTAGGTAGGGGCTGTTAGTAGAGATAGAGCTAGTGTTATGGTTACTTTGAAAATTAAGATTAGAATTAAGGTTGTGGTTAGGTTTAATATTAAAATCCATCTAACTTTATGGTTAGAGTAATTGATAGGATCACGGTTAAGGTGAGCAACATAGTTAAAGACACATTTATCAATGGTGAGAATCCCTTTGGGGCAGCTGAGCCAGATCATCCATCAGGGCAGCTGAGCACTCTACAAATGCTCTCAATCATTCAGTCGTTCTTTCACTTATGTATTGTTATGTTATGTTATGTTATTTTGATTTGTAGCGTGCACAGATACTCAACAGTGTCCCGGCGCAAGGCAATGAGGGGCCAAAGTCTGGTATTAAACAAAGAGATGTGTTTTCAGGTTCTTCTTGAAGATCATCAGGTCCTGAATGTTCCACAGAGCGAAAGGAAGAGCGTTCCATGCAGCAGCAGCTTGCCAGGCAAGAGAGCTGACTCCAAGCCTCTGACATTTAAAGTGAGGGATCTGGGCAAGGCACTGGGACATGGAATGCAAGTGTCGCGCTGGAGCATAAAAAGAAAAGCGTTTTTGCAGGTAGATAGAGCCATGACCATGAAGAGCGCAATGCGCCATAACTAAAGATTTAAATTCGACCCGTTCGGCTACGTGAAGCCAGTGCAGAGAGCATAAGTGAAATCTCACGCTAATCCTGGAGGGAATCTCAAAAAGAAGTCTGGCTGCCGCATTTTGGACCACCTGGAGCTTTTTTAGCAGATAGCCCGGGATGCTAACATAAAGGGCGTCGGCGAAGTCCAGCAAAGACAGAATAAGGGCGCAGATGACCGTTGTTTCACCGCCATAGGCAGGAAAGGGAGAAACTACCTTAAGGTTTTCAAATGACCGTAGCAGGTCCCAGCAAGATTCCTGATCTGAGTAAAAAAGGAAAGGTTCTCCTCAAACCGCACCCCCAGGTTCTTGGCGGGCTTCCCTGTTGAAATGGGAAGAGGAAACTCAGGCGGCCAAAGAGTTTCCTTAAAATTGGAAGGAAATTTTCCAAAGAGGAGAATCTCCGACTGCTCTTCATTGCACTTGAGTTGCGCAGCGGCTAGCCAATTAAAAATAGAAGACAAGCAGTGTTGAGCAGAGGAGACAGAGTCCACATTCTTATCCCAAGTAAAGAGAAGCTGGGTGTCATCAGCGTAAGCCATAACCTTAGCCCCAAGGTCCTCTGCCAGATACACCAGAGGTGTAACATAAATGTTAACAAGCATTGGCATAGCCAATAGGTCTCGCTTTTGGGACCTTATAAGTATTTAGTTAAGCATGCACAATATCCTTGGTGCAACAACATCATCTGTTGCATGGCTAAACACTTATGAGGTCCCAAAGGCGAGACCTATTGGCTATGCCGATAATTGTTATTACTGGGGGACGGTTTTGCAGCAGTGCTGCAAAATCGGCCCCCAGTAACAAAATAACAGAAGCAGCAGCAGTGTCTGCCGAGTTAAGACCCTACCCTGGAGCTGCAATACCGCTTGGGTGCCCACAAGATGAGACGTGATGCACTGCAGAGGGGCAGAAAGGCCAACTGAGGTCCGAATACACCGACACCCTATGCAAGTTGCCAGCCATACACAATGGTTTCACCCTGCAGTTTCAATAAACATTAGCCAGCAACTGACCAGCCGAGGAGGTTTGTGAGGCAACAGTCACATATTGATGTACAGAGATGTCCACCTTTCAGAAGAGACAGATCTATGTCATGATAACAGTGCAATAGCAACAAAAAGCCAAAAAGGATATTCGGTACCTCAGTATCAGACCCAGTCAAAAACAGACAAAGGGTTTTTAACGTGACAGTACTGTGTGCATCATTAACATGCATTCGACGTTTTGATCGGAGGTACTGAGATGGGACTCGTTGTCAGACCATAAAGGCAAACATGCAGCTGTAAATTGATTATTAACAGCCACTCATCACCTTTTCCAAAACCAGTCTGCACCACCGTGTGCCCTTATGTGTTCGTTAAACTATCAGTCGCAGGAAGGCAGTGCGCTAAAACTAGGTAGCAGTTTTGTGTTGCTGCTCCAAGTTCAAGAATAATGTGTGTGTGGGAGTAAGACAGAATCAGTGTGAAGGGTTGCAGGCCAAGTCGGCCATTTTGGGGAGGTCGGGACAAAACCACAAAGAGTCCATCTTATCGAGTTTATTTAACGTGAGCGATGGGGTCTGCTTACGATGGCCAAGTGTGACTGTGTGAGGGGATTGAGGTTGGGGAGTTGGTTGCTGATACACACTGTCCAAAAGCAGCCGGGCATTAATTGCTGTTAACGGCTCTTTCCTCTGGTTTCGTGCCTTCAGCTTTGTTGATTCGGACCAGTTTGTGTGAGAAATAACAGTTGTTATTCGCTCGCAGCAGAGGGCACGGACACGTCATAATTCAAGAACTGCATAAATGGAATACGGATATAACAGGTGAAGTGACAAGCAGGTAACTTAGCAGGCCCATGTAGGTATCAGCTGTAAACTGCTGGACACAAATGTTTTAATTATGGCATGTTTATTACATAATTCTAATTTTAATAATCCACGTATTATTTAAGAGGTCTGAGGCAAGTTGTCAACTCCGTTTGCAGTGAGTGCAACATAACGGTTGCTAATAATGATACCATAGCGAACAAGCATTGGCCGCGCGGCCGTAAAAGTAATGCCGCACGGCCCTGAAAGCGAAAGTCATCGCGATCGCGGTTAAAGCAAAAGTCATCACGATGACGCGCTCTGTGCTAAGAACACGAGGGATGCGCGTGCAACAGTCATTGGGGAAGCGAAGCGAGGCGCGCGCGCTTGTGCGCGTAACCACAAGCTGTTGGCCGGCAAAAGCCTTTGGTAGCACTTCGAAAAGCCACTGACTAAATGTCTCGCAGAGCAGCGCATGCGCTGGCTCAGGCGAGACCTAAAAAGAAGGGGGCTAAGGGAGGACCCCTGGGGGACTCCAGTGGTCACCAACTGGGGAGAAGAACAGGACGGTGGAAGCCCGATCTGCTGAGCCCGTCCTTCCAAGAAGGACCTGAGCCAGCCCCAGACAGTGCCCGACACACTGATCTCGGTTAGACGCGAGAGGAAGAGAGAGTGCAGGACTGTGTTGAACGCTGCCGACAGGTTGAGCAAAATGAATGCTGCCCTCCCGCCGGTATCCAGACATTCCCGAATTGCCTCCGAGACCTCAACCAGGGCAGACTCGGTACTGTGGGAGACCTTAAACCCTGACTGGGCCGGGTGCAGCAGGCCCTCCCTCTCAACAAACTCAGTGAGTTGTTTGTTCACCACCTTCTCGCACACATTGGCCAAGCCAGACATGAGGGAGATGGGACGGTAATTCACTGGGCTAAGTTGGTCGAGCGACGGCTTTTTTAAAAGAGGCAAAATCTTGGCCTGCTTCCAGACCTCTGGAATGCAGGCTACCTGAAGAGACAGATTGATGATGCCATTCAGTTCAATATTAATAGTTTCAGCAATTGCTGCCAACAATCTGGCCAGACAAGGGTCCGAGGGTGAGCCCGACTTCAGTCCCATAAGAATTTTAAGGGAATCAGGGAGGTCACAGGCCTAAAAGAATACAAGGAATGATTGGGGTCAGCAGGGGGTGACACCAAAGCCGCCCCAGTACCATTGTCACAGGAGGAAAAAGCCGCCTGAATGGATTGGAGTTTGTCCCTGAAAAAATTAAAGAGATTCTCGCACCAGGCTTCTGTGGATGCAGACGCCCTAGATTGAGCAGTAGGGGACGTAAAACTCTGGACAATTGCAAACATTTCTTTGGCATTGTTTTTGGCGGAGTCAATGCGATTTGAGTAGAATTGCCTTTTGGCCTGAGTTATAGCCCCATAATAGATTGTTTGTTTGAGTCTGAGCTTCTGCTTAGCAGCAGGGCAATATTCACTGCGACGCCACACATGCTCAAGAATCTTGCATTTATGTTTAAGCGCTTTGAGGTCAGGAGTAAACCCGGGTTTAGATGAAGATTCCCTAGACATCCTTGGACAAGGGTGTGAGGCAAGCAAATCTACTGCATTAGAAACAGAGCTAGTGAATCCAGCCAGATGGACCTTGAGATCCCCGAGAGAATGGGCCTGGTGCAAAGTATCCAGAAAGTCAAGCGAGTCCTTGATGTCTACCTGATCAAAGTGAATATTAAGATCTCCTAACACATTGTAATGGGAGAATTGCAGAGCCCGGGGAATTACAGCATCACCCCAAGCTTGAAGAAAGGAGCCCGCAGGACCAGGGGGCCTGTAGATCAGGGAGCATCCCAAAGTGAAGGGCCACACAGTCTCCCCAGGAAGTAACATCGCCCCTGTGAAGGTCCCACTTATTCTAATAAATAATAGCCATTCCGGCCCCTCCCCCCCCCCCCCCTCCCCTCCAGGCGATCGGCTCTGGAGACCTTATAGCCCTTGGGCATAGCCAGGGTGACAATGGGATCAGATGTAGAATCAAGCCAAGTCTCCGTAATAAAGAGTAGGTCTACCGGTCTGTCTACAAGGAGCTCAAAGACATCTACATGATGTTTCCTGAGTGAGTGAACATTAAGCAAAGCAGCGGAGCTGGGTGGGGCCCTCATAGATCTGCACGAAGTGCTGAATTAGGCAAAAAAGACTGAACCCAAACCCTGCTTAAAACCGCAGGTCGGGCAGATGGTGTTAATGCATCCCGCCACATCTCAGTTACCTTGATGGGGACAGGTCCGGGGACAGAGAGCCCACAGAAAATCCCATGCGTAGCACAATATGCCCCATAACTCTGGAGTTTGATGGGCAGCATGGCTGGTGCTGCCCGCTTTCAGGATGCTGACGGGCGCTGACGGGCTTGCCTTAGGCGCGCCTTTGGCGCTCTAGCGGCGCGTCTGGGCAGCGCGCATCTAAATAGGCCCCGGCCACCACGAGACTAGAGTGCGCACTGCCTCAAGATGGCGACTCTCAGTGGCAAACAGGCGGGACCCGGAGGTAGGTCACGCAAGTAGCAGTCAAATTCAAACAGTGACAGTAAACACGTTGAAACAGGAATAAGTGCAAAGATATTTTTGTTTTTCCTTTTTTTTTTAAGTTTAAAAACAGGTTAAGAGGAGATGTGTAAGCAGCAAGTCTGTGCAAACTAGCAAAATAGTCAGAATCGGTAAACAGCAGACAGGGAACCCCTCAAGGCACCACCGTATTCAAGTCAGATGTAAGCTTAAGCTTATTTATTTATGCAATTATTAGGGGTGGGAATTGGCGGAATTTGGCGACTCCCCGTTACTCTTGTTATGAGGCATTGCGGCCAAATTCTGCCAATTGACACGTGTTGGAATTTTTTCGTGGGCGGTAACGGGCATTCGGGGTCAGAGGGCTGCTTCTCCAGTAGATTTGCTGCCGCTCCGGGTAGAGTCGTGCTAGCTGTAGTAGACTCATGTGAAATGCCATTGACCCTGGCACTTGTTTTCATAAATGAAACACTGAAGTGGCACCTATTCTGAGGAATGCCACAGCCTTTTCCACATTAAGGGAATGCATCTGCAACAAGTAGAACAACATCTTTCATGACAAGAAATGTAAAAACAAGAAATGGCAAAGCCAATAGGCCTGTCAGCCAGCCTTTTGGCAATACTTGTTTTTTTTTGGCATGGTTTTTGCAAAGCTTTGTTTGAGAATCAGCTGGACCTTTGCATATTACCTACTGGCGGTCGCCAGTAGGTAGTTATAGTTAGGACCTATTTTCCATAGGAAAAGCATTTTTTGTTTTCACAAAAACTTTGGCGTCGATTGACAAATCATTGCGAAATTTCCAAAACATAAATAAACCTGTGTGGGGGCTGGAGCCCCCCCACATGCCCCAGGGACCGTCACCTCCCCAGGGCACTAATACTGCAAATGCGTGGGTCAGTTACGGACCCCTGAGCCCCGGGGACCACCACCTCCCCGGGGCTTCAATCACATTGGGAGGGGGCAGCGCGGCCCCCCTCCTGGAGCCCTCCATGGCCCTGGGGACCGTCACCCCCCAGAGCTGGCTCCTGAAGTGTCCCGGGGTGCCCACCCCGGGACACTGCTGTTTGCTATGGCAGGGCGGCAGCCATGCGGCTCCCGCCCTGTCATAGCAAACTTGCTTTGGATTTTAGAAGCGAGAGCAGGGAAGCCTGCTCTCTCTTCCAAAATTCAAAGCAGATTGCTTTTCCACACGGGCAGCTGCATGTCAGCAGCTCCCCATGTGGAAAAGCAATGCCGGCTACCGCAGGAGGCGGAAAGCTGGTCGGACCATGGGGTCATTGGGGCTCCCTCCACGGTCCCCAACGGATAGTGCCAGCCCCAGGGGGATGGGGTCCCCGGGGCTAGAAGTCTCCCCCCCAAAAAATAAAAATAAAGGCCGGCCCCGGGGGATGGATCTCAATCAATTTATTCACCTAAAAAGTCTACGCTATGTCCCTTAAACTATCATTCTGCACAGAATTACATTTTAAGGGTTGTATTAATAGCTTAATAATAGCTTAAATTTGAGTTAATAGCTTAAGTTTGAGTTTGTATTAATAGCTTCATCTTATATGCCTTATTAGAATGTACGGACAACATACGACATTGCGGGAATAGGATAATCGGGACAAGGCATCCTTTTCAGGTATAATTATTAAGAAGTGAGGTTTTAAATTTAGTTAAGATTGTTACACTTAAGCGATAGCAGTTTTGACGATTCTTGATTCATTAACCCCCCTTTTTATTGTGATTGCAGATTATGACCTCGTGATATAGTTTTCGTACTGTTACAATATTTGGTTTCATCTGACTTTAAGAGAAGAGTATTCTCAATCCTTGGTTGTCTTTAATATAGGTGAGAGTTAGGGATGTATTCATCATACCTTTGTCAAAAAATGAGACTAATGGTTTGCCTCTATTATTTCTTTTTCTCACAGGGTATAGGTATTAGACGTTGTGGAGAGATTAGGATTACCACACTTGTGCCTCAGCTGAATTTTAGAGAAATAGGTTGATGACATATTAGCTTCGGAACTTGATCGTCTATAATATAGGTAGAGTATCAAATACCTATAGAGATCTTATGGGGTGTCATAATTGTTTCATTTTAGGATCCTATGTGATATTGAATTAAGCGTATATTTTGTCTCTTATGATTTACTGCAGTTTATCGACTCCTTCGTGTGGTCGTATTACTAATAGATTCGAAATGTGGATAAAGGAACTGATACTCGCGAGAGGTAACTAGTGAGGTGACTATGGTTTCCTGCTAGGGTTGGATTAGGTAGATAACCAGACCTGATTTGGGAAGTTTTTCATGTTATGTTCTTTTTTCTTTATAGGCATTGTTTCTTGTTCTTAAGGGAGTCTAGCAATTGGATTGTCCTTTTATACGCAATTGTCTAAGAATTGTTCATATCAGGTGATTAGAAATTCTATTTTCTCTTACTTTCTGCTCTCGGGTAATCACACCTAGGGTGACCTATAATGATAAATAATTCTTAAAGTTTTTACTTTCTTCACTGGATCTTGTCTACACTTTGGTGACGGTTGTGCTGACCCTTTTTTCTATAACAATGGATTATATTTTTATAATCCACACTTTATTTTTGATTTGTGATCCATACTTTGATATACTCCTCCATGATATACAAGTGCTATTGTACAGAATGTATGGAGTAATTATGTTCCTCTTGGGTTTGCAGCCCTGAAGAAGTCATTTGTGCACTACACTGCACGACGAAACACGTGTTGGCTGTTTTTTCTGTGAAATGAAGATCTAGCTGTGTCTAGAAAAGTATACCTGATTTCACGTAGAAAATTGGAAAGACTGAATAAATTTATGGACGCTGGATCAAAAACTATTGGGCTCTTTCAATATAATATGGACTGTTGATACTACTTATTGTGTGCTCGGGGTCGACCTTGAATGCATTGTTACTCTCCAGTGGAGGGTATATTTAAGATTGAATTGGTAACCAATCTTTCTTCCCTTTTGAGCACCGTTTGGATTGTAACATACCTGTGTACTTCTACCCGTGACAAGAGTGGAGTGCCCACTAGTACTCCCTGGTTACCAAGTGTAAAGTTGCACCAGGGGGCGCGTTTGCACAGTGGTGCAGGGAGGGGGCATGGCCTGATTTGACAAGTGTGCAAACGCGCCCTGTGGCGCGTTTTAAGTTGGAGGATTAAGTCCCCTTCAATACTAAGGGTCCTTGGGGGCCAACTAGCCCACCAGGTTCCTCCAGAAAGCTCCAGGGAGCTGCGTTGCAGAGTGGTGGTCCAAGGCCACACCCCCTTTTTATACCACTCTGCAACGCAGCACTGTGGCGCTTACTGGAGGTAGCTGGTGGGCTAGTTGGCCCTCAGGGACCCTCAGGATTCAAGGAGACTTAATCAGCCCAACTTAAAACGCACCACAGGGCGCGTTTGCACACTTGTAACATCAGGCCCTGCCCCCCCACCCTGCACCACAGTGCAAATGTGCCCTGTGGCATGTTTTAAGTTGGGGGATTTATTTCCTTCAACCCTGAGGGTCCCTGGGGGCCAACTACTCCACCAGGTACCTCTTGTAAACACCACAGGGCTGCGTTGCATAGAGGTGCTCCAAGGCCATGCCCCTTTTTACACCACTCTGCAAACGCGGCTTCTGGTGCTCTGCTGGTGGGGCGATGAGGTCCTCTTGTGTCCTGAGGACCTCAAGACACAAGTGGACTTCATCCTCTGAGCAGCAGTGCAAACGCGGCTTCTAGAACACAATATGTTATGCTGTGAAATAGTAGCAGTCAGATAAACAAAGCAGACTTCAAAAGGAATAGATAACAGCATTTACTGACAGAAACTGATAAAGTTAGAATGAGCCTTGTGCTCACATGAATAGCTGGGGGAATGCATCCTACTATCACAAAGGCAACACTAAAGTAAAAAGAAAGCACTGGCACTGATGTGCTTCTAGTGAAAGGCCTAAATGCAGTCCCTCAAAGTGAAATTATCCAGTGGCTCAAGAAGGCTGACCCATTGCCTCATGCTGTGTACTGTAGTGGGCATAAGCAAAATATGAATGACACAAGAACAGACAAATGGGAAGTGGTGGCTGGTAGGGAGCGGGGCTGGGGAGGGGGCGTGTTTAGAAATCTAGAAAAAAAAGAAGGCTTGCTTACCAGTCGCCGGTCAACAGCCGCAAACTCTCCTCCATCCTAGATGTTCTTCTGGTTCCTGGCAGCGCCGAGGCTCCCAGACTCCTCTAGCCAATCACAAGGCTGCTGTCACCAGCATGACAGCAGCATCATGATTGGTCTGAGCGCTCAGTTTTGGCACTCAGACGGTGAAGTGCGAGCCTGTGCTTGTTCTACACCCAAGCTGTACAATACAGCCGGGTGGAGAACGTGCCAAGAGTGCATGGTGTTTTAGCCGGCCCAAGATGACCAGCCAAACCGTCATGTGCACTTAAGTTGCACATTATACCACTCCTCCTCCCTCTGATGCGGGGAGCCCAGACCCGTCCTGGTGTAACCAGGCCCCAAGCTCCGCTAAAAATAAAATAACAACGTTCTGTTATTATCATTTTATATTTCCTTTGGACTGCTCTGAGCGGAGGAGCCGCTGATGCTAATGGGTGAAGTGTGCTTCTGGGAAGCCCCTTTAAGAGAGTATATTATAGATATATTTTAGTAACATCATAGCTGCCACGGTTTCAGATTGCTATGTGTGACATTTTCATAATTTCAAAATAATTATGAGTGACATTCCAACGACTATGAGTGACATTTTCTCACGACGGTCAATTGTTAAAACCACTTGGAATGCGGGTCCTCGCTATATGAATGTAGTAATATCAACGTTCAGCATGCCCAGGTAGAGGGTCCCAATTTCCCTGCTTAGCTCAAAGCCACAGTTCCTACCCTTGCAGCCAACTGGGTATTGTGGTGCCCTCGAGTAGAAGTATTGGGAGCTTCTGTATGCTCCTGGTCTGGAGAAAACCAACCCACTGCTCTCGGCTTGCAAAGGGGAGGGGCCAGTATTACAGCTCCAATTCTGTGGTTCCGCTATTAAAGGTGTTGCAATTTACCAGGAGGGCAGTGGTGGCATCACCTCATACCCTGCCCCACAAATATGCAGTTATCTTATCTAAGGCCGTGATGGGCAGCAGCACAGAAGTGCCGGCCGCCCATAAAAACAACCCCAAATCCAAGCGGTGTGCCATGGTTGGCCGGCGCGCCGGCCCCAGACCGGCAGCCAGCGGCACAGATAGGCTGCCTACATCTACACATGACACACAACTCGCGGACTGCCGTCGCACCAGCACAGGGTATTGATTGAGGGGCAAGTGTTGTAAAGGAAGATACACAGTCCAACTGTATAAGTAGATAATCCTTTATTGTAGCTTGCTTCTAGGATAGGCGAGTAGGAGAAAATAGGAAGTACATATGTAGCCCCACCAGGAGCAGGCTCCTAGCAGCTCAGCCTGAGTTGACCAACTGACACTGTAAGCACAGAGACACCCAGGCATTCCATGATGACATGGTACATTCTACAGAGCTATTCAGTGGAGAACAGTAGAGAAGTAATTTACTACAGCAAGCCTCAGGCTGAGACATAATTAGCTGGGAGGCAGCCTGAGAGTGAGCGAAGGCGCTGTTTACATTGTCCTACGAAATATACTGTGTGAGTGATGACCAGTATCACATTTGTGAATTCAAATTCAAAATAAGAAGCCAGAATGTGTGTATGCCAGCAGAAGAGCGAACAGGAAGCTAACCTGAACTAAGGGTCCCGACAGTGGAGCGATTTTAACAAATGCATGATCTTAATAAACATGGCTGGTGGATTTGTCAAACAGCCATCCCCAAGGTGTATCCTGATGAAAAGAAAATATATAACAGAACCCAGATAGTGTCGGGAAGGAGCCATAAGGCCCAACAAAGGAATTATCTAATCATAAGGATTCCTCCTCATAAGAAAAACTCTATGAGTTTGATTGGTCATGTTGGATAAACAGTTGCTAAAGAGACACATAGAAAAATTCTGTCTTGAAAAAGGTGGCTGCAATTTAGAAGAATGCCGCCGAAACGAGTCGACGCACTGAAATTACTAAATCCAATCAACAGTATGGCATAGTAGAAAAGGAAGTTTATACCAACTTTATACCTGTTATCTAATTTTGTTTTTGGATTAGTCTACGAACTTTTTTAAATACAGTGTATTGTCGTATAGGTCTTGTGTCTCTTCTTTTTATTTATCTTTTTCCCTTGTTTCTAAGTACTAACTTTTACATATGTTTGATTAATAACGTATTTTTTTGGATTGTACAAACATTTTGAAGTCATCTTTTGTGTTGAAATCTGTTGGTCGTTTTGACATTTTTAACTATGTACCAGATTTGGCAAATGTCATAAAATGGTTTTTATATGTGGTGAACAAAGCAAGGAGATGATGGTCGGAGTGCTGAAACTTTTCAAACACTCACCCCCAGTCACAGATGTGGGATGAATCCATCATCATTCTTTATCTCACTTTGCCACACCAGTTCAGACACAGCAATATGCAAATCAGTCTTGACCCTGTGCCTCATGGGAACAGTCCAGACCGAACTGGGGTGGCAAAGTGAGCTAAAGAATGATGATGGATTCAACCCAGATCTGTGACTGGGAGTGAGTGTTTGAAAGGTTTCTGCACTCCGTCCATCATCTCCTAGGGGTTGCTTTGTTCGCCCTAAGTTGGCAGGGTATGCCCAGACGTGGGTCCCTTGCTCACTTTGCCACTGGATTCACGCTAGCCTGGCTGATGAGGGCTGTTCGCCCGAAACCGGTCCCAGGATGCTTGCTTCCGGTCCAGGGAAGACATGGCTTGGCAGTTGCGTCTGGACTGTTCCCAAGAGGCACAGGGTCAAGACTGATTTGCATATAGCTGTGTCTGAACTGGGGTGGCAAAGTGAGCTAAAGAATGATGATGGATTCAACCCAGATCTGTGACTGGGGGTGAGCGTTTGAAAAGTTTAAGCACTCCCTCCATCCTCTCCTTGTGTTTGTTTTATATGTGGTGCAAGGTTTTAATTCATGATTTATGAAGTGTATGACATAATTTCAAAATAATTATATTTTAATAAAGGCTATAAATATTTTTTCACCATTTGAGTACCTGTGGCACTACAAATATAGATTTGCAGGGCTGCAAAATGTGTGGCGTATGAATGTTGGAGGTTTCATTTTACAAAAAAAGAGAATTACCAAAGGGAACAATCATTCTTTTTTTATAATGGCTAAGCCCTGTCCCTTCGACACGTGGAGCTTCTCTCAATTTTGGTTGAATGCCACTAAACACATTTTTATTAGCAGTCTGACTCACCTTGTGAGCCGCAGCATTTCAGTTTAACGGGCCGCCGAGAGGCCGCAACGATTTGCTCCCAGGGCAAACGGCAGCGCCACCTGGGCATTCAGACTCGACTCAGCAGAGCAGCTCAGTGGAGTGCTCTGGGCTCCAGCGGCCGCCACAGTTGTGCAGCTGGGAATGGTCGGGGCAGCGGAAAGGATCATTATTGATTTTAAAATTTCACCGCAGCCTACCACAACTTTATGAGGAGGAACTGCAGCCTGAACCACCCACAGCGATTGCGCCACATTTAAGTCTGCGTCACGAGTGCTGACGTCGCTGTAGCCATTGGGCACTATCTATCTTGACATCAGTCGCATGAAGGGAATGCTGTGCAGTCATGTCGGGAAATAGCCTATTGTTTTACTTTGTAGCACTGCAGCTCAGTAAAGCCAGCCCCCAAGCTTGCTGGAAGCATTACGCCCGCCAGAGCGCAGCTGCCAAACCAGTGTTAGTTTCAATCTCACAGAATTGCAGAATTATATTAGCAGTGCTACGTCTTCAAGACAGCCGGGGCAGGCTATGCGACTTATGTGTGACTTTGTATTTCAGTGCGGTGATGAGGATCACCACACTGAAATGCGTTAGTCTAACACCTGATGCGTGGGTACTTGGTCATGGCTAACACAAGGCCTAAAAAGGTCATTTTACTTGCATGCTTTGTGATGGTGCCATGGCAAATCACACACAAACAGGCTCCCCTTATGGAACAATACTAATATCAGTGAATGCTGCTTGCGAATCCCAGGCAGCAGTTATACAGATGTGATTTCTCTGAGACGCTCTCGTGTTTTTCGCATATTTCCTCAATGATGCTAGGGGCACTGTCTGCATTATGTTTGTTATGAGTGACAGAAAACTCTACCCAATGGAGCGCTCACCGGGCTGCAGGAAGTGACGCACAGTGCAGCTGAAGGCATGTGATTCGCTTAGCATGCCGAGGCCCAGATTCACCGAAAGGAAAGCAGCAGGGGGCTTCGTGCAATAATAAACAACAGCCTTGCTGACGTATGGTGTGGAATGTGAACAGAACTCTGGTATGACTGAAGGTGAAGGAAGGCAGGAAACATGAAAGGAAAGATGGAAGAAAGGTGAAAGGTCAGATGGAAGAGCGAAAGAATGACTGTATGGAAGAGTGAAAGGATTGACTGGTGAAAGTGTAAATGAATGGAAGCATAGAAGAATGTACAGATGAAGATGGGTGAATGGATGGTTAAATGACGGATGGATACATGAACATGGATGGATGGATGGGTGAAAAGATGAATGGATGAATGGGACAATGGGTGGGTATATGCAAAGGGGAAGGTATGGACAGATGGATAAATGAATAGATGGAAGGATAAATGGATGGATAGATGGAAGGAGGGTAAAAGGAACTCTTTTTATAATGGTCACATTGTTCGCTTCGCATGTAGGGTATAATTAGAGGTATGATTCAAGAGGGGGTATTTTCTGGTTACTCCCAGGGGCATAACACAGACCCCTGGAGCCCCCGCAGTGCGGGGGACCCCCTCAACACCGCACTTCGGCCAGAGAGCTCCAGATTGAGTTCGGAGGGGGCCCCTCCACCTACCCTACGGGGGCCCCCTCAACTTTTGTTATGCCACTGGTTACTCCCTTGTGAGCGGAACAGAGTACCTGGCAGCACCTGTTCGATCTGAAGGTGGGGCTAGGTCAGGGTGAGAATGAGGGTGTCCAAGGAGTTGCATCATAAAACAAGGTTCCAACTCCTATGTAATGCACATGATGACACATTATGCAAGGCTGTTATGTTATATTATGTTATGTTATGGGGAATTTGTAGAGCGCACGTACACCAATAGATCTCCTGGAGCTAATCTGGTCTATGCTTTGTACATGTGTATTCATATTCATGTGGTGGAAACCTAGCTGGGTAGCAACAGAGCGCTGTTCAGTATTGAAAGGTTTTGTCAAGGAGCGTAGCTAAGTCATTGAGATTCAGGGTGTGTGAACCTCACATTTCCCAACTAAAAAGGCAGTGGGCTGCAGAGTTGAGGGGTGAGATGACCAAGGTACAGGATGGACTGTTTCCATGAGGAAGAGGGTAAATAGATGAGCCTCTGTCTATAGTGCTACAGCAGGCAAAAAACAACTGTTTGTAATACTATACCATGGATTGCCTTTGATTAGACTATTTGCACAAATTCGTCCCATCACTTTTGCGTGTTTCATTGCCAGTAGCATGCCTGAAAACTTGAGACTGGTCCAAGCCTACAACTGCTAATGTTTGGAAATTCCAAAAAGTAGTAAACTTGCACCCATTGAAGGAGTACTTCTATGAGTGCAAATTCACTACCTTTTTGTTAAACCGGTCACTGTATGTATTTAAGACCCTGATGCAAAAAATGCGCAAGTAAAAACCTCTCAGTGAAATGATAACAACAAGAGAAATCAAAACAGACATAGCAGACTGACGTGAGCTCCCAGGCCTACTACCAAATCAAGAATGCATCTTGTGGAGTGTGTGTTAGAAATGGGGTTTCTGGCTGGCTAGGCTAGGCACCTAAGCCAGACAAAACCCTGCACTCTAGTTAGTGCAAGTAAGTTACACACCAAAGATGACCTGTGCTCACCCTCTGGTAGCTTGGCGCAGAGCAGGCAGGCTTGTCATCAGAGGCAACATTGTATTTATTTTATTATTTTATTTTTGTGTTTTATAGAGCGCAAATTTGACCCGTTAGGGTATCAGAGCACTTTACAGGAGTAACACGTTGTATACAAAAGACTTAGGAGGGGGGTGGGAACATTCGGGATAGGAACAAAAACAGGTATATACATTTTACAAGAACGAGAGGTCCCAGATCAAAAGTTGGGATGCCCGGAGGTGCCCGGTGGATAGCATCCGGATCATCCAAAGTGTGGCAGTAATAGGATGTAGAGAAAGGTCGCTGAGGTGATTGCAGTGCAAGAGTTAGGAGAGGAATTTGCCCATTAGTAAGGTTTAGGCCTCCTTTTTAGGTCTCGACTATGCAGCGCATGCGCTGTCTCGTTGAGAGATGCTGTATACAGTATAGCAGGGGAAGCTCCACCCACTTTTCAGCCATACATTTGATTGGCTGCAATGCTAAAATCTGCATTTTGATTGGTTGGTGCCTTCTTAGTCCCGCCTCCTGACTTCCATGGCGTCATGTTTCCCCTTCCGAGGCTATCAGCCCCTTTACTTCTAAAACCATTTTGTTTCCCTGTCTCTCCCTGTTCCCTCCCGCAGTCCGTAACTTATTGTACCACAACCACCCCCCCACCCCCTCCCGTTCGTGCCTTTACCCATGCCGGCACTTCCATTTAAAATGCAATAGGTCTTGTTTAAATCCGAGTCCTATTGCATTTTCAATGCTTCTTTGCGGTTTGATTGGTAGGTGACTGCGCACTCTTTGTGTCGCATGCGCGCAAAGCCTGACATCATACGCATGCGCAACAAAACAGTGGCGTTCCTAATTTACGGCGGTAGGCATTCACTCTCACCCTTCACATACCCTCTAACACCCATGTAGTCTCTCCACCCTGAGTGCATGCTGTCCCTTTCTATTTAGCTTGAGGAGGGGTTGGCTTCTTGGCTATCGCTGCCTGCCCTTGAATCACGAGGTGTTACAACAAACAAATGATGGACGGAATGCTGAAAATGCAGACATTCTCCCCCAGTCAAGAGATCTGGGTTAAATCCATCGTTCTTTTGCCCACTACGCCACCCCAGTTCAGACATGGCCATATGCAAATCAGTCTTGACCCTGTGCCTCATGGGAACAGTCCAGCCCGAACTGCCAAGCCATGTCTTCCCTGGACCGGAATCAAGCATCCTAGGACCGGTTTCTGGCTATCAGCCGTCATCAGCCAGGATAGCTTGACTCCAGTGGCGTAGTGAGCACGGGTCCCACGTCTGGGAATACCCATCCCACTTATGGCGAAAAGCGTTACAACAAACAAATGATGGACGGAATGCTGACAATACAGACATTCTCCCCCAGTCAAGAGATCTGGGTTAAATCCATCGTTCTTTTGCCCACTACGCCACCCCAGTTCAGACATGGCCATATGCAAATCAGTCTTGACCCTGTGCCTCATGGGAACAGTCCAGCCCGAACTGCCAAGCCATGTCTTCCCTGGACCGGAATCAAGCATCGTAGGACCGGTTTCTGGCTATCAACCGTCATCAGCCAGGATAGCTTGACTCCAGTGGCGTAGTGAGCACGGGTCCCACGTCTGGGAATACCCATCCCACTTAGGGCGAAAAGCGTTACAACAAACAAATGATGGACGGAATGCTGACAATGCAGACATTCTCCCCCAGTCAAGAGATCTGGGTTAAATCCATCGTTCTTTTGCCCACTACGCCACCCCAGTTCAGACATGGCCATATGCAAATCAGTCTTGACCCTGTGCCTCATGGGAACAGTCCAGCCCGAACTGCCAAGCCATGTCTTCCCTGGACCGGAATCAAGCATCCTAGGACCGGTTTCTGGCTATCAGCCGTCATCAGCCAGGATAGCTTGACTCCAGTGGCGTAGTGAGCACGGGTCCCACGTCTGGGAATACCCATCCCACTTAGGACGAAAAGTGGGATGGGTATTCCCAGACGTGGGACTGAGGGAGAAAGTATGCATTGTCAGCATTCTGTCCATCATTTGTTTGTTGTAACGCTTTTCGCCCTAAGTGGGATGGGTATTCCCAGACGTGGGACCCGTGCTCACTACGCCACTGGAGTCAAGCTATCCTGGCTGATGACGGCTGATAGCCAGAAACCGGTCCTAGGATGCTTGATTCCGGTCCAGCGAAGACATGGCTTGGCAGTTCGTGCTGGACTGTTCCCATGAGGCACAGGGTCAAGACTGATTTGCATATGGCCATGTCTAAACTGGGGTGGTGTAGTGGGCAAAAGAACGATGGATTTAACCCAGATCTCTTGACTGGGGGAGAATGTCTGCATTGTCAGCATTCCGTCCATCATTTGTTTGTTGTAACGCTTTTCGCCCTGAGTGGGATGGGTATTCCCAGACGTGGGACCCGTGCTCACTACGCCACTGTAGTCAAGCTATCCTGGCTGATGACGGCTGATAGCCAGAAACCGGTCCTAGGATGCTTGATTCCGGTCCAGGGAAGACATGGCTTGGCAGTTCGGGCTGGACTGTTCCCATGAGGCACAGGGTCAAGACTGATTTGCATATGGCCATGTCTAAACTGGGGTGGTGTAGTGGGCAAAAGAACAATGGATTTAACCCAGATCTCTTGACTGGGGGAGAATGTATGCATTGTCAGCATTCCGTCCATCATTTGTTTGTTGTAACGCTTTTCGCCCTAAGTGGGATGGGTATTCCCAGACGTGGGACCCGTACTCACTACGCCACTGGAGTCAAGCTATCCTGGCTGATGACGGCTGATAGTCAGAAACCGGTCCTAGGATGCTTGATTCCGGTCCAGGGAAGACATGGCTTGGCAGTTCGGGCTGGAGTGTTCCCATGAGTCACAGGGTCAAGACTGATTTGCATATGGCCATGTCTAAACTGGGGTGGTGTAGTGGGCAAAAGAACGATGGATTTAACCCAGATCTCTTGACTGGGGGAGAATGTATGCATTGTCAGCATTCCGTCCATCATTTGTTTGTTGTAACGCTTTTCGCCCTAAGTGGGATGGGTATTCCCAGACGTGGGACCCGTGCTCACTACGCCACTGGAGTCAAGCTATCCTGGCTGATGACGGCTGATAGCCAGAAACCGCTCCTAGGATGCTTGATTCCGGTCCAGGGAAGAAATGGCTTGGCAGTTCGGGCTGGACTGTTCCCATGAGGCACAGGGTCAAGACTGATTTGCATATGGCCATGTCTAAACTGGGGTGGTGTAGTAGGCAAAAGAACGATGGATTTAACCCAGATCTCTTGACTGGGGGAGAATGTATGCATTGTCAGCATTCCGTCCATCATTTGTTTGTTGTAACGCTTTTCGCCCTAAGTGGGATGGGTATTCCCAGACGTGGGACCCGTGCTCACTACGCCACTGGAGTCAAGCTATCCTGGCTGATGACAGCTGATAGCCAGAAACCGGTCTTAGGATGCTTGATTCCGGTCCAGGGAAGACATGGCTTGGCAGTTCGGGCTGGACTGTTCCCATGAGGCACAGGGTCAAGACTGATTTGCATATGGCCATGTCTAAACTGGGGTGGTGTAGTGGGCAAAAGAACGATGGATTTAACCCAGATCTGTTGACTGGGGGAGAATGTATGCATTGTCAGCATTCCGTCCATCATTTGTTTGTTGTAACGCTTTTCGCCCTAAGTGGGATGGGTATTCCCAGACGTGGGACCCGTGCTCACGACGCCACTGGAGTCAAGCTATCCTGGCTGATGACGGCTGATAGCCAGAAACCGGTCCTAGGATGCTTGATTCCGGTCCAGGGAAGACATGGCTTGGCAGTTCGGGCTGGACTGTTCCCATGAGGCACAGGGTCAAGACTGATTTGCATATGGCCATGTCTAAACTGGGGTGGTGTAGTGGGCAAAAGAACGATGGATTTATCCCAGATCTCTTGACTGGGGGAGAATGTATGCATTGTCAGCATTCCGTCCATCATTTGTTTGTTGTAACGCTTTTCCCCCTGAGTGGGATGGGTATTCCCAGACGTGGGACCCGTGCTCACTACGCCACTGGAGTCAAGCTATCCTGGCTGATGACGGCTGATAGCCAGAAACCGGTCCTAGGATGCTTGATTCCGGTCCAGGGAAGACATGGCTTGGCAGTTCGGGCGGACTGTTCCCATGAGGCACAGGGTCAAGACTGATTTGCATATGGCCATGTCTAAACTGGGGTGGTGTAGTGGGCAAAAGAACGATGGATTTAACCCAGATCTCTTGACTGGGGGAGAACGTATGCATTGTCAGCATTCCGTCCATCATTTGTTTGTTGTAACGCTTTTCGCCCTAAGTGGGATGGGTATTCCCAGACGTGGGACCCGTGCTCACTACGCCACTGGAGTCAAGCTATCCTGGCTGATGACGGCTGATAGCCTGAAACCGGTCCTAGGATGCTTGATTCCGGTCCAGGGAAGACATGGCTTGGCAGTTCGGGCTGGACTGTTCCCATGAGGCACAGGGTCAAGACTGATTTGCATATGGCCATGTCTAAACTGGGGTGGTGTAGTGGGCAAAAGAACGATGGATTTAACCCAGATCTCTTGACTGGGGGAGAATGTATGCATTGTCAGCATTCCGTCCATCATTTGTTTGTTGTAACGCTTTTCGCCCTAAGTGGGATGGGTATTCCCAGACGTGGGACGCGTGCTCACTACGCCACTGGAGTCAAGCTATCCTGGCTGATGACGGCTGATAGCCAGAAACCGGTCCTAGGATGCTTGATTCCGGTCCAGGGAAGACATGGCTTGGCAGTTCGGGCTGGACTGTTCCCATGAGGCACAGGGTCAAGACTGATTTGCATATGGCCATGTCTAAACTGGGGTGGTGTTGTGGGCAAAAGAACGATGGATTTAACCCAGATCTCTTGACTGGGGGAGAATGTATGCATTGTCAGCATTCCGTCCATCATTTGTTTGTTGTAACGCTTTTCCCCCTAAGTGGGATGGGTATTCCCAGACGTGGGACCCGTGCTCACTACGCCACTGGAGTCAAGCTATCCTGGCTGATGACGGCCGATAGCCAGAAACCGGTCCTAGGATGCTTGATTCCGGTCCAGGGAGGACATGGCTTGGCAGTTCGGGCTGGACTGTTCCCATGAGGCACAGGGTCAAGACTGATTTGCATATGGCCATGTCTAAACTGGGGTGGTGTAGTGGGAAAAAGAACGATGGATTTAACCCAGATCTCTTGACTGGGGGAGAATGTATGCATTGTCAGCATTCCGTCCATCATTTGTTTGTTGTAACGCTTTTCGCCCTAAGTGGGATGGGTATTCCCAGACGTGGGACCCGTGCTCACTACGCCACTGGAGTCAAGCTATCCTGGCTGATGACGGCTGATAGCCAGAAACCGGTCCTAGGATGCTTGATTCCGGTCCAGGGAAGACATGGCTTGGCAGTTCGGGCTGGACTGTTCCCATGAGGCACAGGGTCAAGACTGATTTGCATATGGCCATGTCTAAACTGGGGTGGTGTAGTGGGCAAAAGAACGATGGATTTAACCCAGATCTCTTGACTGGGGGAGAATGTATGCATTGTCACCATTCCGTCCATCATTTGTTTGTTGTAACGCTTTTCGCCCTAAGTGGGATGGGTATTCCCAGACGTGGGACCCGTGCTCACTACACCACTGGAGTCAAGCTATCCTGGCTGATGACGGCTGATAGCCAGAAACCGGTCCTAGGATGCTTGATTCCGGTCCAGGGAAGACATGGCTTGGCAGTTCGGGCTGGACTGTTCCCATGAGGCACAGGGTCAAGACTGATTTGCATATGGCCATGTCTAAACTGGGGTGGTGTAGTGGGCAAAAGAACGATGGATTTAACCCAGATCTCTTGACTGGGGGAGAATGTATGCATTGTCACCATTCCGTCCATCATTTGTTTGTTGCAACGCTTTTCGCCCTAAGTGGGATGGGTATTCCCAGACGTGGGACCCGTGCTCACTACGCCACTGGAGTCAAGCTATCCTGGCTGATGACGGCTGATAGCCAGAAACCGGTCCTAGGATGCTTGATTCCGGTCCAGGGAAGACATGGCTTGGCAGTTCGGGCTGGACTGTTCCCATGAGGCACAGGGTCAAGACTGATTTGCATATGGCCATGTCTAAACTGGGGTGGTGTAGTGGGGAAAAGAACGATGGATTTAACCCAGATCTCTTGACTGGGGGAGAATGTATGCATTGTCAGCATTCCGTCCATCATTTGTTTGTTGTAACGCTTTTCCCCCTAAGTGGGATGGGTATACCCAGACGTGGGACCCGTGCTCACTACGCCACTGGAGTCAAGCTATCCTGGCTGATGACGGCCGATAGCCAGAAACCGGTCCTAGGATGCTTGATTCCGGTCCAGGGAAGACATGGCTTGGCAGTTCGGGCTGGACTGTTCCCATGAGGCACAGGGTCAAGACTGATTTGCATATGGCCATGTCTAAACTGGGGTGGTGTAGTGGGCAAAAGAACGATGGATTTAACCCAGATCTCTTGACTGGGGGAGAATGTATGCACTGTCAGCATTCCGTCCATCATTTGTTTGTTGTAACGCTTTTCGCCCTAAGTGGGATGGGTATTCCCAGACGTGGGACCCGTGCTCACCACGCCACTGGAGTCAAGCTATCCTGGCTGATGACGGCTGATAGCCAGAAACCGGTCCTAGGATGCTTGATTCCGGTCCAGGGAAGACATGGCTTGGCAGTTCGGGCTGGACTTTTCCCATGAGGCACAGCGTCAAGACTGATTTGCATATGGCCATGTCTAAACTGGGGTGGTGTAGTGGGCAAAAGAACAATGGATTTAACCCAGATCTCTTGACTGGGGGAGAATGTATGCATTGTCAGCATTCCGTCCATCATTTGTTTGTTGTAACGCTTTTCGCCCTAAGTGGGATGGGTATTCCCAGACGTGGGACCCGTGCTCACTACGCCACTGGAGTCAAGCTATCCTGGCTGATGACGGCTGATAGCCAGAAACCGGTCCTAGAATGCTTGATTCCGGTCCAGGGAAGACATGGCTTGGCAGTTCGGGCTGAACTGTTCCCATGAGGCACAGGGTCAAGACTGATTTGCATATGGCCATGTCTAAACTGGGGTGGTGTAGTGGGCAAAAGAACGATGGATTTAACCCAGATCTCTTGACTGGGGGAGAATGTATGCATTGTCAGCATTCCGTCCATCATTTGTTTGTTGTAACGCTTTTCCCCCTAAGTGGGATGGGTATTCCCAGACGTGGGACCCGTGCTCACTACGCCACTGGAGTCAAGCTATCCTGGCTGATGACGGCTGATAGCCAGAAACCGGTCCTAGGATGCTTGATTCCGGTCCAGGGAAGACATGGCTTGGCAGTTCGGGCTGGACTGTTCCCATGAGGCACAGGGTCAAGACTGATTTGCATATGGCCATGTCTAAACTGGGGTGGTGTAGTGGGCAAAAGAACGATGGATTTAACCCAGATCTCTTGACTGGGGGAGAATGTATGCATTGTCAGCATTCCGTCCATCATTTGTTTGTTGCAACGCTTTTCGCCCTAAGTGGGATGGGTATTCCCAGACGTGGGACCCGTGCTCACTACGCCACTGGAGTCAAGCTATCCTGGCTGATGACGGCTGATAGCCAGGAACCGGTCCTAGGATGCTTGATTCCGGTCCAGGGAAGACATGGCTTGGCAGTTCGGGCTGGACTGTTCCCATGAGGCACAGGGTCAAGACTGATTTGCATATGGCCATGTCTAAACTGGGGTGGTGTAGTGGGCAAAAGAACAATGGATTTAACCCAGATCTCTTGACTGGGGGAGAATGTATGCATTGTCAGCATTCCGTCCATCATTTGTTTGTTGTAACGCTTTTCGCCCTATGTGGGATGGGTATTCCCAGACGTGGGACCCGTGCTCACTACGCCACTGGAGTCAAGCTATCCTGGCTGATGACGGCTGATAGCCAGAAACCGGTCCTAGAAGGCTTGATTCCGGTCCAGGGAAGACATGGCTTGGCAGTTCGGGCTGGACTGTTCCCATGAGGCACAGGGTCAAGACTGATTTGCATATGGCCATGTCTAAACTGGGGTGGTGTAGTGGGCAAAAGAACGATGGATTTAACCCCGATCTCTTGACTGGGGGAGAATGTATGCATTGTCAGCATTCCGTCCATCATTTGTTTGTTGTAACGCTTTTCGCCCTAAGTGGGATGGGTATTCCCACACGTGGGACCCGTGCTCACTACGCTACTGGAGTCAAGCTATCCTGGCTGATGACGGCTGATAGCCAGAAACCGGTCCTAGGATGCTTGATTCCGGTCCAGGGAAGACATGGCTTGGCAGTTCGGGCTGGACTGTTCCCATGAGGCACAGGGTCAAGACTGATTTGCATATGGCCATGTCTAAACTGGGGTGGTGTAGTGGGCAAAAGAACGATGGATTTAACCCAGATCTCTTGACTGGGGGAGAATGTATGCATTGTCACCATTCCGTCCATCATTTGTTTGTTGCAACGCTTTTCGCCCTAAGTGGGATGGGTATTCCCAGACGTGGGACCCGTGCTCACTACGCCACTGGAGTCAAGCTATCCTGGCTGATGACGGCTGATAGCCAGAAACCGGTCCTAGGATGCTTGATTCCGGTCCAGGGAAGACATGGCTTGGCAGTTCGGGCTGGACTGTTCCCATGAGGCACAGGGTCAAGACTGATTTGCATATGGCCATGTCTAAACTGGGGTGGTGTAGTGGGGAAAAGAACGATGGATTTAACCCAGATCTCTTGACTGGGGGAGAATGTATGCATTGTCAGCATTCCGTCCATCATTTGTTTGTTGTAACGCTTTTCCCCCTAAGTGGGATGGGTATACCCAGACGTGGGACCCGTGCTCACTACGCCACTGGAGTCAAGCTATCCTGGCTGATGACGGCCGATAGCCAGAAACCGGTCCTAGGATGCTTGATTCCGGTCCAGGGAAGACATGGCTTGGCAGTTCGGGCTGGACTGTTCCCATGAGGCACAGGGTCAAGACTGATTTGCATATGGCCATGTCTAAACTGGGGTGGTGTAGTGGGCAAAAGAACGATGGATTTAACCCAGATCTCTTGACTGGGGGAGAATGTATGCACTGTCAGCATTCCGTCCATCATTTGTTTGTTGTAACGCTTTTCGCCCTAAGTGGGATGGGTATTCCCAGACGTGGGACCCGTGCTCACCACGCCACTGGAGTCAAGCTATCCTGGCTGATGACGGCTGATAGCCAGAAACCGGTCCTAGGATGCTTGATTCCGGTCCAGGGAAGACATGGCTTGGCAGTTCGGGCTGGACTTTTCCCATGAGGCACAGGGTCAAGACTGATTTGCATATGGCCATGTCTAAACTGGGGTGGTGTAGTGGGCAAAAGAACAATGGATTTAACCCAGATCTCTTGACTGGGGGAGAATGTATGCATTGTCAGCATTCCGTCCATCATTTGTTTGTTGTAACGCTTTTCGCCCTAAGTGGGATGGGTATTCCCAGACGTGGGACCCGTGCTCACTACGCCACTGGAGTCAAGCTATCCTGGCTGATGACGGCTGATAGCCAGAAACCGGTCCTAGAATGCTTGATTCCGGTCCAGGGAAGACATGGCTTGGCAGTTCGGGCTGGACTGTTCCCATGAGGCACAGGGTCAAGACTGATTTGCATATGGCCATGTCTAAACTGGGGTGGTGTAGTGGGCAAAAGAACGATGGATTTAACCCAGATCTCTTGACTGGGGGAGAATGTATGCATTGTCAGCATTCCGTCCATCATTTGTTTGTTGTAACGCTTTTCCCCCTAAGTGGGATGGGTATTCCCAGACGTGGGACCCGTGCTCACTACGCCACTGGAGTCAAGCTATCCTGGCTGATGACGGCTGATAGCCAGAAACCGGTCCTAGGATGCTTGATTCCGGTCCAGGGAAGACATGGCTTGGCAGTTCGGGCTGGACTGTTCCCATGAGGCACAGGGTCAAGACTGATTTGCATATGGCCATGTCTAAACTGGGGTGGTGTAGTGGGCAAAAGAACGATGGATTTAACCCAGATCTCTTGACTGGGGGAGAATGTATGCATTGTCAGCATTCCGTCCATCATTTGTTTGTTGCAACGCTTTTCGCCCTAAGTGGGATGGGTATTCCCAGACGTGGGACCCGTGCTCACTACGCCACTGGAGTCAAGCTATCCTGGCTGATGACGGCTGATAGCCAGGAACCGGTCCTAGGATGCTTGATTCCGGTCCAGGGAAGACATGGCTTGGCAGTTCGGGCTGGACTGTTCCCATGAGGCACAGGGTCAAGACTGATTTGCATATGGCCATGTCTAAACTGGGGTGGTGTAGTGGGGAAAAGAACGATGGATTTAACCCAGATCTCTTGACTGGGGGAGAATGTATGCATTGTCAGCATTCCGTCCATCATTTGTTTGTTGTAACGCTTTTCCCCCTAAGTGGGATGGGCATACCCAGACGTGGGACCCGTGCTCACTACGCCACTGGAGTCAAGCTATCCTGGCTGATGACGGCCGATAGCCAGAAACCGGTCCTAGGATGCTTGATTCCGGTCCAGGGAAGACATGGCTTGGCAGTTCGGGCTGGACTGTTCCCATGAGGCACAGGGTCAAGACTGATTTGCATATGGCCATGTCTAAACTGGGGTGGTGTAGTGGGCAAAAGAACGATGGATTTAACCCAGATCTCTTGACTGGGGGAGAATGTATGCACTGTCAGCATTCCGTCCATCATTTGTTTGTTGTAACGCTTTTCGCCCTAAGTGGGATGGGTATTCCCAGACGTGGGACCCGTGCTCACTACGCCACTGGAGTCAAGCTATCCTGGCTGATGACGGCTGATAGCCAGAAACCGGTCCTAGGATGCTTGATTCCGGTCCAGGGAAGACATGGCTTGGCAGTTCGGGCTGGACTTTTCCCATGAGGCAAAGGGTCAAGACTGATTTGCATATGGCCATGTCTAAACTGGGGTGGTGTAGTGGGCAAAAGAACAATGGATTTAACCCAGATCTCTTGACTGGGGGAGAATGTATGCATTGTCAGCATTCCGTCCATCATTTGTTTGTTGTAACGCTTTTCGCCCTATGTGGGATGGGTATTCCCAGACGTGGGACCCGTGCTCACTACGCCACTGGAGTCAAGCTATCCTGGCTGATGACGGCTGATAGCCAGAAACCGGTCCTAGAAGGCTTGATTCCGGTCCAGGGAAGACATGGCTTGGCAGTTCGGGCTGGACTGTTCCCATGAGGCACAGGGTCAAGACTGATTTGCATATGGCCATGTCTAAACTGGGGTGGTGTAGTGGGCAAAAGAACGATGGATTTAACCCAGATCTCTTGACTGGGGGAGAATGTATGCATTGTCAGCATTCCGTCCATCATTTGTTTGTTGTAACGCTTTTCGCCCTAAGTGGGATGGGTATTCCCACACGTGGGACCCGTGCTCACTACGCTACTGGAGTCAAGCTATCCTGGCTGATGACGGCTGATAGCCAGAAACCGGTCCTAGGATGCTTGATTCCGGTCCAGGGAAGACATGGCTTGGCAGTTCGGGCTGGACTGTTACCATGAGGCACAGGGTCAAGACTGATTTGCATATGGCCATGTCTAAACTGGGGTGGTGTAGTGGGCAAAAGAACGATTAGATTTAACCCAGATCTCTTGACTGGGGGAGAATGTATGCATTGTCAGCATTCCGTCCATCATTTGTTTGTTGTAACGCTTGAATCACGAGGTAGCAGGCTTGAATCGCAGGTTCAGCCCAATATCAATCTGCTGAGATTCTGGGCAACATATTGTGCCCCTCGTTAGGAATTACCTTTTGTGCCCGGATTTGTTCAGATCCACGGAAGCCATGGAACGGGACCAAGGTAGGGGTGGTGCACTCGCCGGAGCTTTCTCCACCCGACCTCTCGTCCTCGCGGGGGAGGGGTGGTAGGGCAGCAACTATGCGCGGGCCCTTCTACAGTGGGCAGGGAGCAGCAGCTCCGCCCCAGAATCAGCCTGCTTGAACCAGTGCGTGGACAAGGCACTCCAGCAGGGCTGTCGCATCTTGGATGGGCAGTTGGGGTGTGTGAAGGTGGCATACGGCGCTGTTTGGGAGCTCCCCCTCCCATTGGGTTTCTCTCTGTGGGCTCCAGTTCAGGTCGGGCTGATGGGTCCACTAAGCATGACAGCGTCCCTTGCAGCTGGCATGGGTCTGGGCAACTGGGGAGAGAGGGGGCGGGCCAACACAGGCGGTAGATGCGACGGTTTCCATACAGATCTGCTTGGGTGGCTTCGGGGGTAGAGAGTTAGCAACGGTAGGTCCGCACCAGCAGCCATAACGCCGCACAATGTGGGAGTCCCAGGTCTCTGCCGTTGACCGAGTTCCAAACCGTGGAGTCTTCCCCTCACCCCCACCCCAACCATGCAAGGGTGTTACTCCGGGGTCCTCGAGTCCGGCCCCAGCTGGCCTTAATTGGCTAGTTGCGCTTTCTTATAACTAGAGCATTCTGGGAGTTGTAGTACTGAATAATTTCAATTGTTCTAATACAACTGAAAACACTACTTTGTAAAGGGAAAGTCCAGTGACACGGAGTCAGTCTTTAGTGTGGTAGGCCTGTGTGCGTGTGGTGGGGGTAGATCTGTGTTGTGATCCAGGGAGAGGTGGCCCTGGCAGCGGGCCACCGAGCCAGTACGTAGTGCTCTTTCCAGGCCTGCCCAGCTCGTGCCCTGTCGTTGGATGTTATAAATTGAAGGCGGATCCTTCCTCTGACGTGCTCAAAGACGGGGTTATTCCTGACCGGCATATGATTAGCGCCTCCGAGTCCCTGCCAGGCTCCAGGGGATGCACTTGGCAGACCCAGGCTCCCCTCCTCAAAAAGAACTCAGTGCTGCACTGCATTGCCTTCCGTCACTCCAGGGCTGGGACATGCTGCTGTGCCAGTGCACCTCAGTACAGCCATCAAGGGCCTTCTATTGCTCCAGTACTGAGACACACATGACGCATCTGCTGCCCAGAGTGCTCGCTGCTATTGCAGTACTGAGACATACAGCTCTGTCAGTGCACCTCAGTACTCCAGCACTAACATGTAGCTGCTGCCCTGCAGTACTCGCTGCTATTGCAGTACTGAGAAGTACAGCCCTGTCGGTGCGCCTGAGCCCTCCAGGACTGACACACAGCTGCTGCCCCGCTATACTCGCTGCTGCTTTCAGGTGCTCTTCTGCTCACAAGTGCCTCCAGCGGGCTCGCTTGTTCTGGTCCGTACACGAGATTATAGTTGGTCATAGAAATTGTAATTTTCTTTTTAGTTTGTCTTCAGTATTAATCTGTTTTCTTCTTAATTTGTGTTCCTATTTTCGAAATATAAAACATTTTTGCAATATGTTAGTGCTAGTATGTTAATGCATAGTGTTTATCAACGTATAAAAACATTTTTGATCAGATTTCCACCATTACTCATGTTCGTACTCTCTTCAGAGAGTTATTCAGAACTCAAATATGTGCTCCAGTGGCACAATCAGTTAGCGCTCGGTATTCATACAGCAGTACTTTCCATGTTGTGAGTTTGAGCCTCACCTGGAGAAGGACATTTTGCATTAAAACATGCTAAGAAATAATGACTCTTTACTAATTTTAAAACAGATGTATATATACATTTTTTAATTCCTACACTTGGTCTGTGTTCTGTGCCAAAGAACCTCGGACTGAGAAGATCATGTCTGTCGAAGCTGAGCCCCCACCGGCGCACTCCCGCCTGGCGCAGTGCCTCTCAGCCCTGTCGAGCTATGTGGTCAGTTTTGCATACGTTCCCATTCTGCATTTTCTACATACTGTAAATGAGAACTGCAAGCACCTGTATTTGCATCTGTAATATGCAAATTAATTGAAGTAAAAAAAATGAGCAGTCACAAGTCACCAGCATGCCACAACTCTGCAGCGTCATTTACTAACTAATGTCAGGTCTGTCAATACTTATAAGGTCCCAAGGGCGAGACCAATTTGCAACCTCTCTCGTGCAACACTCCTACCACTGGGGAATCCGTTTTTTCCTGAAACTGCAGGGTGTCCGCACAGCCTTGCATGACAAGTGCAATTTAAGATAGTTTCTGACCTGGTTGGTCAGTCGTGCTGTTGGGCTATTGTTGATGCTGCCATGGTCGCGGGTTCGCACGTGGGCACTTCTCTCGCAGTGACGCATTGATTTTGCCACTAAGGTTTGAAGTTACTTCTCGTCGAGTAACTACAAGGTGCCTCAGTGTTGATTTTAGCAGTTTCCCGTGTGTAAGTATGTAGTTGATGAACCTGTGAGGGGGCTCCGAGGTGAGAGCTGGCTGCATATAACCACCGAACGCCCTGATATTATATTAAAAACAGAGCTTTGGACTATACCATTTCCTGCTAAAAGGCAATATTTCTCTCTATGTGTTCCCTTACCTGGCATGTCACACAGTTTGGTGCTTACTTCTCCTCCATGTTAAAAAAACGTAGATGTTTCACCACCCAGGCTAAGGTACTGCATAGTTAAATACATATAAGGTCCCAAAGGCGAGACCGTTTGCATTGCAAATGGTTGCTAAATTGTGCCAGCGACGGAATTCTTCTAATGGCGGGCGGGACTGAGTTCCATATTCTTGGTGCGGCCTCAGAGAATGCCCGATTGTTCGGTTTTTTATGCAGGCGAGGTGGCTGGAGCAGGAGGTCTTTGGCAGACCAGGAGTTTCTGGCTCCTCCGGATACCACGAGTTTCTGGGCGAGAAATGCAGGGGAATTGGTGTATAGGGACTTGTGAGTGATACAAGTCAGTTTAAATTGGATTCTGGCCTCAAGAGGAAGACAGTTCATAGCTGTCAGGTGTGGTGAGATGTGGTGGAATTTCTTTGAGCCTGTTAGGAGTCTGGCGGCAGCGTTGAGGCAGGCTTTTAATGGGGCCGGGGATATCTTGGGTGGACCAGAGAGGGTAGAGCATCCATATTCCAGTCTAGAGATGACTAGTGCCTGGACTGCCATTTTTAGGTCGGGTGTATCGAAGACAAGTTTAGATTTCTTAGATAGCTCAGGTGAAATCTGGCTGTTTTGGCCATCGAGTTGATGTGGTCACGCATATTCAAGCTGCAGTCTAGGGTTAGTCCAAGGGATTTCAGATTCGGTGGGCAGTTTAAAGCTGTGATCGCCTTGACCCATTCCTGAATGTCAGGGTTGGTTTTGGGTAGGGAGATTAGAAGAAAGTCTGTATTTTTTTGCGTTAGAGGTGAGCCATTGGACAGTCAGCTTCAAGGCCTAATTCAGGGAAAAGATCTCCTCAGGAGAAGAGATTTTGATGTAGATCTGGGTGTCGTCTGCATACATGTGGTAGGAGATATTGGCAGTGTGTAGTACTTCTGCTAGCGGTTCGAGATAAAAATTGAAGAGGGTTGGGGACAGGGTTGATCCTTGGGGGACTCCAACCATGATCGGAGAGGGAGCGGATAAGTTACCGTTGATTAAGAATCTCTGTGAGCGGTTCTGGAGGAAAGACCTAAACCATTTGAGAACGGGCCCATCCAGTCCTATCCTGAGTTTGAGGTGTTCAAGGAGTTTTTCGTGGTTGACCATATTGAATGCCGAGGATAGATCTAGGAGGATTAGGAGACAGGTTTTGTATTGGTCAAGGGCTTGGAGGGCATCGTCCACGATGTGGAGAAGGGTGGTTTCAGTGCTGTGCCCAGGCTCGAACCCGGATTGGAAGTCGTCTAGTAGGTGGAAGTTGGTGATGTGTTGGCTCAACTGCTGTTGCACACATTTCTCCAGAACTTTAGTTAGGAGTGGGATATTAGATATAGGTCTAAAGTTGCCAGGGGAATCAGGACTCAGCGTAGGCTTTTTTAGGATGGGGATGACTTGGCCGGCTTTAAGAGAGTCAGGTATGGACCCCTGAAGAAGGGAGGCATTGATTATTGCAGTCCAAATAGGAATTATAGAATGAAAGGCGGCGGCTAAGCAGTTAGAAGGAAGTGGGTCATTAAAGTGGTTGTTCGGCTTTAAGGAGGCTAGCATTTTCGACACAGAATGTTTGTCATAAACTTTGAAGTTGGACCAGTGCACTTGGTTTTTGGGTGATGTCTGGGGGTGCAGCACGAAGAGATGAGGCAGTTCCGGAGGGGGTTGGGAGTGGGTGGCGGATCTAAGTTAGTTTCCTAGGGCAGTGATTTTGACGGAGAAGAAGGAGGAAAATTCCTCGCATGATATTAGGGATTTAGGGGTTACTTTAGAGGTTTTCGCCAGTTAGTTAGATTGGTGTTTGACTAATTTAAAGAGCTTGCGAGGTCTGTTCTTGGCATTTCCCAGTTCATTGAAGAATTCTTTTTTTGAATTGAGGATGTTCCTATTATAGGCATTTCTGGCCTGGTGGACAAGTTTTGAATGGGCAGCTGAAGGGTGCTGTCTCCAGTTTCTTTCTGTCTGCCGGCAGGATCTCCTCTCATTGTTGAGGGATCCGTTGAACCAGGGGTTTCTGTCTTTGATTAGGGTTCTTTTTAGTTTTAGCGAAGCAAGATCATCAAGAATGTTACATATATTCGTGGAATAATGTTCAGTGAGGTTGTTGATCATTGTAATATAAGGGGGCGGGGCGGGAGCAGCGTGCAGACAATTTCCTGTGATCAACGTTCTTAGTGTCTCTAACCCAACGTTTTGGAATCACAGGTTGCGGTGCCCTTGTCTTGTAGGTGCCAGGTAAAAGGAAGGTGATAGCGTGGTGGTCAGACCAGTTGAATGGGTCTATAGAGATAAGCTTGACCGCTGATTCCTTAGCGATGATCCAGTCTAGAGTGGCACCTTTCGAGTATGTTGGGAGTGTGCAGGCTTGGGTAAGGGCTTGGTTCGCCAGGAAGTCTTTGATGGCGTTGACCAGAGGGTCCTTGGGGTCGTTCCAGTGCAGCAGATTGAAGTCGCTAAGGAAAGTATCTTGGATTTTGGGGAAACCTTGGCTGTGATGATTTCCATGAGATGGTCAGTGAAGGTATCATTCATGCCTGGGGGGTGGTAAAAGATGTGCAGTCTGCACAGTTGAGTGGTGTTGCTGCATATGGAAAGTGCACGTATTCGCAGGAGTCTGTGGGATCTGCCAAAAGTTCAGTTGTGAGGAAGTTAGTGCGGTAGATGCAGGCAATGCCTCCCACTTTTTTTGGATTGTCTGTCCAGGCTTACGATATGATAGTTCGGAGGGACAAGGAGGTCTAGGCAAGGAGATGAGGATTCCTTGAGCCAAGATCCGGTCAAGATTGCTAAGTCAGATTTTTGGCTCAGGAGGAGATCAGCTACATCAGCGGCATGCTTTACTGCTGAGCGGCAGTTAATTAGGAGGCTGGACAGAGGGGGGTCCGGTGAGTGTCGTGAGTTGAGGCGGAAAAGGGTACTTGCACTAGGTTGCTATCAACAACTCCTCTGGAGCGGAGGGTAGCTGATCTGTTGGAGTTGATTGCAACCGTGCGGAAAGCATGTTCTTCACTTAAGTCTAGCGGACTTGGGGTTATCGGGGAATATTTGTAGGTGAGGAGGAGGGCTAGAATTTCCTCCTCTATGAGGTCTAGTGGGCTTGGGGTTACAGGGGCAGATTTGTAAGTAAGGAGGAGGGCTAGAATTTCCTCCTCCGAGAGGTGGCAGGGATGCTTGCGAGGGCGAAGGTGTCTCAGGGATAGCAGTAACGGGAGACGGTGGGGCTCGGTGAAAGGGGGGGAGTAGAGTTCTGCGGGAGCTTGAAATTCGAGAAGGAGAGTTTGGTGAGGTGAAGAAGGCTCTTTAGTTCCAGAATGGAGTTATGGATGCTCTGAGTTAGTTTGGCTGCTCTTTGGTGCAGAGTTTCAATATCCATATAAGAGGGAAGAGCTTGCGGGCAGGAGGTCAATGGATTGGGAACGATTCTGTCAGCATGCGCTGGTAGCATGGTAGTGGGGCTGGGTCGACCTGTGTCGTAGGCCCTTAGAGGATTTTCAGTATCCATATAAGAGGAAAGAGTATTCGGGCAGGAGTTCAATGGTTTGAAAATGATTCTGTTGGCATGCACTGGTAGCATGGTAGTGGGGCTGGGTTGAACTGTGTCGTAAACCCTTAGGGGGGTGGTTTGTGATTGGCTAGTTGCGCTTGGTGGATTGGTCGAGGGATCGTTGGGCCGGGTGTTTGCTACCCTGCAGGTTTCAGGCCTATGAGTCACTGTGTAGGAGGGGGATGAGCACTGGTTGGAGGCGGAGGGTGGTGGCATGATCTCTTTGAGGGATAGTGGAGGTTGTACAGGAGTGGAAGGGAAATCCCTAGTAGAAATATGGGAGACATTGCCTCGAGAGCCGTTTGGAGAGGGGAACGGCCCGGGTTGGGTTGATCTAGTCCGCACCCTTGGAGGGGGGTAGCGAGGCGAGGGGGAGCGGAAGGGTCTTTGGTGGGACTAAGCGGGAGGCTTTTATCCTTACCCATTGGGCTGCATTGCGTGGAGCGAGGGAGGGGGTCGGGTGGCGACAGTTGGTGTAGAGGGAGCATGGAGGGATGAGGGTAGTACACATGTTTTTTTGAGGAGGGTGAAAAGGTCCGCAAATTTATTGAAGTCTTTGGTTGAAGCTTGGATCAGGGCGATGCTGTTTAGGTCTCGCCTGACCCAGCGCATGCGCTGGTGTTGCGAGACTTTTAGTGAGGGCTCAAAAAATGCTACCATGGCCAACCTAGAGCTACAGTGCATGTGCACGGGCACGCGCTTAGGAGCAGAGGCACCATATGGCAAACCTCATCATGCTCATTAAGCGCCCACGATCAATTTCACTTTTGCCCCATCACTTTCGCGGCGCCCCTTTGATGTTCTCGTTCTAAGAACATCAAACATCAAATAACATGTTGTTGTATTAATGCTTTGCTGCGCCCGTTTGACTTACAATGTGCTTTCTCTTTCCACAAACTCGATGTTTGTGTTCCTTTATTTTGATATGCTTTTAGTATTACTGTCACACACACAACCACAACCACACATACAACCACACACACAACCACACACACAACCACATGCACAACCACACACACAACCACACACACACACACACAACCACACACACAACCACAAACACAACCACACATACAACCACACACACAACCACACACACACACAACCACACACACGAACACAACCAAACACAACCACGAACATACATAACCACACCCACAACCACACACACACAGCCACACATAACCACACACAAAACCCCACACACAACCCCACACACATCCACACACACAACCACACCCACAACCACGCACACAACCACACACAACTACACCCACAACCACACCCACAACCACACACACACACAACCACCCACACACACAACCACCCACACCCACACGCACAACCACACACACAACCACAAACACAACCACACAAACAACCACACATACACAACCACACCCACAACCACACCCACAACCACACACACACAACCACGCCCAACCACACCCACACCACACACACACACACAACCACACACACACACAACCACACAACCACACACACAACCACACACACAACACACACAACCACACACAACCACATACACACACAACAACACACACATACAACCACACACACACACAACCACACACAACCACAACCACACACAACCACACACACAACCACAACCACACACACAACCACAACCACACACAAATAACCACACACACAACCACAAACAACCACACACAACCACAAACACACACAACCATACACACAACCACAAACAAACAACCACACACACAACAACACACATACAACCACACACACAGCCACACATACACACAACCACAACCACACACAACCACACAACCACACACATAACCACAACCACACACACAACCACACCGACACAACCACAACCACACACTCACACAACCACAACCACACACACAACCACACACACAACCACAACCACACACAAACACACACACAACCACACACACACACAACCACACACAAAACCACAACCACACACACACACAACCACACACACACACAGCCACACACACAACCACACATACAACCACACACACAACCACACACACACACAACCAGACACACACAACCACACACATACACACAACCACACACAGAACCACACACACAACCACACACAACCACACACAACCACACATCCACACACACAATCACACCCGCACGCACAACTGCACCCACACACAACCACAACCACACACACAACCACAACCGCACACACAACCACACACACAACCACAACCACACACACAACCACACATACACACAACCACACACAACCACAACCATACACACAACCACATACACATATATACACAACTACACACAACTGCATACACACAACCACACACACAACACACACAACACACACACACAACCACACACACACAACCACACACACACAACCACACACAAAACCACACACACAAGCACCCACAACCACAACCACACACACACAACCACAACCACACACAACCACACACACACAACCACACACACAACCACACACACACAACCACATACACAACCACACACACAAACACAAACACACAACCACACACACAACCTCACACACATACACACAACCACACACACACACACAACCACACACAACCACACACAAAACCACACACACAAGCACCCACAACCACAACCACACACACACAACCACAACCACACACAACCACACACACACAACCACACACACAACCACACACACACAACCACATATACAACCACACACACAAACACACACACAACCACACACACAACCTCACACACATACACACAACCACACACACACACAACCACACACAACCACACACACAACCACACACAACCACACACAACCACACACAACCACACATCCACACCCACAACCACACCCACACCTACAACTGCACCCACATACAACCACATCCACACACAACCACACACACACTGTGAGACCGGCCTTGTGGCGTGGACCCTCCCGACCAGTAAGCAACCCTGCAACCACACCTGATCCCCGGTATCACAGACTTCCGGCCACCATGGCCCAACAAACCCGATGGCTGGCCGGGGCCCCAGCAACACCCAAGACACTACCACGCATACCCGGCCGAGGGAGAGGGAGACCCCCAAGCCAGACCGGGAGACGCCGTCCCTGTCACACCTCTGATCTCCTCCCCAAGGAGGTTTTCGATCGGCCACCAGGCCCCCGGTGAGCGGGCGCCTCGCATGCTGGGCGTCTGGAGTCCCTCCCAGACCAACCTGAACAGATCAAGGGGCCGAGAGGCAGGAAATGCCGACACCCCGCCCCCAGGCACCAGACCCCTCTCCGCGAGGACTCCAGACTTAAAAGAGTCGGGGGAGTATACACAACCCCACACACACACACACACACAACCACAACCACACACAACCACACAACCACACACATAACCACAACCACACACACAACCACACACACGCAACCACAACCACACACTCACACAACCACACACACAACCACACACACAACCACACACACAACCACAACAACACACAAACACACACACAACCCCACACACACACACACAACCATACACACAACCACACACAACCACACACACAACCACACACACACACACACAACCACACACAAACACACACACAACCACACACACACAACCACACACACAACCACAAACAACCACACCCAACCACGCATCCACACACACACCCACAACCACACCCGCAGCCACACCTGCACCCACACCCGCACCCACACACAACCACAACCACACACAAAACCACAACCACACACACACAACCACACACACAACCACACACACACACAACCACACATACAACCACACATACAACCACACACACAACCACACACACACACAACCAGACACACACACAACCACACACATACACACAACCACACACAGAACCACACACACAACCACACACAACCACACATCCACACACACACCCACAATCACACCCGCACGCACAACTGCACCCACACACAACCACAACTACAACCGCACACACAACCACACACACAACCACACACACAACCACACATACACACAACCACACACAACCACAACCATACACACAACCACATACACACATACACAACCACACACAACTGTATACACACAACCACACACACAACAACACACACAACACACACAACCACACACACACACAACCACACACACACAACCACAACCACACACAAAACCACACACACAAGCACCCACAACCACAACCACACACACACAACCACAACCACACACAACCACACACACACAACCACACACACAACCACACACACACAACCACACACACAACCACACACACAATCACACACACACAACCACACACACAACCTCACACACATACACACAACCACACACACAACCACACACAACCACAACCACACACACAACCACACACACACAGAACCAAACACACAACCACACACACAACCACACACAACCACACACACACACAACCTCACACACAACCACACACACAACCACATACACACAACCAAAACCACACACACAACCACACACAACCACACCAAACCACACATCCATACCCACAACTGCACCCACACACAACCACACACACACAAAACCACACACACAACCACCCACAACCACACACACAACCACACACACAACCACACACACACTACCACAACCACACACACAACCACACACACACATAACCACAACCATACACACACACAACTACACACACACAATTACACACAACCACACACACAACCACACACACAACCACACACACACACACAACCACACACACAACCACACACACACACACAACCACACGCACAACCACACACACACACAACCTCACACACACACACACAACCACACAGACACATAACCACACACACACAACCACATACACACACGCAACCACACACACAACCAGACACACACACAACCAGACACACAACCACCCACACAACCACACACACAACCACACAACCACACATACCACACACACAACCACACACAACCACACATCCACACCCACAACCACTCCCTTACCTACAACTGCACCCACACACAACCACATCCACACACAACCACAACCACCCACACAACCACACACACACTGTGAGACCGGCCTTGTGGCATGGACCCTCCCGACCAGTAAGCAACCCTGCAACCACACCTGATCCCTGGTATCAAAGACTTCCGGCCATCATGGCCCAACAAACCCGATGGCCGGCCGGGGCCCCAGCAACACCCAAGACACTACCACGCATACCCGGCCGAGGGAGAGGGAGACCCCCAAGCCAGACCAGGAGACACCGTCCCTGTCACACCTCTGATCTCCTCCCCAAGGAGGGTTTCGATCGGCCACCAGGCCCCCGGTGAGCGGGCGCCTCACATGCTGGGCGTCTGGAGTCCCTCCCAGACCAACCTGAACAGATCAAGGGGCCGAGAGGCAGGAAATGCAGACACCCCGCCCCCAGGCACCAGACCCCTCTCCGCGAGGACTCCAGACTCAAAAGAGGAGGGGGAGTATAACAAGGGATGCTGGAAGGGACAGGAGGCAGAGAAGACCTGGACCTACGAGAGCCCTGCTGACCTGGTCGCGGCTCCCCGAACTCTGAAACCATCTGAGCCCTGCTGATGCTGTCGCGGCTCCCCGAACTCTGAACCCATCTGAGCCCTGCTGAGGCTGTCGCGGCTCCCCGAACTCTGAAACCATCTGAGCCCTGCTGACGCTGTCGCGGCTTCCCGAACTCTGAAACCATCTGAGCCCTGCTGACGCTGTCGCGGCCCCCCGAACTCCGAAACCATCTGAGCCCTGCTGACGCTGTCGCGGCTCCCGAGAATCTGAAGCCACTTGTGCCTGCTGAGAGACTCGCGGCGCTCCCCTCCAGGAGAATCGGCGGAGATTGCCGAGTGAACCCAAAACCCCCAGCTCGAGGATTGAGAGCTGTGCGCAGGATACTCCGCAGAGACACTGATTTAAAAGACTGTCCCGCTACCCCAATGCCCTCATCACGAAACCGCCTCCGCTTGTGGCACTGATTCAACAGCTGCATCTCGGATCATAAAGAAACTGTCGATAAAGTATACTGTCTTACCAAGAACTACGGTGTGGTGTCCCTCTGTGTAAGCGCAGCGTGTATGATCCTAGGAACGAGACCCTTCCAGGAAGGGCCTCCCCGCCATTGCTCGGCCTAACTCTGGGAGAGGTGGGTCAAAGGGTGGTCAGGAACGTATTCCGAAGCCCCCCGGAGAACGCCCTTCCAACACATACACAACCACACACACAACCACAACCACATATACAACCACACATACAACCACACACACACAACCACACACACACAACCACATACACAACCACACATACAACCACACACACACAACCACACATACACACAACCACACACACAACCACACACACAACCACACACACACAAAACCAGACACACACACACAACCCCATGCACAACCACACACACCACACACACAACCACACACACAGCCACACACACAACCACACACACAACCACAACCACACACACACACAACCACACACAACCAAACACACAACCACACAAACATCCACACACACACACAACCACACACACAACCACACACACAACCACATACACAACCACACACACACAACCACAACCACACACACACACACACACACACACAACCACACACACAACCACACAGAACCAAACACACAACCACACACACAACCACACACACACACAACCACACACACAACCACACACACAACCACACACAACCACACACACACAACCACACACACACAACCTCACACACAACCACACACACAACCACATACACACAACCAAAACCACACACACAACCACACCAAACCACACATCCACACCCACAACTGCACCCACACACAACCACACACACACAAAACCACACACACAACCACCCACAACCACACACACAACCACACACACAACCACACACACACAACCACAACCACACACACAACCACACACACACATAACCACAACCATACACACACACAACTACACACACACAATTACACACAACCACACACACAACCACACACATAAGCACACACACACACAACCACACACACAACCACACACACACACAACCACACGCATAACCACACACACACACAACCACATACACACACGACCACACACACACAACCACACACAACCACACAAACACACACAACCACACACACAACCACACACACAACCACACACAACCACACACACACAACCACACACAACCACACACACACAACCACAAACATAACCACACACACAACCACACACACAACCAGACACACACACAACCACACACACAACCACCCACACAACCACACACACAACCACACAACCACACATACCACACACACAACCACACACAACCACACACAACCACACATCCACACCCACAACCACACCCACACCTACAACTGCACCCACACACAACCACATCCACACACAACCACCCACACAACCACACACACACTGTGAGACCGGCCTTGTGGCGTGGACCCTCCCGACCAGTAAGCAACCCTGCAACCACACCTGATCCCTGGTATCACAGACTTCCGGCCATCATGGCCCAACAAACCCGATGGCCGGCCGGGGCCCCAGCAACACCCAAGACACTACCACACATACCCGGCCGAGGGAGAGGGAGACCCCCAAGCCAGACCAGGAGACACCGTCCCTGTCACACCTCTGATCTCCTCCCCAAGGAGGGTTTCGATCGGCCACCAGGCCCCCGGTGAGCGGGCGCCTCGCATGCTGGGCGTCTGGAGTCCCTCCCAGACCAACCTGAACAGATCAAGGGGCCGAGAGGCAGGAAATGCCGACACCCCGCCCCCAAGCACCAGACCCCTCTCCGCGAGGACTCCAGACTCAAAAGAGGAGGGGGAGTATAACAAGGGGTGCTGAAGGGACAGGAGGCAGAGAAGACCTGGACCTACGAGAGCCCTGCTGACCTGGTCGCGGCTCCCCGAACTCTGAAACCATCTGAGCCCTGCTGATGCTGTCGCGGCTCCCCGAACTCTGAACCCATCTGAGCCCTGCTGACGCTGTCGCGGCTCCCCGAACTCTGAAACCATCTGAGCCCTGCTGACGCTGTCGCGGCTTCCCGAACTCTGAAACCATCTGAGCCCTGCTGACGCTGTCGCGGCTCCCCGAACTCTGAAACCATCTGAGCCCTGCTGACGCTGACGCGGCTCCCCGAACTCTGAAACCATCTGAGCCCTGCTGACGCTGTTGCGGCTCCCCGAACTCCGAAACCCTCTGAGCCCTGCTGACGCTGTCGCGGCTCCCGAGAATCTGAAGCCACTTGTGCCTGCTGAGAGACTCGCGGCTCTCCCCTCCAGGAGAATCAGCGGAGATTGCCGAGTGAACCCAAAACCCCCAGCTCGAGGATTGAGAGCCGTGCGCAGGATACTCCGCAGAGACACTGATCTAAAAGACTGTCCCGCTACCCCAATACCCTCATCACGAACCCGCCTCCGCTTGTGGCACTGATTCAACAGCTGCATCTCGGATCACAAAGATCCCCCGGAAACTGTCGATAAAGTATACTGTCTTACCAAGAACTACGGTGTGGTGTCCCTCTGTGTAAGCGCAGTGTGTATGATCCTAGGAACGAGACCCTTCCAGGAAGGGCCTCCCCGCCATTGCTCAGCCTAACTCTGGGAGAGGTGGGTTAAAGGGTGGTCAGGAACGTATTCCGAAGCCCCCCGGAGAACGCCCTTCCAACACACACACAACCACACACACAACCACAACCACATACACAACCACACATACAACCACACACACACAACTACACACACACAACCACATACACAACCACACCTACAACCACACACACACAACCACATACACACACAACCACACACACAACCACACACACAACCACACACACAACCACACACACACAAAACCAGACACACACACACAACCACACGCACAACCACACACACAACCACACACACAGCCACACACACAACCACACACACACACAACCACAACCACACACACACACAACCACACACAACCACACAGAACCAAACACACAACCACACAAACAACCACACACACACACAACCACACACACAACCACACACACAACCACACACACAACCACACACACACACAACCACACACACACAACCACAACGACACACACACACACACAACCACACACACAACCACACAGAACCAAACACACAACCACACACACAACCACACACACACACAACCACACACACAACCACACACACAACCACACACAACCACACACACACAACCACACACACACACAACCTCACACACAACCACACACACAACCACATACACACAACCACAACCACACACACAACCACACACAACCACACCAAACCACACATCCACACCCACAACTGCACCCACACACAACCACACACACACAAAACCACACACACAACCACCCACAACCACACACACAACCACACACACAACCACACACACACAACCACAACCACACACACAACCACACACACACATAACCACAACCATACACACACACAACTACACACACACAATTACACACAACCACACACACAACCACACACACAACCACACACACACACAATGCCACACACAACCACACACACACACACACACACACAACCACACGCACAACCACACACACACACACAACCTCACACACACACAACCACACAGACACATAACCACACACACACAACCACATACACACACAACCACACACACACAACCACACACAACCACACAAACACACACAACCACACACACAACCACACACACAACCACACACACAACCACACACACACAACCACACACAACCACACACACACACACAACCACAAACATAACCACACACACAACCACACACACAACCAGACACACACACAACCACACACACAACCACCCACACAACCACACACACAACCACACAACCACACATACCACACACACAACCACACACGCACAAAACCACACGCACATCCACCCACAACCACACACACAACCACACACACAACCACACACACACACAACCACAACCACACACACACATACAACCACACACACACACAACCATACACACAACCACACACACAACCACACACAACCACACACACACAACCACACACATACAAACAACCACACACACACACACACCCACACTCACACAACCACACACACACATACAACCATACACACACAACCACACACAACCACACATACAACCACACACACAACCACACATACAAGCACACACACATAACCACACACACACATACACACACACAACCACACACGCACAACCACACACACAACCACACACACAGCCACACACACAACCACACACACACACAACCACAACCACACACACACACAACCACACACAACCACACAGAACCAAACACACAACCACACAAACAACCACACACACACACAACCACACACACAACCACACACACAACCACACACACAACCACACACACACACAACCACACACACACAACCACAACGACACACACACACACACAACCACACACACAACCACACAGAACCAAACACACAACCACACACACAACCACACACACACACAACCACACACACAACCACACACACAACCACACACAACCACACACACACAACCACACACACACACAACCTCACACACAACCACACACACAACCACATACACACAACCACAACCACACACACAACCACACACAACCACACCAAACCACACATCCACACCCACAACTGCACCCACACACAACCACACACACACAAAACCACACACACAACCACCCACAACCACACACACAACCACACACACAACCACACACACACAACCACAACCACACACACAACCACACACACACATAACCACAACCATACACACACACAACTACACACACACAATTACACACAACCACACACACAACCACACACACAACCACACACACACACAATGCCACACACAACCACACACACACACACACACACAACCACACGCACAACCACACACACACACACAACCTCACACACACACAACCACACAGACACATAACCACACACACACAACCACATACACACACAACCACACACACACAACCACACACAACCACACAAACACACACAACCACACACACAACCACACACACAACCACACACACAACCACACACACACAACCACACACAACCACACACACACACACAACCACAAACATAACCACACACACAACCACACACACAACCAGACACACACACAACCACACACACAACCACCCACACAACCACACACACAACCACACAACCACACATACCACACACACAACCACACACGCACAAAACCACACGCACATCCACCCACAACCACACACACAACCACACACACAACCACACACACACACACAACCACAACCACACACACACATACAACCACACACACACACAACCATACACACAACCACACACACAACCACACACAACCACACACACACAACCACACACATACAAACAACCACACACACACACACACCCACACTCACACAACCACACACACACATACAACCATACACACACAACCACACACAACCACACATACAACCACACACACAACCACACATACAAGCACACACACATAACCACACACACACATACACACACACAACCACACACACACAACCACACATACAACCACACACACAACCACACACACAACCACACACACGCACAACCAGACACACACACACAACCACACACACAACCACCCACACAACCACACAACCACACAACCACACACACAACCACACACACCACACACACTACACATACAACCACACACAAAAAACCACACACACCCACACACAAGCACACACACAACCACACAAACACACAACCACACACACACAACCACACACACACACAACCACACATAACCAAACACACAACCACACACACAACCACACACACACAACCACACACACAACCACACATACAACCACACACACACAACCACACACACACAACCTCACACACACAACCACACACACACACAACCACATACATACAACCACATACACACACACACAACCACACACAACCACACCCAACCACACATCCACACCCACAACACCCACACCCACAACTGCACCCACACACAACCACACACACACAAAACCACGCACACAACCACACACACAACCACACACACACACAACCACAACCACACACACAACCACACACACACAACCACACACACAACCACACACATACAACCACACACACACAACCTCACACACACACACACAACCCCACACACACACAACCACACACACACAACCACACACACAGCCACATACACACAACCACACACACAACCACAACCACACACAACCACACACACAACCACAACCACACACACAACCACACATACAACCACACACTCACAACCATACACACACACAACCACACACAACCACACACACACAACCACACACATAACCACACACACAACCACACACACAACCACACACACAACCAGACACACACACAACCACACACACAGCCACCCACACAACCACACAACCACACAAACACACATACCACACACACAACCACACACACACAATACCACACACACAACCACCCACAACCACACACACAACCACACACACACACAACCACAACCACACACACACACATACAACCACACAACCACACACAAACACACACAACCACACACACAACCACACACACACACACAACCACACACACACAACCACACACACACAACCACACACACACACACAACCACACTCACACAACCACACACACACACACAACCACACACACACACAACCACACCAAGCATTGGCATAGCCAATAGGTCTCGCCTTTGGGACCTTATAAGTGTTTAGCCACACAACAGTTGATGTGGTTGCACCAAGGATATTGTGCTGCATAACTAAATACTTAGAAGGTCCCAAAAGTGAGACCTATTGGCTATGCCAATGCTTGTTTTGTATAAGGTGATGGTAAGGTCAGCTCACAAGTTTGAGGAGGGCGTGATCGTGAGCTTAGTGCAGTACGGAATGTTCCTGGTTTCGTGAACGTTAAGGAGGTTCGAGATGGTTTCACGCCATAGGGATGTTTTTTTGGAGTAGAAGATGAGGTCATTAATGATTGTGCCCTTGTCCGTGCTATATTGTAGGTCAGAAATCAGGGTCTCGGGGTGTATTTTCAGGATGGAGTGTTTGAAGGTTTTAGCGGCGGTTTTGGATAGATTAGGAGGATAAATAACAGTGTAGGAGTTGTCCCCTGTGGAGGACAGGCAAGACCCTGCCATGCAGGCCAGAGTGGGGAACCAGTAAAAGACAGGATATGTAAAGCATTTGTGCAACACACACACACAAACACAATGAGTACACGCCAAAAAGACTCTACAAAAGCTTTAGAAAAATAGTAGATTTTCATATGGGTAAAATAAGACCAAACGACAGAAATCCAATAATTAAATCAACCTTATGCATTTTTATAAGTAAAATAGGTCAAAGCAATATTAGGTCAAATAAATCCTTGATGCCCCTTTCAAAAAGGGGTTAAATATAAAAGCAGCATTTCTTAAATTGTGGGCAAATGTTTAATCATGAAAAAGCAATGGTTTAAAGCACGCAAGCCCACCAAGCCTTGGTCTCAGTAGCCGTTGCACTTCTATTAGATGATATATGGTCCAGCTGGGAAATAAGGTGCAGGAAAAAGGAAGTACGTGTCTCCGGGCTTCAAGGAGCACAGAGCAGAGATGCCGGGACCGCCGCTGGGCTGATTGAGGTAATTTCATATGGGAACGGGCAGGCCAGTTCAGGGGCACAGTGCAGAAATGTCGGGACCACTCGGGGTCAGAAGACAATCAAGGTTGGAGATTGCCTGTGGTGCTGGGGGGGTGCAGTGTGAGAGTGTGGGGACTGATCGAGTCCTTTTTTAGTTGCACCCGGCCGCATGGTGCACAGTGCAGTGTTGTAGGGACCATTCAGGTCCAGTCTGGCGAAGAATGAAGAAAGAAATCTGCAGTTGCAGCACAGCACCATAGGGACCGCTCTGGTCCAGTCTTTGGCAGAAATGACGAAAATCTACAGCTGTAGTGCAGCGTGGCACCATAGGAACTGCTCAGGTCCGGTGTTGGCATCCTGGGGGAATCCTTACAACCGGAGTGCAGCGCGGCACGGCAGGGACCGGTGAGGCTCAAAGTCAGAGCTACATTAACTGCAATGGCCTGGGCTGGGGGTGACACGCAGCCCTGTGTCCTCAGGCAATTAGTCAGAGTGCTCTAACGGCACGGAGAGCACTGCAGTCCCTAAGTCAGCGATATGAGTCTTGTCGCAGAGAGGTTTCTTTTGTGTTCCTGAGACAGCAGGAAAGAACAGGGGGCAAGCCCTTGGAGTCACTCTGGGGATGTCTTCCGGTCCTTCTTGGCATGGCAAAAATCAGCAGGCAGCAGGGCAGCTTAACAAGGCAGGGCTGTCTGACTCTGCAAAAGTGTCAATCTTTCTAGCGAAGCAGCCTTTACACCAGCAGAGTTCTTGGTCCAGTAGTGTACTGATTTGATAGGGCCAGAGCCCTCCTACTTATCTTCCCAAATGCCTTTAATGTAGAGGTGACTTCAAAAGCGCTACCAGAAGTGCACAAGGATCCCTTTCAGGCCAGCCCTGGTTCCAGACTACCAGAAGGGGGTAAATCAGCTCTTGGTGTGAGAGCAGAACACAGCCTATTCATATGTAAGTGTAATTCACCTCTCTCCTTCTCAGCCCAAGAAGGCTATCAGTGTGTCAATGAATGCAGATGTACCTCCTGCCACACCCAGTCCTTTCTGTGTGGTGGCTCTCTAGAGAGAATGCACAAAGTGTAGCTGTCACCCAGGCCAGACGTGGATTAGAGACTTTCTACAAGTAGCATTTCTAAAATAGTAGTATTTAACCCAACTTTACCATACATGGCGAGGCTACTCCTTTTCCGATCAGGTATTACCACTTAAGAGCATGAAAGGGAGTTCCCAAATTTGACCTATGGAAGGAGTAGGCCTCACAGCTGTGAAAAACAAATTTAGCTGTTTGTCACTGCCAGGACGTGTTAAACTTAAAAGTACATGTCCTACCTTTTAGTTACACAGCACCCTGCCCTTAGGGGCACTTAGGGCCCACCCTAGGGGTGAATTAGGTGTAATAAAATGGGAGTTTAAGTCTTGGCAAGTGGTTTTAAATGCCAAGTCGAAGTCGCAGTAAACTGCACACTTAGGCCTTGCAGTGGCAGGCCTTGGAGACAGGTTTGGAAGGCTACTTGTGTGGGTAGCACAACCAGTGCTGCAGGCTCTCTAGTAGCATTTAGGTTACAGGCCATGGGTATATGGCATACACTTAAAGTGCTCTGGTTCCCTAGGACAACAAAAATATATGGCAAAAAGTTGGAGGCAAAAGGCAAAACATTGGGGGGAAGTCCACCCTAAGGATGACAGGTCTAACAGTGTCACACCTCAAAAACCCTTGCTGACGCTATTCCCCTGCTCATCCTACCTGGGCTGGTAGTTCTCCCTTGTAACCCATGACTATGTTCACATACAACACAACAGCCTGGAGTCCCTGCCATGAGATCACTTATTTTAAATGTATTTTTTATTGAACGCACTCTCTTTCATCTATGTTACAAGAAGCCGTGAAGGTAGAGTTGTCAAATCGGTGCATGTGGGCTGGACTCCATGTTTTTAGTCCTCGCCTTTTACAAATTATTTTATCAAGTGACTGACTGGCCCATGTACTAAAGCTGAGTTGCAAATGGAGGAAGGTACACAGGCAAATTAAAAGGGTGAGCTGAGCCATGGGTATGACTTGGCTCTAAGAGTCCATGCATGAGCAAGCCATGAAAACATTTGGCATGTATGTGGTGCAAAAAACATAATGCAAAAATATGATGCAATCTCTTCCAAATTCAAGAAAGTGTATTTCTTTAAAAAGTGTAAACGTTTCACGTCGGTACATCAGATTATGTCACTGCACAGACCAACATTTATTAAAAGGGATAGTTTTCAGAAACATTCTTGGCTTACCACTCAACAACAATGCCATTAGTGAACTAAGAGGCAAGCCAGTAGTGATATAAACTCTAAACGTGGCCTAGATTCTTACTATCAACGGAGAAAGATTACAGTCTATTAAATCAAATATAAGAGACACTTGTACAGAGCCCATCCTGGACTCAAGTACTTAAAAGTGCGCTCAGATGTGACAATAAAGAAAAAGGAGTATCTGTGAAATAAACTATTTGCCTAGGATCACAAAATTTGGACAAACAGGGAAGTAGTATTTCTTCCAGGTTATCCGTAGTCATATTTTAGAATTCAGTCACTGAATGGGTATTTCAGTCTCTCTCTTTCTTTACATCAAAGGTCACTTTTTTGTCTTTTGCTCTTGGATCAGAACAAGAAAAACCGACACAAAGATTTTAGACCTGACTCAGGGCCCCACACCCAACTATTAAGCCAAGAATATATTTATTGTCACAAACACCCCCCCTGAAGCTACGCCCCTGGTTTTATAAGGTCATGATACACGTTTTTGAACATCATTTGGAGGATTGCACATTTGGATTGCACAAAAACATTACATTTTACACATAAGTACAATCTGAGACACAGGGACATTTTCAGCCTCATTTTGAGGTTGGCGGGGTGCCTGCTTGGTCAGTTGGGTTGGGGAATACATTGCCTTCACTCTGACAGTGGAGGCCCATTCACACAATTTAAAGATTCAATTTACAAGCTTGGTATAGATTCCTCCCTATAGTTCAAGGGAAACAAAGACTCAGTGTTCTCACCGATAGTACTATGGGAAGCGTACAAGACGAAACATAGGGACAGAGAGCGAAACGTATTAGCATGAAAAAAGATACACAAAGTAAGACGCATTATTCCACTCAAAGAGAAGATCAAACAGCTTGAAAAATGACATGTTGAGACTGGGACATTGGAAAGCCTCTAACTGCTGAAGTAGTTTAGAAGAAAATATTATGCACTAACCCATGGCGCAGCAAAGCAGAAGTTTCTCGCCCCACAGTGAAAGCTGTACGAGGAGGGGGACAAGGCTGGTCATCTCCTTGCCTGGTTAAGTAAGAAAGAATAAATGACCAGATGGGTGAGAGAAGTTGTATGTGAAAATGGGGTAGGCTCTAAGAAATCTGCATTACAGTGGCACATCCAAACATGGAGTGCTTGCGGGACACTATGAGCCTCAAAGTTTGGGAGACAATGTGCCCATAGAGACAAGATTCAAAACCGCATTTCAGAAATAAAGGCAATAAGAAAGGACTGACGCAAAAAGGGTGATTGAAATTAGAATTGAGTAAATAACCATGAAGGTTTATTACAAAATTTAAAATTTACAATTGAGAAATAGTAAAATGCAATGCAGCAGCAACTCATTAAAAAACATAGAAGTCACTTGCCACACAGACTAGCAGTAGTAATGGTACAAAAATAATGGGAAAAATCAGAGAAATACTAAGTCTCAAGTGTGTAGCAAAATCAGTATGAAATCAGGGTTGTATGACAGAAGCATGCATGGCTGAACCACAAATGCATCTTAACCACGCATTCCTTTATCACGCTTGCATATACCGTGCATGCCTTTACAACGGATTTTGTTGTAAAGGCATGTTTGCTAAAGGGATATGCATGGTAAATGACCACACCCGACCCCCCTTGTTGCCCTAAGCCCTAAAATTCTAGCTCCCTTCCTCATCCCCCCCACCCTGAGCCCTAAAACCGCCCTGCCCTGCCCTTAAAACTACCCCTTCCCCCCCACCCTGAGTCCTAAAACCCTGCCCCCGGCTAAAAACTACCCGACCCCAGCCCCTCCCACCATGAGCCTCGAAACATGCCCTGCCCTGAGGCCTAAAACCCTACACCCCTTTAAAAAAATTAGGAAAAGGCAAGGACCACGCCTCAGAATATAAGTTTGCTGGTGGAGAGGTTCAAGTATCTAGGCTTCAAGATCATATCCCACAGATTTCTGTTACTAGAAGGGAAGCTGCAGGTGGCATTTGGGCAATTCCAGGCAGACATGGATATATATCGGAGACTCCCGATCTTAATAATGGAGAGTGTGTCACTTTTTTAAAATGATCAGATTGCGAAAATGTTACACGCTCTTGAGAACTTCCTCAGAGCAGTCGCAGAACCTTTCTTTGACAACTTAAACAGAACCTTGTGCACATTGCTTTGGGATGATAGCACACCAGAATAGCATTACAATCTCTAGAAAGTTTGGTGTATAACTGTGGTATATCCCTTACAGACCTAAGGGCCTATTCTTGAGCATCCCAGCTCCACATGATCAACGAATGGGGATTTACCTTCCGGGACAATTCAGCGATGAGATTAGCATGGGTCTCAATGGAAACAATTACATACATAAACTGTACAGGAAAATAATTAGGAATAGACTCCTTGGGTTGTAATGGGGGCATGGGATAGGGAGTAGTGGAGGCATGAGATAGATACATTATATGTGTGGTGTAGCAGGGTGACCCACCGATGTAAGTCCCTGGTGGAAGTGGAATAGGCTGCCAGAAGTGAGGAAATTGACCGACTTTAGAAGATGGGATCTAAAAGGCATCTCTACACAAGGGGATTTGATTAAGGGAGGCAAGTTGAAGTCCTTCGAAGAATTGCAAGGGGAGTATGACCTAGCTGCTACTGAGAAATATAAATACATACAGATTTAACACACCCTAGGGATGGAAACAATACACTGGGCAGAGTACGGAGATACAGAAACAAGCATTCATCAAACAAATACACAAATAATAAAATATTTTATTTTGATTCACAAACAAATATATAAAAATCAATTTTTATTTTAATGGTAATGTTGGAGCTTTTCTAAATTCAATTTAAGCCAGCCATTGTTCATAATATATTCTGTTCGATGTTCTTTCACTGCTTCCACGAATCAACCTGAAGATACCAACTTAATTTTCAGACTCAAATTTTAAATTCATTCACAAACTGTCGTTTTACGTTTTGCTATTTTATTTATATACACCAAATGAATCTGTTATGTTATTTATTTTTCTAAGTAGTCATGGACACCCTGAGTCGGCGTTGAGGAACCCAAGAGTAGCCCGGACCACAAGTTAAGGACCGCTGCAAGAGGCACGCATCATTATATCACAGATAGAATTTGGTCTACACACACCATCCTTTCAATATACAATAATTGGCCATCTTTGGGCACTCACTAGGAATTTCAACATTAGTTTTCCTATTCCAACTACTATTCACCTTTCTCAAAGCGAGCATGCTAGACAGCAACATGACACCCTCCTGCACGCAACCTGGCACACATGCCATGATGTTGGCAAAGCACTGCCAACTGACAAACAACATTTTCTCACCACATCAGCATACATATTAAAAGAATTCACGTAAAGTAAACGTAAACATGTCACCCTTCATGTGCACAACATTGCATCATAGTTGTATGCCTGGTTATTAGTGTCTGTCTAGAAAACAACTTGCACAAGCCAGGCAATGTATAGGCAAACTCCCTAGTCAAAGAAAAAGGCCATCGTTGTTGGCACACCCGTCCATACCCAAAATACATTACAAAGATCCCTCACTGGTTTGAACTCAATGTACTTGTGCATTAACCTCGACTAACCATTAGCAATGTGTGCTTTTACAAACAAATCTCTACTAAAGACGCACAGGTGAGCTACAGCACACAGCAGATGGATGCAAATGCAGATGACGTAGTATAGCACAGGTTATGTTACAATGCTATGCTGCATTGGTTACACTATTTCTAAAACCTAGAAACTTTGAATTTCAAGAATTTAAAACACAGAGGTTTACTGATCATGCACTACATAAAATAATACAAATTGGTCCCAGAAAACTGTGAGTCTGAACTGATCAGGTGCGAGTGCTGTGAATGCTTCAAGGCTGCCTCTCTGGAGTTTCCTAAAGACACTAATAATGTGAGTGCCACTGAGTTGGTTGGACAAAGGCTGAGATCACTCTCGTTGAAATACAATGGTCTCTCTGAGCATCTGATGGGACATGAAGACAGGCCGGGTGGTTCTCTTTAACCTAGTGTAAGCCGCTAACACCTTTGGCCACATGGTCCTTCAGGAAAGGCTGGCCTCGGGGTCCCCTTGCACAGCATACTAGCAGAATATTGAGAACAAACTACTGTGATACAAAAATGTTGTGCCTAAGTATAGAGCACAAAAAGTAAATGTGTGTGTGTAGGGGGTTGTCTGCGTGTGTGTGACTGTGTGTGTTTTGACTTGACTTACCTCCACATCTATCTCCCTGGCATTATCTCATTATATATATGTGATGAAGGTCTCTGGTAGGCTGAAACGCGTAATAGCGTAGGTGCAGGGCCATACTCAATAAAGAAAATGTGCACCAATTTCTGGGTCTGCATTCGTCTATTTGGCATTGCGGAAGGTGACGGAGTAAGGAGATATATATATATATATATATATATTTGAAATTCACTGAAAAAACCATAGGTTTCACACGTTATAGGTAGGAATTAGCATTTAAAAAACCTTGCTAATTCACTTAAAAAAACCATAGGTTTCACACGTTATAGTTAGCTGGACATTTCACTCGTAAAAAACCAATGAAATTCCCCCGTTATAGTTAGTGCAGGCAACTATAACTCACGCGACCGCAATCCTCTGCTGATGACGTCAGATATTACATCATTGTATTTAGACACTTATTTACCCATGTCTTCTTCCATTAATTTTTAGCTATACATATATTACAAATATTTTTTTTTTCAGAAAAACACATATGTCATCAGTGATGTAATATCTGACGTCATCAGCAGAGGATTGCGGTCGCGTGAGTTATAGTTGCCTGCACTAACTATAACGGGGGAATTTCATTGGTTTTTCACGAGTGAAATGTCCTGCTAACTATAACATGTGTGAAACCTATGGTTTTTTCAGTGAATTTGCAAGGTTTTTTAAATGCTAATTCCTAACTATAACGTGTGTGAAACCTATGGTTTTTTCAGTGAATTTCAAAGGTTTTTTAAATGTAAATTTTTTTTGAGAATTAAAAAAAAAAAATAATATCCAACCTATGTATAAAATATATATATTTTTTTTAATGAATTTTTTGCCGTGCGCGTACGGTAAGCTGACGCTACGCGCTCCGTACATCATAAGTACGGTGCGCTTACGTGATACGTATGTGACGTACGTACGCGCGCGTACTTCTTCGGCAACGCGTACACGCATGCGCGTTGCGCGGAAACAACGTCGCGGTTACGCGGGTGCGTGTAATGCGCATGCGCGAGTGCGTCATACGTACGCGCTCCGTAAGCGCATGTGTACGTCACGTTTGCGCATGCGTACTTGTTTACGAGCGCGTAGCGTAAGCTTACGGAGCGCGTAGCGTAAGCTTACGGAGCGCGAACGGTAGGTCATGTGATCCACAAAGAACACTTTTCATTGGTTTAAACTACTTTCAGTTCCAGAAACTTGCAACACCACACCCATTCCCCTCATTACTGCTTGAGATCCCCTAGGAGAAGGAGCTGAATTGACATTGAGATACAATGTTAGAACAGCAGTCCTCTTCTGATAGTGAGCCTAGCAGCACCATCATCATACAGAGAAGGAGGAAACAAAAGATTTCTTTTGTGTGGGAGTATTTTACTTTTCCAGAGGGGCAGAAAAAGGTCAATGCTCCATTGGTCACTTGCACACTTTGTGACCGTGTTTTATCTAGAGGAAATCCAAGGAAGAAGTATTCCTTTGGAAATCACTCTATGATGAGACACCTTAGGGATAAACATCCCAGGACCTTTGCTCGACATACTGGAGAAAACTCTTCAGTAAGTCACCAGAGCCCAACCTCAGAAGCTCAGCCGAGTACATCATCGGCAGCTCAGCTGAGCCCTTCCTCTGAGGTGGGAGCATCACCTTCTTCAGCTCCTCTGGACATTAACCCTCGATTTCGGAGGGTTTCAATGAGGTGTACAACGTGTTGTGGTCTTATTGTTTTTGGGGAGACCAGTGTTTCCCTTTTTAACAATAAGATAGACCAGCACGTTTGTAGACGTTCATAATATTCCCATTCTTTCTTTCCTCTATCCCTGTATTAACACAACGGCTCTTTTAAGAGCCAACCTTACCTCACAATTTTTTTTATTTTTTTTTAACCTCTCCTCTTTGAAAAATTTTTTTTACCGTGCGCGCACGGTACGCGTAATTGCGGAATCGTTACGCGAAGTTCGCGGAATTTTTCCGTTTACGCCGTGTGCGTACGCTACGCGCATTCGGCGATTTTTCAAAAAAAGGCTAGGGGGTCAGGAACTGTCCACCCTGCCCTCTTTTCATGTTATCCACCTTTATTTTTCACCCCCTCAGAGTGCGAGAGACAAAATGGCGGCCGACACTTCCTGGTTTCGACCGATTCGAATGTTTACTAAGATCTAACAACCAATCAGAATCGCGCTCGCGCACGGCGGCGTGCGCGTACGGTAAGCTTACGGTAAGCTTACGGTACGCGCTTGGAGCGCGCCTATAGATATATATATTGATTTAAATGCTATTTTCTCAGGAAATACTGAACAGATTTACACGAGAGCACATACCTGACCTGAGTGCTACCTCTCTGCCAAATTTCAAGTAATTCTGTTCAGCCGTTCGGGCTGTAGCTCGGACTAAAGGTCCTATGGAAAAATGCATGGGGGAAACGCGTTTTGGGACCCCCCCCTTTTTCTCAGCCCCCGCTTGACGAATCCCCCCGAGACTTTCAGGGAAGGAGCGGAGCGGAGCGCCCCACCTATTTTGAGAATTTCGCGAGGATTCGTCAATCGGCGCCAAAGTTATTCCAAATAGAATGTTGCAGATTTCCTATGGAAACACGGTCCTAACTATAACTATCTACTGGCGACCGCCAGTGGATAATATATATATATATATATATATATATATATATATATATCACACACAGAAGGTTGCCCTTAAGGAGACATCACACATGAAGGGGTTACCGCTCTCACGCCACCACCAGCCGCCGTATCCAGCCTGCCCTCATGCCTCCTTAATCAGAAACCTGCCTTAGCCATACGCGTTTCGAGCACTTGATTGCTCTTGATCACTGGCACAGAAATGCGGGAACAGTGGGCTTTCAGTGAAACTGCCATTTTATTTAATCCCAAAGTCCCGCCCATGTGGGCGTCACCAATAATGCCTGATGGATATGGTAGTCCATTAAATAGTGCCGGACTTCAGCTTCATCCAGGACCCCATTGGGTGCCACTTGATCCTTCAAAGTTAATTAGATACCTGAATAGGAAACATTAAAACAAATGTCACCACAGTGGGTCGAGGCAGGTAGGAACAAGCTGTTCAGCTCACCAATATAATCCGGTAGCGAGGCCCCTTTCATTCTTATCGGTGCTCGTACAGTCCAAACACCTTGGATCCACCTCTCCGGTGGCGGGACATCTTCACGACCGGGCTGGCCGCTAAATATCACACAGAGAAGGTTGCCCTTTAGGAGACATCACACATGAAGGGGTTACCGCTCTCACGCCACTGAGGAAATATGAATTTTGTGATCAGTTATGTCCCCTATCGTAGACCCCAACGGCTCCATGTGCATGCTATAAGTACATGTATGTTCCCTCCTGCTCCAGTTTTGAAGACGCAAATATATGTGCGTCCACCGTCAACATGTCCTCTTTCAGATCCACCATGAATGGGTCAGATATTCCATTCCTAAGTATGAAAGGCCACCGACTTTGTATGGTTCACTTTCCACATTTTACAGATTCAGGCGAGTAGGCCCGAATTCTGTCATCAAGCCTTTTCCTGCCTTCTGCTTCTGAAAGCTCCAGTCTGAGCCTGCATCTGTGACCATGAACTTTGTCCTACTCCCTGCGCGGCTAACGGTGCCTGATCCCGCCTGTCGCCTGCCAAAAACTGTATTTCACCTTCAAGATTATCTACTCCGCTCCTCATCCGATGCATTCCTGTCTAGTAGTTTAGGTAAACATTCCTCCAGCTACCGTGCAAAGGGCCAGGCCTCGCTGTCCTCATGCAAGTAATTCATAGCCCCGTTATCATGGAATATTCCTACCCCCTCGCATCTAGTGTAGACACTTAGACGCTTGTACACGCACTAACAGTCAGTATAGAATAGATTCTATCCTAGAGACCTCTCCTTTTGGATAACACAGTTCTTTAAACATAGGATATTAGATATGATTTGGGATTAGGTTGACATAACCCCAGACTTCTGTCTCCACATGTAGAGCTAAATGTCAAGCCCCCTTCACCCTCTAGTTGCACATCAATCACACGTCATGCGGCTGCGCGCGCATCTCTGCCAAATATTTCTGCTGACATTGCAAGATTCTATTATGGATCCACCCACTTGTGACATCATGTATAAGGACGTTTATTAAATTACGCCCCTATGACCGCCTTTATTAGTTACGTATGCACAGTTTATCTATACTATCAGCTGTTACGCCTCTAGCATCTGTTTCACTGTAATGTATTTTCTATAAAACTGCCTATCTGTCAATAATGTATGCCCTTCCTTCCTGAACTTTCGTGGTGATGGAATAGAATGCCTACAATTCGAATTGTATTCCTTTGTATAGGAATAAAGCCTTTTAAAACCTCTAATACCACGGATTCTGCCTCTTATATTTACTGAGTTATTCTTAATAGACTTTACCGCATAAAAAATAGTACCGGTAACAAAATATTTACCACACCACCGGCAGTCGCCGTATCCAGCCTGCCCTCATGCCTCCTTAATCAGAAATCTGCCTTAGCCATACGCGTTTCGAGCACTTGATTGGTCTTGATCACTGGCACAGAAATGCGCGAACAGCAGGCTTTCAGTGAAAATGCCATTTCATTTCATCACAAAGTCCCGCCCATGTGGGCGTCACCAATAATGCCTGATGGATATGGTCTCTTCAATTACTTCCACCCACTGGGGGTATGACATTGTGAGGAGAATTCCACCGCACCCACTGGGGTTAAGACAATTTAATATTTTTACACGGAGCAAGCGGCACCTATTCATGCCAAGAATGGAACCATGAGTCCCGGCAACAATTCGCACAAACTACAATAACCATGAGACCGTGTTTGCTGACGCCCACATGAGCAGGACTTGAAATTTAAATAAATGTGATTCCGCACAAGTCCGCTGTCTCCGCTTGGTGGTGTAGAGCCAGTGATTAAGAGCAACACATTGCTCGAAACGCGTTTGGCAGTCTCAGTATGGTAGGATGAGGGCTGGCTGGAACTGCTGCTACCGGTGGTGTGTGTGCGTTAACCCCTCCTTGTGCACCATCTTCAACGGGGCAACCTTTTGGTTTTGATGGTATGCAGCTGGTCCAGTCGCGAAGATGTCCCGTCGCTGGTAAGGCGGATCGACAGTGCTTGGCACTTAGAGCACTGACAGGAATGGAGGGGGCCTGCCTGCCGGGATGTATTAGGAGCAATACAACAACTCTTCAATTCCTTCCACCCACTGGGGGAATGACATTGTGAGAAGAATTCCACCGCACCCACTGGGGTTAAGGCAATTTTATATTTTTACACGGAGCAAGCAGCACCTATTCAGGTCAAGAATGGAACCAGGAGTCCCGGCAACAATTGGCACGAACTACAATAACCATAAGGCCGTGTTTGCTGATGCCCACATGGGTGTGACTTGAAATTTTAATAAATGTGATTCCGCACAAGTCCGCTGTCTCCACTTGGTGGTGTAGAGCCAGTGATCAAGAGCAACACAGTGCTCGAAACGCGTTTGGCATTCTCAGTATGGTAGGATGAGGGCTGGCTGGAACTGCTGCTACTGGGTGTGTGTGTGTGTTAACCCCTCCGTGTGCGAAATCTTCAATGTGGCAACCTTTTGTTTTTGATGGTATCCGGCTGGTCCAGTCGCGAAGATGTCCCGTCGCTGGTAAGGCAGATCCATGGTGCTTGGCACTCAGAGCACTGACAGGAATAGAGGGGGCCTGCCTGCCGGGATGTTTTAGGTGCAATACAGCGACTCCAATTCCTTCCACCCACTGGGGGTATGACATTGTGAGAAGAATTCCAACGCACCCACTGGGGTTAAGACAATTTTATATTTTTACACGGAGCAAGCGGCACCTACTCAGGTCAAGAATGGAACCAGGAGTCCCGGCAACAATTGGCACGAACTACTATATATATATATATATATATATATATATATATATATATATATATATATATATATATATATATATATATATATATTCACTGAAAAAACATAGGTTTCACACATGTTATAGTTAGCGGAAATTTTACTGATAAAAAACCAATGAAATTCCCCCGTTATAGTTAGTGCAGGCAACTATAACTCACGCGACCGCAATCCTCTGCTGATGCTAATACTGTATTTAGACACTTATTTGCCCATGTCTTCTTCCATACATTTTTAGCTATACATATATTACAAATATTTTTTTTTCATAAAGACACATATGTCATCAGCAGAAGATTGCGGTCGCGTGAGTTATAGTTGCCTGCACTAACTATAACGGGGGAATTTCATTGGTTTTTTTATCAGTAAAATTTCCGCTAACTATAACATGTGTGAAACCTATGGTTTTTTCAGTGAATTTGCAAGGTTTTTTAAATGCTAATTCCTAACTATAACGTGTGTGAAACCTATGGTTTTTTCAGTGAATTTGTACGTTTTTTTAAATGCTAAGTTACTTTACGCCATTCGTGGCGTGCGCGCCCACTTATCGCAGTTCGTTCCGTGCGTGCACGGTGCGCCCACTTTACGCAGTTAGTGCCGTGCACGCACGGTGGGCACGCGGTGCGCTACGCGCACTGCGTGCCCACGTTACGCTAGATGGGCCATGTACGCACGATGCGCTTCGCGCACCGTGCGCACATGGAGGACATATGATGCACTTCGTTTTGAAAGGTAATATTTTAATTTTTCGTATATGTTATAAGCCATGCACAAATGGTGCCCTTCGGGCACCATTTGCACACGGGGTGGAGAGAGTGTGGATATTTTTTTTTTTTTATTATTTTTTTTTAAAATATTTTAGTTTAACTCATCTTTAATAAGCCATGCACAATTGGTGCGCTTCGGGCACCAATTGCACACGGGGTGGGGAAAGTGTGGATAATTTTTTTTTATTTATAATTTTTTACCGTACGCGTACGGTAAGCGTAATCGGCGAAATTAGCGAAAAAATAAAAATTCCGTTTTTGGCCTTGGGGGATCTTTGGGGGATCTTTGGGGACTCCCTCAACATTGCTATGTGTGTGGGAGCTGTCTAAACAGCCCCTTTACATGTTTTTGTGCTTTATATTTTAAACATCACTCTCAGTGCGAGAGAGAAAATGGCGGCCGCCGCTTCCTGGTTTCGGCCGATTCGAATGTTTACTAAGATCTAAGAGCCAATCAGAATCGCGCTCGCGCACGCCACCGTACGCGTACGGTAAGCGTACCGTAAGCGCACCGTAAGCTGGCTCAGATATATATATTGATTTAAAGGCTATTTTCTCAGAATCTACTGAACAGATTTACACCAAACCTACAAAAGGCACTTCCTTGACCTGAGGACTACCTCTCTGCCAAATTTCTAGTAATTCTGTTCAGCCGTTCGGGCTGTAGCCCTGTCTAAAGGTCCTATGGAAAAATGCATGGGAAAAACGACGAATCCCCCCGAGACTTTCAGGGAAGGAGCGGAGCGTAGCGCCCCACCTATTTTGAAAAATTTGCGAGGATTCGTCGACCGGCGCCAAAGTTATTCAAAATAGAATGTTGCGGATTTCCTATGGAAACGTGGTCCTAACTATAACTACCTACTGGCGACCGCCAGTAGGTAATATATATATATATATATATATATATATATATATATATATATATATATATATATATATGTTACCACAACGGTAGACAATCTGGGTCAACCGAAAAAGGAAAGCACTCATGGGAATTCTGCAGTGAAATAGTTTTTAATGTACAAAACCTCCCCCGCACCAACAGACGCGTTTTGACGTTGCCGCCTTCCTATAACCATCAATTGATTTCAAGAGCAGTGCACAGCATGGCCGGTGCATTTGTGTGAGGTGAAATCATGCCTTGAATCCTATTTACCATCAACAAGAATAGGTCGCACTCCAGGGATTTCGTTTCCGCAATTTTATTTCATTGCCACCATCACAAACATGTTTCGACCTTCTAGGTCTTGATCAGTGTTATTTAAGTCCATTTTTACTTTCAATTTATACAGAGCTGCCCACATGACCCATAATGAGGCATTGTGGGACATGTAGTCCAACAGTTACTAAATAAAGGTGTGTGAACTTCGTTTGATAAATAAAAACAACAATCACTGTTGCAAATACATATTGTTCCTAATCTTTTGATAGTATAAAAATATAGCAAATAACCAGCAAGTTCTTAGTAAGAGGTTGATAGCCATATAGTCCAATGGATTAAGTAGTTTAGCCATTCTTAAAAGATGTAAGTAACGTGTTGTAGGTAGCAACAATGACAGTTTTTTACATCTCTACCTCGTTGTGAGCCCCTTTTGATGCTTTAACAACATGATGGGTTGCCAACATGTTCTTGGTCGGGAGTTATGACACGTATATATTATTTCTACCCAATTAGTGTATTGTACACTGGTGGATTAGTGCCTGGCGGATGGTACTTGCATCACTACGACAAATCGCTCGTAGGATATTTCTACATATATTTCCACCAGTTTACATACTATTGACGGCATAGTGCCGTGTGTCTTAGTCAAGCCTCCAACCATTTTCACGTCAAAAGAATATAATTCTAGTTCAATGTTTGAAATAAATAGCAACTGCAATGACATCAGGAAATTGTATTAAGTAATGAGGCAATGAAAGAGAAAACGGTTAGACGAAAGATCGCGGCTGCGATCGAAACGCGTTGCCTGTTTAGCAAATAAACCGTCTTTTGTAAGTGAGCCTGAGCATCCTGGTGCTTGTTCTAAATACGGGCAGGCGTGTTGAGGATATATATATATATGTTTTTTTTTTTAAGGTTAAAAAAACTGAAATTAAGACTAGTAGTGCTATACGTACCTACAAATGCTTACCTTCACAATATTTTGGTCCTTGATGTTCAAGTCACAATATTTTTGTATCACAAATTTCTGACGAGCAGCCTCCATGAGTATCTAACTGCTGTTACTTTGTTACAATCTTTTTTATCTGATAGACAACAAAGGGTCCCACAGGGCCAGATTCATTCTTCTTTAGCCCACCTTGATCTTTGGGGTCATCCTGGGCGTGTTCCTCTCCTCTGTTGCATGTATTGCTCATGCGGTTCTGCTGCTGCCCTTGAGTCAGCTATTTGAATTATCAAAGCTCATTGACCAGGGATGAAGTCTTTGCTGGTGACCACTTGAACTTGTCACGATAGATGTCTTCTTTTCCTAAAGCATTGACTGCTACTAGCGACCCTCAGCTTCTCTCCTGTTCTGGCACTGAACGTGAGAATAGAGGTAAATGTTTTTAATGCATATGGTGTGTGACTGCATTTGGAATGGATGAAGTTTTGGGGTATGTATTAGGTGTTGAACTTCTGGTCTCAGATGTTTGGCACTCATGACAGATGTGGATGAGAATTTCATAGTGAAGATGGGTAGACATATAAGGTATTATCATGATCAGTTAAGTCCTGTTGGCTCGTCACTCTCATAGACCAACATTTAGTGGGCAGCCCATCCTTCTGTACCAGCTGTTAAAAACATGGGTACCAGCCTCAATCCTGAAAGACCTAATTCTGGCCAATTGGTTCTGGAGGTATGGGTATGCATTTGGGAGATGTGGACCAGCGTTCCCCCGCTGCAGGCAGGGAGAGTGCATAGAATCATTACGTTTGTTAGAGGTTCTGGGATGTGCTAAAAGGCATCCGACTGCAGCCAAAGCAGTTTGAAGGTTTTTTGCGGCATTTAGTGTACCACAAAAAAATGATTTTCATTTTGTCTATGTTGCTATGCTTGTTCCTTTACGATGTTTAGAAAGAATCCATATGGCCACCTTCAGCTATGCTATTTATTTCTTTTTTCTACAGCATGGGCATTATCCAGATGGATTTTGGAGTGCTTTAAATCGCGGTGATTCGTCTTGCATTATAAGAGGAAACATGAGTATAACATGTTTACATTACATAGTGCATCAAGAGGCAGCCATTGGTGACTCAGTCATATTTCTTTATACATTCAGCATCTAAGTTAAAATTGCCCACATTGCTTTCAATGAATAGAGCGTCATAGCATGTTAAGATGGCTCAAGAATAAGTGAAGTTTTGATTGGGTTTTTGGAGCCTCAGCTGCGAGCCAAGACTTACGGTTTATCTCTGGACTGCACCGGTTTCAGGTTTCAGGTGAATATCTGTCTTTCTCAGAAAAGAAGGTAGAGGAACCAGGAGCCACAAATGAAGGCTGCAAGAGGAAATATACTCCTCATGTTGTGCTTGAGCATTTACTGTCCTGGATCTAAAACCACAGGTGAGCAGTCTATGTATGTATGCAAAAAACATGTTTAATATACAAATGGCTAAAAGGGTAATGTTTTTCAATTTTTTAAATTGCTTCAGCTCAGATGAGCTTTGCATCTTCTCCTGATAGAAAAACACATATTTGGTGCCGCTGTCAGTTCATTACTAATGTAAAGCAACACCTTTCAGGACAATCTCCAGACAATCTTCTTACCTCCGTTCAAGTGACTCAAAATGCTCTAGTCCAGCTATGTTGGAGCCATAGCAAATCTCACCAGATCACTAGATTCAAAGAGAGACTTACATACCCAGTTCAGGGCTGGTTCATCTTCAATTTGGCTTACATTGGTCTTCAAACGACTAATGTCCTTGGTACCTGTTAGTACTGGGGGTCTCTAGTTGGCTGAGGCAGTTACCTTAGGCTACATGGGGACCATTGTTTCTAGTCAGGGAAAGGAGGGACACCCTCTTTGATAACCCCTGCTCACCCCCTGGTAGCTTGGCACGAGCAGCCAGGCTTATCTTCAAGGCAATGTGTAAAGTATTTGCAACCACACTCCCAGTGACACAGTGATAACACCACAAATGGACACCACACTGATGTATGGAAATAGCGGTATCTTTATCAAGAAGAAAAATACGTTAAGACCAAACAATAAAAATCCAACATATGCGTATTCGTAATATTCCACTTTGCCGGTTATTAGGCCAACAAACACTTGTAGGTTCTTGCGGTATTAATGAGGAGTTCATGATGTTCAAATGCAGTCCTAATGCAATGCTATGCAGTTCGTATTGTCAGACTAATGCAGTTCGTAATGCAAGAATAATGCAATCCTCAATGCAAGTAATCAGGCAGTTCGTCATGCAAGAATAATGTAATCTTCAGTGCAAGTAATCAGGCAGTTCGTAATGCAAGAATAATGCAATCTTCAGTGCAAGTAATCAGGCAGTTCGTAATGCAAGAATAATGCAATCCTCAATGCACGTAATCAGGCAGTTCGTAATGCAAGTTTAACGCACTCCTTAATGCAAGTAGTAAGGCAGTTCGTAATGCGAGAATAATTCAATCCTCAATGCACGTAATCAGGCAGTTTGTAATGCAGGTATAACGCACTCCTTAATGCAAGTAATAAGGCAGTTCGTAATGCGAGAATAAGGCAATCCTCAATGAACATAATCAGGCAGTTCGTAATGCAGGAATAATACAATCCCTAATACAAGTAATAAGGCAGTTTGTAATGCAGGAATAATACCAGGTCAATCAAAGCGATTAGCGTCGCACCACTAGGCCCCAACCATAGACAACAGTCCTAAACTTCCGAAGGCAGCCCCGGTACTGCCGGGCAGGTCTGGGCCGCTCGAGGACTCAGCGCGTCTACCGCGATGCAGCGGGAGAGAGACTGGAGCACACCTGTACTCATCCTGCACGCCTCCCCAGGCCACACACGCTTGCAGCTCAAGCCTTACCTGAGGGATGCGCTGCCTCGCTCTCTCTCTCTCCCCGCTCGTCGGACATCCTGCTGGGCACTCCCGATGGCGATGCAGCTCCGATGTAAGGCGACACTCTAGCCGGACAGGTTACGGCGCTGCCTTCTCCGTTGCTGATGATCTTGGGCAGATTCCTCTTGCGAACAATGATCACGATTACCTCACAACTTCCTTAGCTTTACGAAATCCTTTAGCACGTTGCGGCTCGAGCCGGTGGAGGCGATCTTGATCCGCAGCCTCAGTTACAATGACGGCTTGGACCACAAACAGCTACACAGCAGCATGGACGATGATTCACGCTGCGGGGCACTGCAGTAACGGGGCACATTCCAAACAGCACCACGGACCCCATGGCAGTCTCAGGCTGCACACGCACAAAGCGTTGCTGAGACTCGGTTGGGCTTCGGGCCAAACAGTTCCGGGGCAATGCTTACGAAGGTCTCAGGCTGCAAAAAGCACACGTACACAGCGTCGCTGAGACACACTTAGAATCTTTGATGATCCTGAGTTTCCACAGTAGGGAGCCAGCTCTCCTCGGGCCCTTGGAGACAAGTTACTTCGGGACACAGCACACAGCAAAGTCCTTTCAAGCAGGGGGACACAGCACACAGCACAGTCCCTTTAGCCTCTCCTTAGTTAAATCAGAAAATTGCAGGCCAGCCCCAGAACACACAGCAAGGGTCAGTCCTTCTCTTCAGCTGTGCTTCCTTGGCAGAGGTTCCTCTTGATCATGAAGTAGTTTCAATCCTTTTCAGTCTTGATCAGTCTAAAGTTCAGGGGTTTCAGCTCTCATAGTTATACCCCTAAATGTCTTTGAAGTCTTTGTGTTCAGGGGGCATTGACCCCTGTCCAAACCAGTTCTGGGTGTCTTCCTGTCAGTGGCACCTTCTTCCTTTGATAGTGGGGGTCTGGTTCCTCAGACACTCAGCAGGAGGTGCAGCCATTCTTTTATGGCAGTAGCCTCTTCACATCCAGGGGGCTACTCCTCCCCCCTACACGCCAGATGCAGGTCAGCCTGTTGCTGTCTCACCTACTTCTCCCCTGGGTCAAGACACTTCCCAGATCCTATTACATTCAAATCCAGACAGTCAATCCACAACCAGGCAGAGACACACAGAATTGATAGGACAAAAAAAACAGCCACTTCTAAAAGCGTGGTTTCTAAACACACAATTCAAAAATTGTGAGTTCAGGCACACTAAACTTCGCCTCTCCATCTTAAGCCTATGGGAAGATAGGCTGGAAACATATTACACAGCTTTCCCCATTCTGTCCTATGGGCAAGATGGCCTGGCAACAGTGAAAAACGAAATTGGGAGTATTTCACTGTTAGGACATGGTACACACCTCAGTACATGTCCTACCTTTCACAGACACTGCACCCTGCCCAGTGGGTACCTTGGGCCTACTATAGGGGTGTCTGATGTGCATGGAAAGGAAAGGGTAAGGCCTGGCAAGTGGGGCACTTGTCAGGACAACATGGCAGTTAGCAAACGGCGCACAGTCACTGCAGTGGCAAGCCTGAGTTCTCTTTTGAGGGCTACTTATGTGGGTGGCACAATTAGTGCTGCAGGCCCACAAGTAGCATTTGTATTACTAGCGATGGCACACATAGTGCACTCTACTAGGGACTTTACTAGTAAAACAGATATACCAATCATGGAATCACTGATCCATACTACTTTATACAGGGAGCATTTGCACTTTGACACTGATCAGCAGTGGCAAAGTGCCCAAAGCATATAAGTTGGCAACACCATGTCAGAAAAAAGCTCTAGGGGTAAGGCAAAAAATTTAGGGAACTTTAGGCAAAAAGGGCCAAGTTCAACAGTACCACGTTATCATCAGCCCAAATTCACATCTCGAAACACATGCAAATTTATGATGTAATTTTACCCACCTGGCCTAAGCTTGCATTCACTTTTATCCTTCAAGGGAGGCAGACATTTCTCATTCCTTCCAGATTCAGCCAGATGCAAAAATCTGGCAGGAGTCGAAACTGATAGTACAAACGTACACTGCACCTGACACTAAGCCCTTGTCCACCAACACGTTCCATAAGTACATTAGGCAGGGTTTCTCAAACTATTCCTTCTATGTTCTGAACATTCTTGTGTGCATAGGACTTTACAGATACATTACAAAATCCCAAAATGTGTGGGTTCTAATCAAAGGATGGCCAACAGGCTCTTCGAGAGACCTGAGCATCAATATGGGAAGGCAAACCAGAAAGATTGCTACTGTTCAGGGTTTAGCAACTAAGACACAAGCTGTATAGATACAGACAGGTTAAGAGGCTTACGGTTGTACCACCCAACCAGGTGAGGAAAGAATGTCTCCCCCCTAAAAAAAAGTGAGAAACTAAATAAGTGGATCTGGAGAAACATCCAGGATGTGTAGGAGGGTGCCTGGTAGCTGCTGTGGGGTAAATCATCTAGACATCAGTGTATAAAGCATGGTGGTCACCAGTACAGGAAGGTGTAGTCAGAGGTCACTAATACAGGAAGGTATAATCAGCGAGAGCATCAGGATTATTGTTGGAAGGACAAGCTTGTTAAGCTTGGAGAAAACATGCTGTTCACCAAGGAAACACCCTTAGGAACAGGTGGAGAAAGCATAGAGACTGTCATGGCAGTAACTTGCAGGAGAATGCTGCAAAAGCAGTGGTCCTTAAAGAAACATGATCTAGAAATAGGTGGCACTAGTGGGAAAATACAGGTGCAAAAACAGTTTTGGTGTATATGGGGATAGTAAGAAAATCGTCATGCGAGGAGCTTCCTAGCATAGGTTAATAAAGTGTAAAGCCACCATACCAAGGTCATTTGGGTGTAGGTGAAGAAGGCATGAAGGGCACCATAGAAGGCTAGCTAGGCCTGGGTGGAGAGAGCATGGAGGCTGCCACATGAAGATCATTTGGGTGTAGGTGGAGTAAGTATTGAAATTACCATGCAAAGAAAATTTAGACACAAATAGGAAACATAATGGTCTCCGTTTAATGAACATTTTGGGCATAGATGATGCTTACAGACCTCCAATGAGAATGACTTGCATTCATCTGCAAGTTGTCCTGGCTCTGCACCTTTAGCAATCCAGCAACACTAAAGTCAACTGAACTCCTTAACTACCACTGCCCCTCTCAGCATAACATTCAGCCTTCTTCAATTAATATGAGTTTGATCTGAAGAATTTGATAAATCTCACACTGCATCTTCTTGACTCCCATTCAGAACACCTACCCGGCATTCCTTTGAGCCTATAATCTGCCCAATTACTCCAGCACAAAGCTAATGAAGGAGTATCTCTACACGCTCCTTTAAACTCTGGACATCAGTCAGCAGCATTACTAAACCAGACCCTCCAAAGGTAGCATGCTTTACCTCATCCTGTTGTCCTCCCCAAAACATTATTACAAGAACCAGGTACCCTTGAACTGGGCAGATATCTTCAACATCCCCTTCTCCATCTTTCACATCACACCTTTCCATAATGTCAATCAAAAAGAAACATTCTGCTCCTTCAAAGAGCTACCCATGGACACCCTTGAAGAAACATCCTGTGAAGCAACTGCTATATCATCTCAGATGTCAACAAACTCCTCCTCTTTTACAAAAGTTTGCAAAAATTTGTAGATTTCAACTTCTATAAAAATTACAATCGTATACTCCCAAAACCTAATGACCATCTTACACCCAAGAAAATATGGATAAGAATTACACTAGAGAGGGCCTGATTACAATCTTGGCAGATGGGATACTCCGTCACAAAAGTGTGGATATTCTGTTCACCGTATTAGGATTCCATTGTAACCTATGGAGCTCCTAATAAGTCGGATTGGATATCCGTCACGTTTTTGATGGAGTATCCCAACCGCCAAGATTGTAATCAGTCCCATAGTCCAGAAAACAGTGACAAACTAATCTACCAGATGACCTGACTGAACTCAAAACACTCTGATCTACAAGCAGATCGCTTATGACCACAACTAAAGCTACCTTCCAGAAGATCATTATCAACTGAGTGGTATTTAACAGAAGCAAAGGTTTCGTTAAGGTCATTGAGCTCTGACCTGTATTCTCCAATTCAAATTTCAGTCAGTCAGTCAGTCAGTCAGTCAAAAGTCTTTATTCGGTTTAAGTGCAAACCATAAAAGCATACTACAATAAATAAACTTAAAAATACAGAATTCTTTTTAGATAACCATTACAGCTAAAAAACGCATTGACATAGATTGATAAAAATAGAGCAATGTGTCCAATTAGAAAACATTAAAAGGGATACAGTTCATTTCCTCAAGGAGCGAATTAAAACAGATAAAAAATTCGCAATGTTAAAAGTTTCCCAGACATCATTTAACATCTGAAGGTAAAGAAGAGCAGGTCTCACCTGAACAAAGCCTTTGTTTCTTAGTATAGGTAATAAAAAGCGTTTCCTTATGTCAATAAAGTGCTCACAGAAGAAGAAAAAATGTGTCATGTCCTGTGGAGAAAAATTATCACAGGAACAAGGGCCAATATCCACAGCCCTTTTCCGGCCTTTCCTATCTCCAAACAAGAGGTGTAATTGATTTAGTCTAAATCTAGTCAGTAGGAGACGATGATTTGCATTTGTGACATAGCCTAAGTATGGTTCCATGGATGGTGTAGTTTTACAGAGCTGGTGGGCCCTAACGGTGCCCTTAACCAGCTCGTTCCCTTCCCTATCCATGGTAGATATGTACACAAATGTTTCTTTACACCATTTAAAGTCACCTTTTACTAGGGCCTCTGGGGACTGATATAATTCAGGTCTACCTAGCTTTATGGCCAGGTTCTGAATATATTTCAGCCAAGGTATACGGGACCCAAAGTCTAGCAAAGTACAGTCTTTCATGATTGTGTGGTTTAATTGTAGGTCCGGGTTAAGCCAAATGCTAATCCATTTCAATAATGGGTCCAGGGCAATACTATCTTCTACAGAACCGATTCCAAGTTCCTGGTGGACATTATAGTTGGCAGTTGAAATCGGGACTGAGAGGAGGTTTTTTAGAAACCTATCCTCAACGATCTGAATGCTTTTAACATTTTTGTATCCCCATATCTCGGCTCCATACAATTCCAGAGAGAGGCATTTAGCTTTATAGACTTGAATAAGGGCCCTCGTTGGTCTGGCGCCTAGCTTTCTGGCAAAACCCAGAACACCCACAGTGGCTCTAGATAAAACAATCTTTTTTGCTGTAATTTGGGTTACCCAAGAACCTTGGTCGTCAAAAAGAACGCCCAGATAAGGAAATGAAGATACCCTGGATAATTGGTGACCCCCACATTTAAACGTTTTAGACTTAGCAGATTTTGGACCAATAACCATAACATGCGATTTAGCAAAATTGACAGTTAAATCCAAGGCCTTCATAAAGCCCGCAAATGAATCTAGCAGTAACTGTAGGCCCACTCCCGTTCTTGCAAGTAGAGCGGCGTCATCAGCATATAAGAGTGCAGGGATTAAACATTTCCCTGCACGAGGGATATCATTACATGAGCTGATTAAGGCATTGTCTAATTCATTTATGTAAAGGGTAAAAAGCAGGGGTGCCAAAATGCACCCCTGTCTAACTCCATTAGATATAGGTATATCTTTTGTGCAATTGCCCGATTGATCGTACCGTACTGCAGCCGATAGATCCCTGTGAAGATCAGCTAAGAAGTAGACGATGTTTTTGTCTACTCCATGGGATAGGAGCAAGGACCATAGTTTTGACCTATTTACACGGTCAAAGGCCGATGATAGGTCCATAAAGGCTACCAACAAGGAACCCTTCTTGGCCACCGTGTATTTGCCTATTAAGAGTTGTAAATTTAGACATTGGTCTATGGTGCCCATCCCTTTTCTGAATCCGTACTGGACCTTGGAGAGTGTTCCTGTCTCCTCTAGCCAACCAGTCAATTGGGCAAGGACAACCCTCCCCAGTACTTTCACAGATAAATCTATTAAGGAGATTGGACGGTAACAGCTCGGATCACCTCTATCACCTTTTTTAAAAATAGGTATGATGACAGAATTCGCCCAAGTCAACGGTAGACCCAGTTGACATGCGTTAACGAAAACGTTAAATAAGATTTTAGACCAGATTTTTCTGTCTGATTTAAAAAGGTCAGCCGGGACTCCATCAGGTCCCGGCGCCTTATTACTTGTCATTTGCATAATGGCATGTGTGACCTCTAATTCTGTAAAGGATAGGGTATAATTCTCGGAGTTCAATATAGGCGTCACCCTAGGGCCATCTCCATCATACACCTGTTTGAAATGGCTAAACCACTTGTCTTCTTGAATACCGCAATCAAGCTCATTATTACTTTTACCATTAAAAAAAGGCTTGTTTACGATAGTCCAAAATTTGGCACTATTTTTAATGACATCAAGGGATAGAAGTTCGTCCCATGCCTCTTCCCTAATTTCATTTTTACGCTTATTCTGGGCCTTTTTGTAGGCTTTCCTGAATACAGCGATTTCTGCTCTGTCTGGTGGGACGGCTTTCAGAGCTCTCATTAACTTCCGTTGGGCTAATGAGCAACTGTGATCGAACCATTTCTCCCCAATCATGGGTTTGGCCTTGCAAGCTTTCTTAAGGTCACTATTTACCTGTGAACAAATTTTGGCATAGGCGGTCAAGATCACTTCGCCAAAAATCCCGTCCTGCAAACACGTATGCATTTCATTACCAACCTTTTCCAGCAAGTTCTCATTAAAGTCCTTTGGGACCACTTGACACCATTTCAGGCGACGTGTTTGGTCAGTTAGCCTTATATCCAGAGTTCTGGCAGTCGGATTGTCAGATTCTCTTTTCCTAAGATCGTCAGACAGAGTTATCTGGACAGGGTTGTGATCACTATAAGTAGACCAGATAACCTTATACCGACTTACATTATCTGCCAAGGTTGTATTGACAAAGATGTAGTCAATAGTGGAACCCAATTCAGTTCCTTTGTACGTTGGGATATCATTTAAATGGTTGACGGGGTGAACCAAAGCATTGTCGGCAAGGAGCTCTTCTAAATACATGCCCTGTGGTGTGTGTTCGAAATGTATATTTACTTGATTTGAAGGACCTAAACTGTCCCATACAAAACATTTGCTAAAACAGTGATGAACATTAAAATCGCCAAGCACTATAACCGAATAAGGGTTCTTATTATTTTCATTATACATTTGCAAGAAATCATATAGACTGACCAAATGTTCATTTGGTGTACTTTTAGTAAATGGATTATAAAAATTAACAATAAGCCAATTCCCATTAGAGTTGGATTGAATTTCCACTGCTAAACAGTGAGGCGAACCTGATGCCCATCTTTGCTGTATTTACCCTCGAGTGACAATGAAATGAGAGTGAGAAGTCCGCCCTTTGCCCTCCCCCGGCAAGAGACCACCGCAGGTGACCAAAAGGTAGAAAACCCATCCAACAAGAAAGTACTTTCGGTGTCCCAAGTTTCTTGTAGCCCAATGATTTCATGGCCTGATAAACTATCCCTCCATAAGGGATCATGGGCTTTGCTATTAAGGCCGGCTATATTCCAACTAAGGACACTTGTGCCTGCTGGCTGTATTGGAACAAAAGCTATGCTATCCACATTATCAACATTTACATTCCTCACTATTGTCATAGCATGAGTGGTGCCCTCAACACTCATACTTAACTCAGTTCCACTTAATCCCTGGTTCACCTCCAGTATCGGGGTTGAAACTTCCCTAGTGGATAGAGAGGTAACCCAATCATGGTGAAGTCAATCATTTGAGTCTAAATCACTCAGAGCTTGAAAACGGTTGAATGTAGCGATACCATGAGAAGACTGTCCATCAGGGCAACGTGCTCTACCCTCCAATGGTTCACTAATAGGTGGGTTTGTCTGTTGCCTATAGAAATAGCCCAATGGTCGAACACTAATACCCTGGACGGTATGAGGAAGCAAAGTAGCTTTTAATAGGATATTATTCACTAAGGAAGGATTTCTAAAATTTATTATGACACAATACCCCTTTGTTTTTTTACGAGAATGCCCTATCCATGAAACTCTTCTAGTAGTTGAGATCTGATGGGCCAAATGCACTGGAAATCCACACTGTTTATTTAACCACGAAACAGTTTTGTTCTTAAGAGATTCGTGGGGTTCTATTTTAATATTTTGAGAACCATCCTTCAGGGGAGGAACATTTGTTAACACTACAACAAAAGGGGCGCACTCAGAGGGTAAGTCTGGTTGCGCTCCACCTGTATGCATAAGCCTAGGTACGTGGTTACTCCTTGAACAGCTATCTAATGGTAATTTTTTTTGCATATTGGTCGTGGGTACAACAGCCGGGGGTTCAACACAGTTAGAAATTGCCTTTAAGGGTTTATGAGGGTCAACAGATCCACATGAACCCCCAACCACACTACAAGGTTTCACGGAGGAGTTATTACGAAGGGCCACAAGCTTACGTAAACCTTCAATCTCTACCGATAGTTCACCAATCTTGGCTACTAGGGGTTCAACTATTTTTATAATTTTAGCCTCCAAAAAGCCTACCAAAGAGTCTAATTGGTCGGGATCAATCTTAGTTGTTAGATTATTAGAAGAGGCTTCCTTCAAGGTGTCCCCAATTAAAGACGCAGAACCTGTTTTTTTATGGCTACTTCGTGCACCTCCCCGTTTCGGTTGAATGTATTTGCGGGATCTCAAAACTCTCTCTGTTGTCGGGTCCGGGGATACCTGTGAAGGAAACTCATTTACATCTTTTGGAGGGTCCCTATTAGCCTCAGGCAAATCTTGTTCAATAAGAACTAGATCGCCCGGGGTAACCAAATCATGATTATCATTGGAACTATTCACACCATGAGACGGAGGGGATGAAGTGGTGGATATATTATTCAGTGAGGGGGAGATGATAGTCGAGGTGTAACCTTGACCTAGAGATTTGCGCCTTTCACTATTAATTTTGGTAACTACTTTGACTAGGTAGTTGTCTAGGGTTGAAGCAGTGGCAGATTTGTTTCCCAACATTGGTTTAGACATGTTAAACAAGTCCCTACAAAATCCTAAAACAACAAATTAAACTATAACAATGTATGTTTATCACCAACACATACAATAATACAAGTCATCCAAATGAGGTGATTAAAATCAGCACTACAGCGTCTTGATTTCTAGGGATAGGCAGGGCACCCAGTCCAGAATATCGCGATTAAATACCTTGCGGCTTAATAGCGTGGCCCGACCCGGCCTCTCTCGGTCCTCTGAGGGCCACAGAGGGCCCGCCCTTTGCCCGGGCTTAGCCCGGCGCCGCCCGCACGCGTCCCGCGACGCGGAGAAAGCGGTCGATTTTTAAGCGCCTCCGGGCGCGTGAATGACGTCAGGGGCCCAGGGTAGTCTGGGGGCTGTAGTCTCCCCCGCTCCGAGCCGCGAGGTGCTGTGGCGGAGGCAGGGGAGAAACGCAGCCCAGGAGAGCCAGGAGTCAGCGACCGTGGGACCGGGCAGCAGAGCGTCCAGCAGAGCCCACAGCAGGTATAGGCACACCTTGTTTCCTCCTTTCCCGCTCCTCAGTGAAAGCGGTCGATTTTTAAGCGCCTCCGGGCGCGTGAATGACGTCAGGGGCCCAGGGTAGCCTGGGGGCTGTAGTCTCCCCCGCTCCGAGCCGCAAGGTGCTGTGGCGGCGGCAGGGGAGAAACGCAGCCCAGGAGAGCCAGGAGTCAGCGACCATGGGACCGGGCAGCAGAGCGTCCAGCAGAGCCCACAGCAGGTATAGGCACACCTTGTTTCCTCCTTTCCCGCTCCTCAGTGAAAGCGGTCGATTTTTAAGCGCCTCCGGGCGCGTGAATGACGTCAGGGGCCCAGGGTAGTCTGGGGGCTGTAGTCTCCCCCGCTCCGAGCCGCGAGGTGCTGTGGCGGCGGCAGGGGAGAAACGCAGCCCAGGAGAGCCAGGAGTCAGCGACCGTGGGACCGGGCAGCAGAGCGTCCAGCAGAGCCCACAGCAGGTATAGGCACACCTTGTTTTCTCCTTTCCCGCTCCTCAGTGAAAGCGGTCGATTTTTAAGCGCCTCCGGGCCAAATTTCAGTCAACAAATGTAATATTTTCAATCACTATGTTACTGAGAATCTCAGCATACTCAGATTCCCCATTGATAACTTGATGCATCCACACAACCTTTCATCGCTCCACCATCAAGTGGACTGACCCTATCATGCATTGAAATCATCAATATTCTGAACTCCTTCAAGAACACCAACTTTGAAGACAATATTCTACTCTGATCCATGCGTGAAGCTTTTTGAGAAGATGTCTCCTATCCCTGCTTAGCGTCATCAACCCCTTCATCAGTCAGAGGAAATTCTCAGATGCTCACTGGATAGGACACTACAGCACCATGTTTGAGAAATCGACTCTGGACTAACCCTCGGCGTAGTGGGCGTAGTGGGGCTACGCGGATGTCCACGGAGTCGCAAACAAACTTCGTGGAACTCCGTGGAGCTCCGCTACGCCACCCGCCTCCACCCTCCCTATTAACAAGTAAGTAAACATGAATTAAAAATACATTATAAACCACTTACCTCTGTACTGCGGCATCCCCGGACTGCAGTCCTCTTCTTCCTAGCTGTATTGGTAATCCTGGTTAAAATTGCGCATGCACGCGCCCCCGCACATGCGCATTTCTTGCGAGAAATGCACATGCACAGTTTTCACCAGGATTACCGATAGGGCGAGGAAGAGGAGGACTGCAGCCCGGGGACGCCGCAGTACAGAGGTAACTGGTTTTAAATGTATTTTTAATTAATGTTTACTTACTTGTTAATAGTGGGGGTGGAGGCGGGGGCTGGCCAACTCCGCTCCGCTGCAGAGTGTGCAGAGATTTGCCTTCTCCACGTTCTTCGCCGAACACGGAGAAGGCAAATCTCCGCGGGCAGAGTGGAGGTCTCCGCCCGGGGTTACTCTGGACCCATACAATCTTACCAACCACCATCCCTTCACACACCATCCAGAACTCACCAGCCAGACTCATCCTCAACCTCCCGCACAGAACTCAAATCAAACTACATCTCAGGGAACTACAGAGGCTCCTTATATAAAAACATGCTGAATTCAAACTCCTCACACACACATTCAAGGCACGACACAACTCAGGCCCTACCTACCTGAACAGGTGGATCTCTTACTACAAGCCACCCACACACCTCCAATCTGCAGGACTTCTACTCGCACACATCCCATGCATATACAGAACCAGATCAGGAGGACAGGTCTTCTCTTACATTCCTCCTAAAACATGGAATGAGCTCCCAATCTACATAAGAGCCTCCTCCTCTCTTCTTGAATTCCACAAGAAGCTGACGACCTGACTTTTCAATTTACCAACATATCGTAGGCAAGACTCGGCACACACACCTGCTCAGTGCCATGATATCATACCACATGGATGATAGTGTTCTTAAAAATAGACATAACACCTTTGGCTTTATACTCAGGGACAAACCAGTTGCCATCTAATTAATCATCAACAGGCCTAACAATTCAGCTTCAGATCAAACCACATCATAGAGTTAGTCATTTCTCAATTGGTTGGTAATGTCCTTCTCCTCAAAAATAGAAATTCCTACCTCCTGATACTGGTCAACCTCTCTGCAGCTTTCAACACTGTCGACCATCAAGCCTTGAGCCAAACTTTGGAAATGTGCTTAGGTTTCTCTGACAGACGTGAGCAGGTCTGCCTCTTATGTCAACACAAAAAGTTGATGGACGGAATGCTGAAAATTGTCAAACATTCACCTCCCGTACAGAGATCTGGTCCTACGTCCATCGGTTTTTAGCTCACCATGCCATTTCATGTTGGACCCAGCCATATGCAAATCAGTCTTGACCCTGTTCCTCATGGGAACAATCCAGCCAGAACTGTCAAGTCAGGTCCTACCTGGGTCGGAAACAAGCATCCTAGGACTGGTTTCAGGGTATCAGGAAGAACCTGGCCTAGCAGTTCGGGCTGGACTGTTTCCATGGAGAGCAAAGTCACGGCTGATTTGCAGATGGATGGGTCCAATTGGGATGGCATGGTGAGCAGAAAAACGATGGATTTAACCCAGATCTATGGCTGGGAGTTAATGTTTGATATTGTTCAGAATTCCGTCCATTATCTTTTTGTGCTACTACTGCCTCTTATGTTGTCAACCACCAAAATCTGATGCATACAGGTTCCAGAAGATCCCGGAATCACACCATCTCCCTCAGAATCCCACAGGTTTCCACACTTATCCCCATCTTCTTCCACGTCTACATGGAAACGCTCTGATCCACATTCACCCACAACAAAATTAAGATCCCTCAGTATGCCAAAGATACTCAGCTCAACTAAAACAGGAAATTAAAAAAAAAATGTGTGATGGATAAAGGGGAAGTGTACAATATACAACCGCATGAACAAGGAGTTAAACATTCTGAGTAAAAAGCAGTGGTCATGTGTGGTCCATGTGGTTGAGAACTAATGATCATGAGTAGTGCAGGGTCAAAGACCAAACTGAAAGGATGCAGAAATGGAAGCGATGTGTTTCAACAAAAGTAGTGTGTTGTTTTTGTTTACTGAGTTTTATATAGCGCAAACTTGACCCGAATCGGATATCAGAGCGCTTTACATAGCACCAGTTGCGTTACATGAGGATACATAAATTTTTTTTTTCTTTTTTTTTTGTAAGGCATGTTACCTAATAAAGCACATGGTCTGCCCCAGTGTTGTCAGTAATGGGAGCTGAGGGTAGATCCGGGGAGCCAAGGGCAGTTAGTGGCATAATATGCAGCATTAACCCCCTGCTGGAATTCAGATTAATTTTTCTGTGCCTGAGACCTTGGCCTGGGACTGAACTCATTTCACACAAGTCATTCTTGTCACTTTCCATTTTATGCCAATTCCTTGAGTGAGCGCCTAAGTGTTTGCACACCCCAGAATAACCTTCCAATAGAGTGCATGGGCCCAGATTTGGAGTGACGCCAATCACAGTATCGCAAGCACCCTTCTAACAATCAGTGTTTAGCCGGTGTCTTGCTTTGTCACCGATATCAGTGTAAGACTTTCATAGCATAAACAGATCACACTCAGTGACAGTAATCAGTGACAGGACCAGGCAGGAGCAGTGTGAGGACTTCCAGCTCTTCAGCTAAATTAGAATTTTGCCCATCGGAGTGCTCGCAACAGGGAATAGGCAAGGTTGCGGCGAGGCTTTGGCAACAATTTGGCACCACCAAAAAGGTACCTTGCCTTGTGGATCTATTTGTCAGTTGGCAATTCTCCAATGGTCACATGTACTGAAATCATAAGTGCTTGTGTTAATGCACAAGAACTGCTGTTGCACCACTACCCAATGCCAGATATAATTACATTTCAGTGTTGGAGGCGAAATCCCAGTGAACATAAGTACCAGATACAAAATCTCACAGTGGCCCTCAAATAGGGGCTTCCATCTTTGTATCAAAGTCAGGCCACAATAAAACGTTATTACATTTTTCCCAAACCTCAACACTCTGTGGACCACAACAAGGAAGAAACCGCCTTTGATCTGCTGCGTAGGACCCTGCTCCGAACAGACCACCTAGACCAAACGGTAGGTTCACACAGGAACAAGTTACCACCCCACAAATGTCAGTGCCGGAGACACACACAGCCCTAATACAGTTTCACATCTGGCCCAGGATCTATCTGCAAGCTGTAGTGCTAGGGTCAGTCCATCCCCGCAACCCATTACCCTCCTCTAACTAATATGAAAGCCAACTTACAATCTTTGAAACCACAAACCAGCAAAGTCCTACCCAGGAGATCTATGAAATATGGAACCTACTACTGAGAATGCTACTCAGGACGTGTCTACATCGTATGTATTTGGTGCACCTATGAATCAATAGATTTTAGCCTTGTCTCTCTTATCTTGACACAAGCTCTTCTACACAAGTTCTCCATTCACACTTCCTCAAGCCCTCCTTAGAGACTCAACATGAGATCTCAAGACTCCTCCTGGCTAACTAGTTATGCGACTACCAATATTTATTTTACCAGCATTTATTTTTAAGATGTTTCCCCGTTTATTTACTCTTTCTCTATTTCTCTCCTCATTTTTTCTCTGGCTCTCATCCTCTTGCCCTAACCTTTCTGTCCTCTCTCCCACGTGTACTTCTGTATTTAAGGCTTTTTTCACGTCATCACCTTCAGGACTTTATGATTCCTTATTAGGTTTATGCCTTGCAAGTGCTTCCTGTTAATTGTGCGTATCCCATTTCGATCCCCTCTGATATTTAATGAGCTGTTTTGCACGTGCAGTTTTCATCATTATTGTTCTGGCTGCCTGACTGTCTATTGTAATTTTTTCCTTGTTCTTGAAAAGCGCTCTCGTGCGCTCGGCTCAAGTTTGTGCTATACAAACCTGCATAAAAATGATATAAAATGAGTTCATACTCATCCAATCAACTCTAACCTTCAACCATACTCTCTTTCAACCACAAATGCAAGCTCTGAACCACAACTCACCCGTCAAAGCATGCTCACAGTCAAAACGACAAGAACAACAGCAGGATGACAGCAGACATAGAAGAGGCTTCACAAATTAACAAAGTGATGCAGCATGATACCGCAGTGGCTGCATTTGAATAACCCAATTATAAGTGCATAATGTGTAAAATAAATAAATAAATAAATGAGTGCAGGGCCCAAGGTTTATCCTGGGAGCTGCAGCTGCATTTGCCGAATTTCAGGGTTGCAAATACCAGGGCTATCGTGTCTTGATTCCACGTCTTGCTTCTTTTTCCACCACCTTACAATTCCTGCTTCTCTGTCTCACTCCTGCAGGTTCTTAATCAACCCCGATTTTTAGGTCTTGCCTGACCCAGCGCATGCGCTGGTCTGGCGAGACTTATTGAGAGGGCTCCAAAAAGTGCTACCAGGCCAGCCTAGAGCTACAGTGCATGTGCGCGGGCGCCACTTTTACCGCAATTACTTTCACCTTAGTGGACTCACGGCCGATTTGATGTTTGATCGCGATCACTTTCACTTTTGCGGCCGCTTGGCATAGCCAATAGGTCTCGCTTTTGGGACCTTATAAGTGTTTAGTTATGCAACTGTTGCATGGCTAAACACTTATAAGCGAGACCGAGAGGCGAGACCTATTGGCTATGCCAATGCTTGTTTCCTTTGTCCCTTCACTATTTTAGGTTTCGCCAGCAGAATTCGCTTGTGCGGACTGCAATCTATTGTAGACTAAGACCTTAATGGGGGCTTTCGGCCCGCCCATTACTTACCACTGGTTGGCTTGCACATCACTCTTGTTTCCTTGCTTCTGATTGATCAGTGGCTCCTTGCTTCCTCCTGGGCTTCGAGTTTCTCTCCCTGTAGTGGGGCATTACCCAACTACAGTTTCCTGACTACGGTCAGTGTCCTTCTACTTGCTGTGTACGTCCCGAGGTACTTCTTTATTTACTTTCAGACATGCACTCTCCAAGAGTGCATGTGGCTGCAGGACACCCATCCTCCCTCTGTTGTCTGTGGCTTTCCTGACTCCCTCCCACCTTCTGCCATCTGTGGTCTTGCCCAAACCTCTCTCCCCCACCTCCCTTTAATTTTGCTTGCCCCCATCCCACTCTTTGTTTTTTTGTGCCTTCCCACCCACCTGCTTCCATTCCTCCTCTTCCATCAATTCCCTCTACCAACCCCCTTGTGTTGCCTGCATGTCCCGCCCTACTCTCCCCTTCAGATGTCCACCCCTCCCCATGCCCCCATCTGCTCTCCCGTACGGCATTAAAAAAAACGTTAAGACGCCAAGTAGGTCTCTCACAGCTATTTAGCTTTGCTAATGTTTTCAGAGATGTAGCACAGCGGCGCCGGCTGCTCTGCAACATGGCTTAAATTACAACAAAAAAGCTCTATGACCAGGTCAGTGCCTGTTGCGCCATAGCACTTTGTTTTTTATTTACTTTCAGCCATGTTTGCACAGCAGTCCATAAAATCATTGACAACACCAATAGGTCTTGTATAGGCGAGCCTAGTGTCTCTGCCAATGTTTGAATTTTCCTTTTTATTCCACTGTGCCAAAGCCTTGTAAGGAAATAAGTCCCAGTACTAAACAAGCATTGACAAAGCCAATAGGTTTTGCCTGCGTGGTAGCTATTGGCTTTGCCAATGTCTCTTTGTCATGTTGTACTGCAGAGTGGAATGAAGTAGAGTAGATGAGTGGGGTGCGGTGGTTTGGGGTGGTGGCGTTAAGTGGAGAAGAGTGGCTTGGAGTGGCGTGCCATCGAGTGGAGTGGCATAGAGTAGAATTGAGTAGAGTAGAGTGGCGGAGAGCGTAATGGGGTAGACTATAGTGAAGTGGCATAGTATAGAGTGGTTTGGAATGGAGTATAGTGGACTAGAGTGGCTTGGAGAGATGTTGAGTAGAGGGGCATAGAGTAGAGGGGCATAGAGTTTAGATGCATAGAGTCAAGGGGCATAGAGTGGCACTGTATGGAGTGGGGTAGAGTGGCAATGTGTAGAGTGGCATGGCATAGTGTGCCATAGAGTGGCATAGAGTAGAGTACTATAGAGTGACATAGGATGGGGTAGCATAGAGTGTGGTGGCATAGAGTGGAGTGGCATAGAGTGGTGTGTAGTGGCATAGAGTGGAGTGGCATAGAGTGAAGTGGCATAGAATGCAATGGTGCAGATTAGAGTAGCTTAGAGTGCAGTGAAGTAGAGTGGTGTAGAGTAGAGTGACGTAGAGTGCAGTGAGGTAGAGTGGTGATTCAGTACGGTGGCATAGAGTACAGTGGTGCAGAGTAGAGTGCAGTTGTGTAGAGTAGAGTGGTGTATAGTGCAGTGGCGTAAAATAGAGTGTTGCAGAGTAGAGTGGGGTAGAGTGCAGTAGCATGGAGTGGAGTGCAGTGCTGTAGATTGCACTGACTTAGATGCAATGGCAGAGTGCAGTGGTGTAGAGGGCAGTGGCAAAGAGTAGAATTGTGTAGAGTGCAGTGTCGCAGAGTAAAGTGGTGAAGCATACAATGCGGTATAATAGAGTACAGTGGTGCAAAGTAGAGTGGTGCAGAATGTAGTGACATAGAGTGGTGCGAGGTAGATTGGGGTGACATGGAGTACAGTTGCATAGAGTACGAGGGTACAGAGTGGAGTACACTGCTGTAGAGTGGTGCAGAGTAGAGTGCAGTGGCCTGGAGTGCAGTGGCATAGAGTAGAGTGGTGCAGAGTAGAGTAAAGTGGTGCAGAGTAGAGTGATGCAGTGTAGACTGCAGTGGTGTAGAGACAATAGCGTAGGGTGCAGTGATTTATAGTGCAGTGGTGCAGAGTAGAGTGGCATAGAGTGCAGTAGCATAGAGTAGAGTAAATAAACGTACCTTGCCGCCGGGTCCCACGTCTCAGCGCCTGCTCTCCTGCCTCCAACTCCAGGAACAGGAAGCAGGCAGCCAGTCTCCCTCCCCTTAACCAATCACAACACTGCAATGCAGCATTGAGATTGGTCTGAGCACTGTGGCACGGTGCTCAGCCAGGGGCTGGAGGGGTGGGCATGTACTCCATGCAGGCTGTAATGCAGCCTGCATGGAAAACAGGGAAAGTGCACATGACTTTTAGGGCGGCCCAAGAGAGCTGACCAAACAGTCATTGCGCACTTAGGAGTGGACAAACCACTCCTCCTCTGCCCTGCTCCGAGAGCAGAGCAGCCCCACCAGCCTGTAAAGCAGCAGGACACAAAGCATAAAATGATAATAACTCTAAGTTCTGATAAGTTTTTGTTTGTACTTGGCACTGCTTAAAAGCCGAGTGGCGACGCTCCTCCGCCAAAGTGAAGGAGCCGCCACTGGCATAGAGTGCAGTGGCATAAAGTGCAGTGTCGCAGAGTAGATTGGTGTAGAGTGGTGCAGAGTAGAGTGATGGAGAGGTGTAGAGTGGTGCAGCAGCGTAGAGTGCAATGGCATAAAGTTCAGTGTTGTAGACTGCAGTAGCACAGAGTGATGCAGAGAAGATCAGAGTGGCATGGAGTGCAGTGGCTTGGAGTTCAGAGGCGTGGAGTGCAGTTTCGAAGAGTGGTACAGAGAAGAGCAGAGTGGCAGAGAATGCAGTGGTGTAGATTAGAGTGACATAGAGTAAAGTAGCATGGAGTAGAGTGCTGTAGAGTAGAGTGCAGTGTCATAGATTGGGAAGAATACAGTGCAGTGGCGTGCAGTGGCATAGAATAGAGTTCAGTGGTGTAGCGTGCAGTGGCATAGAGTGGTGCAGCGAAGAGCAGCGTGGGGTAGAGTTCAGCAGCATAGAGTAAAGTGGCATAGAGTGTAGTGAAGTAGAGTGCAGTGTCATGGAGTAGAGTGGTGTTGAGTGGCATGGAGTAGAGTGGTGCAGAATAGAGTGGAGTAGAGTAGAGTGATGCAAAGACATAGAGTGGTGCACAGAAGAGCAGAGTGGCTTGGAGTGCAGTATGTGGAGTATTGTGGTGTGGAATGTAGTGGTGTAGAGTGGTGCAGAGAAGATCAGAGTGGTATAGAGTGCCGTGATGTGGCGTAGAGTGACTTAGAGTACAGTGGTGTAGAGTGCAGTGGCTCAGAGTGGTGCAGAGTAGAGTGCAGTGGCTTGTAGTGCAGTGCCATAGAGTGCAGTAGGGTAGCAGTGGCGTAGAGAGCAGTTGTCTAGAGTAGAGTGGCATGGAGTAAAGTGGCATACAGCGGTGCATAGTAGAGTGCAGTGGCATAGAATGCTGTGGGATCGAGCGGTGCAGATTAGAGTGTAGTAGTGTGGAGTGGAGTGGTGTAGAGTGCAGTTCCGTAAAGTGGTGCAGTGAGCAGCGGAGTAGTATGGAGTGCAGTGGCGTGGAGTGTAGCGGCTTCGAGTGCAGTGGCATAGAGTGGTGTAAGGAAAAGCTGAGTGGCATGAAGTGCAGTGGTGCAGAGAGAAGTGGCATACAGAGAAGTGGTGTATAGTAGAGTGGCATAGAGCAGTGTAGAGTAGAGTGCAGTGGCATAGAGTAGTGGAGATTAGAGTGCAGTGGCGTTGAGTGCAGTGGAGTAGAGTGCAGTCATGTTGAGGTGTGCAGAGAAGAGTAGAGTGGCATAGAGTGCAATGGTGTTGAGTAGAGAAGCATAGAGTGCAGTGGCGTAAAAGCAGATTGGCATAAAGTGCAGTGGCGGAGAGTGGTGCAAAGCAGAGTACAGTGGTATGTAGTGCAATAGCTGAGTATGGAGTGACGTAGCATAGAGTGCACGGTATAGAGTGCAGTGGCATAGAGTGTAGCAGCGTAGAGTGCAGTGGTGTCGAGTAGAGTGGTACAGAGTGGAGTGCAGTTGTGTTGAGTAGAGTGGTGCAGAGTAGAGTGCAGTAGGGTAGAGAACAGGGTGAGGGAGGGTAGGAGTGAAAAGAAGCTACATGGCCGGGGATATGGGAGACAGACTAAAAACACAATCACTCATATGGAGTGCTTGAAACCTCCAAAAAAAGTAGCTCCAAAAACGGGTTCAGTGGATCAACACAAGTACTTGGTTCTTGCTTTATGGGAGGGTCAAACACAAAAAGAAGACACTAGGCGTGCACGCTGTACCAAAGGGGGACAAATTAAATGAGAGTGACGTTGAAGCTAGCACATGGTACGTAATGGGCGGGCAATAAGCCCAATGTCTGTAAACAACATGTCTCACAAAGACAGCACCTGCAACCACCAGCACAAATTAAGCACTACAGTGGAAGACCATTTAATTTAGCCATGTATTTATGGCAACGTCACACGGTGGTGACTTCCCTCAACACCACCATAGTTACTATTATTATCATTATCTGAAAGTAGATATCCTACACTCCCATCTGCAGCAGTGCATTGTGCTTGCATTGAAAGCAGACCTCCATATCAGTGCTGGAATCTTACACTCCCATCTGCAGCAGTGCATTGATCCTTGTATTGAAAGCAGACCTCCATATCAGTGCTGGAATCTTACCCTTGTACTGAAAGCAGACTTCCATATCACTGCTGGCATCTTACACTTCCATCTGCAGCAGTGCATTGTCCTTGTACTGACCCTCAACATCAGAGATATTAATCACAGCCCTTTGTACCTTTCATTTGCTGCACAGAGGTTGCACCTAAGGAGCTGGTTATAAATTCACAGTGTTGAGCAAGAGTCTAGACTTGGAAACGAGGCCAAGACCTTTTTGCTCAGATAATCTGCATACTACATAAAAAATACAGAATTGTAATTTGCCTTTCTCTTATTAATGCAGAGCTGTCCAGAAAACAACACAACCCCTGTGCAGGCACATTCTGCACACGAAATAAGGTAAGCATGTTTACTGTCTATTTTTAAATCTGATATATTTATGGTACAGAATTTGGTGCACAAACAACCCTGCCACTTTGGCCGCTATTTCGAGTCTGGGTGTCCACGGACCACCAGAGTAGCGGGGGTGTGGTAGTCTTCCAACCGCCCTATTACTATTAGGGTGGTCGGACTGCCATTGCCCTGCCGCAGCCGTCAGGGAACTGCCGATTCCTGGGGGTGTTGCGGTGGTCAGGAGCCAGTAATATGCTTGACGGGACAGCCGCGGTCCTGGCACGCATATTACGATTTTCCTCTCCACCACAGTTTTCTTGCACTTCCTCCTCCATAAAAATTGGGCCGGGAAGAAACAAAGGAGGGCCCCCCTGTGCCTCTGCGCCATGGGGTGCATACAGGGGAGCACAAAAAGTGCCCCCCTGTTTACATGCATCCCAGTTCCTGCATGGGTTTAGACTTTTTGGCGTTCCCATTGCGGTGCCCATTTTTAAGGCACCCCTGTGAGAACGTAAAAAAAGGCCTCCAGACACAAGAAATACTCGTAAGCTGGAGCGCGGCCCGACCTTGGGATTGGCGGTGCAGCGGCGACCGGACCCAGTACCACACCGCCAAACTCGAATCAGGCCCTTTGTGTTTCCAAGAGCACATTTCTTTTAAAGAGTCACCAACAGGTAATCAAAAATAAGGAGATTACACGCATTTATTTGCAAACTGTAAATAAAAGAAACATTATGAAAATTAAAATAGAAGAAATGTTAACAGCATCAAATAAAGAATACAAAGGAAATTCCCTACCTTTTCTACAATTTAAAAAATAGTAATTTTTATAATATTGTCATCGATTTTGTAAATATCTTGTAGACTCAACAATTGTGCCTGGCACTATGTTTACAACTGTTAAACAACGTATTTTAAATAAAACAATTATCATTAACAACTCTCCCATAATACTGGAGCTATATGCAGGTAATTTTTGTTAATTTGTCTATACCTTTATATTTTCTGGTAAAATATTAGCGTACACTAACCAGAAATATGTTCTTCTATTAAGCTATGCCTGGATTGGTAAAGATCTGATTATTTTTATTCAAGGAAGCCACGTGGCAGTCATTGACCACCAATCCAAGGAGAAGAGAAACATACAAAGGTCCTCCTCAGACAGAAAGATAGGGATTGAAGGAGATGGAGTTCATATTTGAAGGCTTCTTGTCTGAGACAAGGGTGGTACCCTCTAGTGGTCCCTCAATTCTTCAAGGGGACCCCATACACCTCAAGGCCAATGAATAGCTGTGAGATATGGGAGACTCAGGGCCCCTCATCACATTCTGCAGTGGGTCCCATCATGTTGTGCTACACCAGTGGTCTGGGAGACCTGCACAAAGCGGTTAAATGGTACATAAAGCATGCTAAGAGGAGCCCTATGACTTCTAATAAACAGATATGTAGAATTTGTTTATAGGTGTCCTTAAACCATGCCCCCCCTTGCCCTGATATGTTCTCCTGTAGACCAGCATGATGGTCTACAGAACATACCGAATCCAGTGGAAAATCCACTCACGGAATGTCATCCACAGCGCTTTCACCGTGGTGGAGAAAAGTCTGCTGGAGGGTTATACATCAGATTTAGCACTTTCTCCACTAATTTGTGGATTGCTGTGGTACTGTTCAAGTCCATCTCAGATTCTGTGTGCTTGGAGGCCATCTCCCCAACAAAGACATATTTGAACCACACTCTGTGCAGATTCCCTGCCTTGAGCCTGTCCTATAATATTTGTAAATATCCTTCCACACATGGGCGGTGCTCGCTTCCAGAAGAGAAAGCTTAGATCTCACCCTCTCTGAGGACCCAATGCAGAGCCAGAGGAGCCCACTTGAGATTGGTATAAGGCCCACTGTCTATTCATGCTTTACACTCCACTAGCAGCCCTGGGCTATAGAAATATTGATGTCAGGATAAACCAAAACATTCTGTTGCCCTGCCATTATCTTTTTCATCACACAGTCTCATCTTGCCCCTCTTTCTTCCTTTCTCTGGCTATCTTCTCATTCGTCCTTTGCTGTCCTTATGCCCCAGGTTCTCAAACTTCCTCTGTCAGACACTCTTGATCCTATCACTATCACATCTTTTTCACAATGTGCCTTTTTCTCCTTCCCATCTTTCAGTCCAGGGATGCACTCACTCAGCCTGTGTAAAGGACACCCACCAGTGTGGGGTGAAGCTTGTTGTTTCTCTGGTGTGAATAGAGGTGTGCACATGCACCCACCTAGCTCCCCAGAGGCACATCCAAAAAAGAAGGGACAATGCTACCATTGATTTGGTCTGGAAATCCATCAAACTGACCTCTCGGTTGCCCTAGCTGTAGATTGAAGAGGGCCCTATCGGTAGAATGAAGAGGTCCTGATCACATAGGGACTGGGTAGAGGGAGAAGTAAAATAGCTCTTCATTCACTGACTCTGGTTAGCTAAAACCAATGGGCCAAAGATATGGTCTCCTCTTGGCCCTGCAGGACCTTGCTGCTAATTAAAGAGCAATAGCACTAGAATACTATTGACGTTAAATCAAAGTCATAGTGGACTTGTGAGACTCAGACTATTAGTGGGGCATACCCTGGATGATAACAAAACTGAATGGGGGATAACCGCAGTCACTAATGTGAGAGCTGAATGTGACAGGGAAATGCCAAAGAAACACTAGAGCCCCGACCTCAATGGAGGGTTTTGTAATTGTTTATGGATGTCTTATTTTCCTTTGCGTGGTATGCAGTAGAAATAAAATACTTATTGTTTCATAAAAGTGAGTATCTGTCTGGACAGTTATTTGTTGCTGCTGCTGCACGCATTTTGAGTTGTGAGTCTGTGTTCATTAATCTGTATCCACCCCCTCACCGCCTTCAAGGAAGCCTTGGACTGCTCAGACCATGCTATCCTGATAGTCAAGTGCAGAAGGGGTACTTGGCCCGGTTGCTCAGAGTCCCTAGTAAGTAGGTCCTCAGGACATCAGGAGTAAAAGGCCTCAACCCCCACGTTTGGCCCAGTGGCCCCTGCAATTTTTATTTTCTAAAATTAAAAATCTCCTTTTGGGATTTTGTTTTGGAAGAAACAAAAACTTGTTAAAGCCGTCATGTTTGACAGAGCCTTCATTCAAACTTTTAACTCATTGGCTGCTGGGCCAGTGGACAACTCTAAATTCTAATGACATGTACTTCATCTGGGCGACACTTACCCTAAAGGAGCACAATCCATACTCCAAAGTCAAAATCAAGCCCTGACAGTGGCCTTGCCTACAGGCAAGGGGCATACTGGAAAATTACGAACACAATGAGCAAGAATGTGTGTGCACCATTTAAGAAGCTTCTCTTTTTGATGGGCATGATGGCGGACGCGTTTTAGGGAGGCTCTGCCCGTGATCCGCAGATCCATCATTTCTCCGGCACGCAGCAGCGCCATCGAGCCGGCAGAAGCACCCCACCAGTGCAGTGGTGTTGTTCGCTGACTTGTTCGCGAACTGTGTAGCAGGTTTGGAGCCTACTGTGTACGCCACGCAATGGCCGCCTGAGCTGGAACAGCGACATTGCCCTGCGCTGAGGACCGAGCGGCTGCGGCGGGAGCAGGTTCACAATGACCGATCCACGGGTCTGCGACGGTGATCCCCAGACATAAGCTGAGGTGCGGGGTCCGGTCGTGCCCTTTATGAGGATCAGTGCTTGTTGGGCCCGGCTGGGAACCGCTGTGAGGCCCTAGGACGTGGAACGCAGCCCTTGGTGGTCGCGGAGGGCCGGGTGTGGCCCTGCTGAGTGGAGGCGGCTTCTGGAGGTGCAGCAACCCCTCGGACATGGACTGAGGTGTGGGGTCTGGTCGCGCCCTCTGTGAAGACAAGTTACTGTTGGGCCCATTTGGGAACCAGCACGCGGCCCCGAGACACAGCATGAGGCTCTTGGTGGACGCGGAGGGCCGGGTGCGGCCCTGCTGACTGGAGGCGGCTTCCGAGTGTTGGCGGCAGAACATACAAGTCCAGCTAGGACCCAGCCTTGAGGTGAGGAGCAGTGTGTGATTGCTGCCCCCCAATGGCAGGCTGGGGACTAGTGAAGCACCACCCACTGGATGCCAGTTGTGGGTTGCCCCAGGAGCAGCGCTGCTGGAGCCTTCGGGGCGGTGTATGGTGTAGGACTCTGTGGCAGTTTGGTCTGGACTGTTCCCATGGGGCACAAGGTCAAGACTGATTTGCATATGGCTGGGCCCAAACTGGGGTGGCGTAGTGGGCAAAAGAACAATGGATTTAACCCAGATCTTTTGACTGGGGGCGAATGTTTGCATTGTCAGCATTCCGTCCATCATTTGTTTGCTGTAACACTTTTCGTCCTAAGTGGGATGGGTATGCCCAGACAAGGGTCCCTTGCTCACTGTGCCACTGGGTTTAAGCTAGCCTTGCTGAAGAAGGGTGACATACCCTGAAACTGGTCCCAGGATGCTTGTTTCCGGTCCAGGGAGGACCTGGCCTGGCAGTTCGGTCTGGACTGTTCCCATGGGGCACAGGGTCAAGACTGATTTGCATATGTCTGGGTCCAAACTGGGGTGGTGTAGTGGGCAAAAGAACAATGGATTTAACCCAGATCTTTTGACTGGGCGAGAACGTTTGTATTAGCAGCATTCCATCCATCATTTGTTTGCTGTAACACGTAGGAATCTGTGGCAGCAAAGGAAGCGGACTGGACTGGGCCCTGCCTTCCTCTTGGGAGCAAAAGCGCGGAAGGAGCGGAGGCGATTGACGCCGGCGCGTTGGATATCAGCCACGCTGCGCACTTCATGTTGGCAGACTATTGAACTGTGCGCACCTGGCCAGGTGGGCAGATAATTGCCATGGGACTGCTATCTGACACAACACACTAAGCGCACCCCTGCTCCTCGGGGCACCGGCAGAGTGTGAGGCGGGGTACCAGCGCGACGGAGTGGCAGTAGAACACCTGAAGACCTGCCGCAAGTGGTAATAGTAGCTCACTTTCCTGGGAGTGCGCTGAATTGCGAACTGAGGCGCAGTCTGGAGGCTGAGGCTAGCTCCCCTGTACTAGACTAGCGGAGTGGGTGTGCGGGTCTTGCTGCATAGACGAGTGGGTCAAAGTATGATACGCGCCTACCCGTCGGACCTTGCTGACGTATTCCTTCTACGATACGGCCGAGTGCAAGGGGCCACAGGGAAATTGGCTCACTCCCTGTGCAAGGACCGTTGCATCCTCAGTGAGATGGGTAGGCACAGGCACGGTTGTGGTACCCGCGCGTTCGGCGTCGGGCCCAGCACAGTCAGATCAGGAATCCACAGCATCTGGGGCCTCCAGAGTTACCAGTCTGGAATCAAAGATAGACTCTGTGCTACACGCGGTGATGCAGATTGGAGAAGCGTTGACACAAACTCGTACATCCCTTGAAGGCCGCATTGACAAAGTAACGTCGGACTTCACGCTCCTGCATGCGGACCACAGGAGCTGACTGGACGGGTTCACGACTTGGAGAAGGAGGTGAGAGAGGTGACCCCAGCAGTCGCGACAGCGTCTAAGGAAGTTAAAGCCCCCATGACCCAGCTCCACTTGATGGAGCGCAGAATGGATGATGCAGAAAGCTGATCGCGGTGGAACAATGTGCATGTGGTGGGTCTGCCGGAGGGCACTGAAGGCAGAGATGCAGTGGCGCATTCCGAGGTCTGGCTGAAGTCCCTGATACCTGAGGGAATGCTCTCTCTTTTCTTTGTGGTGGAAAGGGCACATAGGGTGCTGTCGGCCGCCCTCGACCAGGCGCTGGGCCAAGACCTTTCCTGATCTGCCTCATTAATTTCAAAGATAGGGACACAGAGCTTCGGGAAACCAGAAAAAAGAACACTATCAAAGTGGGCAACTCGCAGGTCATCTTTTTCCCAGAGTACGCCCTTGGTGTGCAGTGGCAGCGGAGTACATTTCTAACTGTCAAGAGAGGGATGCGTGATCTATATTTGCAATACTCCCTCATATTCCCGGCTCAGCTGCGAGTGGTTGCGGATGGATCCACGCACTTCTTTGATAAGGCTGAGGACGCATGGGAATGGCTTGAATCTCAAGGGCACCACACTTCGCCAAGTCAAAGGCAAGGCAATGCAACCTTGCGGATGGGAACTCGGAGAGGCCGTCGAACTAGGCGTAGGTTACGTGCAGCGGAATCCCTGGCACAATCGGTGGCTCCTTCGGATCACAAACAGGTCCTTCGGGAGAGGAGAAATGCACTGCAGGCGGTGGTGGACTTGAGAGATCAGCGGAGCAGCGGAGATGCTGATGCCTCTTCCGAACAGTCGCAGAGTGAGGACAGCACACAGGCTATATGGCCGACTCCAGAGGACTTGCAGACACTTCTGGATGTAACGCCCCAGACTGCTGATGATATAATATAGCGGCATAGCGTAATTAATGGACACGCAAGTATTGTATTGCATGGTCGTATAGCTATAGGCCACTTGCATTTCACGTGTGGCTCATGCCTGGATTGCCTTACCACACTACATGGAAGGACACAGTTGGATGGCTCTCACTGACAGGGGATGAGTGCCAGTCTGCCGACCACGTATGCACACTATGCAATGCTGCGCAGCGCACATACATACACACATTAAAAGGATCCAATACCACACACCCCATTCCTTGCCAGATTAGCTAACCCCTCCTCCTAATAGGATTATAGCATCACTTGTTGCCGTGTTTTGCCTCTGGGCATTTTTGTCAGTTTGGGCGGACACATGTTGTTACTCTGCCCTACCCCACTTAACCCGATTACGAGTTCCCCCCGCATTCCCTGTTCGAGTTACCACACTCCTACCTGCCTGGACACTGCAGCTATTCTTTGTAAACACTAATGATACCTCGTGCCACAGCTCTGTCCTTGGCGCTAGTGGCAGCCTGCGCCTCGTACTACTCATTCAACATGTCCATTGCCTCCCACACATGTAATCACTTGGAATGTTAGGGGGCTCCACACATCAGCCCACAGAAATGGAGCGTACGCATATCTTAAGCGGCATTCCGCACATTTGGCACTCCTGCAGGAAACGCACATCTCCCAACCGGAAGTCAGTAGATTGCACCAGAGGTGGAGGGGTCAAATATTAGCCACAGGTTACTCAGCTTATACCAGAGGAGCTCTGATTTGGGTGAGGCCTAGTACCCAGTTTGAATCAGAGGAGGTCGTTATAGATCCCCATGGTAGATACGTGCTGGCCAAAGGCTGTTTAAATGGGATACATTTGGTGTTGGGGTCTTTATACGCTCTTAACATGGATCAGGGGGCTTTTTGGCAGACGTTGACGGATCACCTCTCACGCTGGTTTCACATTCCCTGGTTACTGGGAGGAGCTGTTAACACAGTCTTAGACACGACGCAGGACAAGTAATTCCCGCCATTGCCACAGACGGCTGCGTCAACCAATGCTAGGAATCTAGGGGAATGGCTATGCAGTTGGGATCTATTAGATGTATGGAGAGCTATCCACCCGCAGGCGCAGAGATATTCGCAATACTCACACCCACACAGACTGCATGTACGTATAGATCGTTTTGTTGCAAATGCAGCGTTGTTAGCGAGATGTCTCACTGTGAATTACCATGGCAAAACACATTCCAACCATAGCCCACATGCGATGACACTGGGAGGTGAGGATGGGGGACCAACCTCTCATCTATGGAGGCTCCATCCTCTAGCACTAGAGGACCAACTGTTTAGAGCAGCAGTACATACAGCGATAGACACATACTTTGACCACAATACGGGGTCAGTCACAGATGAGAGCATTCTATGGGACGCATGTAAGGTGGTGGTTAGGGGGTGTTGTATGGGGCTGAGTTGGAGCATTAGGAAGCAGCTGGACACAGAGGTGAAGCGAATTGAAGACTCACTGACTCAATTTGAGGCTGACTTAGCGTGGGGCGCTTATACGCAGCTCAACATCGATGCACAGAGGGCTCAACTTGCTGAGGTGATGGAACGTCTACGTTGTTTGAACTATGTGTCACACTCCTGACCCCCACTTAGTGGCATTCCTTATTTCCTGCCTCATCTACTTTTACAGGTACTAGCTGTGTGTCCTTGGCATGCCGTCATTGCATACAGAGTTAAACCATGAGCAATTAAATAAAAACATCTATATAACTCTAAACAGTGAACCCCACTGCCCGGAACATTTACATGAAAACCATGCGCCACCTCATGTCCTATAGCTATAACTCATCCTTTGCGGCAGAACAGCCCACCCAACTATGACTACTATTCTTAATGCATATCCTGGTGTCCTGTACCATCCAGTTTGTAATGATCATCACTCAGATGGTGTGTGTTGATGCTCGGGGGCTAATGCCACAAATGTATTGATTGTTTACGCACCGCTTTAATTAGTATGGTGACACAAATACGTATAACTGTACTGTATACAAGGATTATAGCAATGATAATAATAATAATCAAAACAAAGTTAAACAAAAAAGAAGCTTCTCTTTTTTATAAAATGTTGGTGCTAATGTACACATTATGTTACTTTATGTTGTGTTACCCAGTATTATTTATAAAGCGCATGTACACCAAAAAGGTTTAATGGCGCTAAGTAAAAAGAGGAAACACATTCAGGCTTAGCCATATGCTGGTTTAAAAAGCCAGGTTTTTAGGAGTGTCCTAAATCTTGGGTATAAGGTTGTAGCTCTAATGTCAGGGGGGGAGAAATTTCCATAAGTATGGAGCAATCACAGAAAATCTGGCACCACCCAATCTCTTCCTTTTGTTCTTGGGGACAGGTAATAAGTGCTGATCTGAGATTGCTTTTTGGGGTCTAGCTCTGATCTCTGGAGGAGACAAAAGTCGGACTTTAACCATGAAGTTATTTAAAAATTATACAACCAGTTATAAAAATGGTCCGCTGGGCAACTGGGAACCAATGTAACTTTCCCATCAAAGGATTAACATGCCAATATCTTGGCTGACACCAGACCAACTTAGCTACCTGGTTTTGTACTATCTGTAACCTCTGATTCAGTCCTTTAGGCAGTCCCAGATAGAGAGAGTTTGCATAATCGATCTGGGAAATAACTAGTGTGGTTATAATCATGATGATGGAATTCCCCCCCCCCCTTTCTTTTCCTACACTCTCGGTCCTTCAAGCGCCAGATGTGCCTGAGCATGCCGATTTGCAGACCAATAAGTTGCCCGGCCCGAGGGCCCTGCCTTGGTGGGTGCTCAGTAGACTGATCAACCACGCAGGGCCCCATACCGAGTGAGTGGCAACCTATGGGGCAGAACCCCAACCAGGCCCCTGATAGAGACAGCCGGGTTGGCACTTCCCCCGCTGCCCTATGCCGGGTGCGCCTGTAGCGTAAACACCGACTGCTGGGCTACTCACACGTGCTGTGTGACCCACTACCCCGGTGGGCGGTAGGGGTGTGCAGGACCTGCTGGGTGACCTGCACTGATCCTAGCCCCGCTCTGCAAATACTATACATTGACATTGCAGACAGTTCCCCTGGCAGACAGAGCATCCTGAACGCGGCCACAAAGGAAAAATCGGGTGCTACACAGCCTAAACTCACCTTTGGGGGCCGTGGGGCTGGCAAGGGTGGCGACCCGCCTCATAAAGCTGGGGAGCAGGCCACACAGACAGACTCACCTGATACGCAAGATGATAGCATACGCTCTCTATTGCTCAAGGTTAAATACAGCCTAAAGTCTATTGACTCTAAAATTGACTCTCTGATGTCTCGCCTTGACCAGGTCAAAAAGCAGGTCAACACACATGATACCCGCATAACACAACTTGAGGCCAGGGTGTCTGACGCAGATGATACTGGTGCGGAGTGTCACGCTCCGTCCTCCGGTGGTCCTCAGGGTTGTACTGATGCTGAATGGGGTCCACCTCTCGACCTCCCCAAGTCCGGAATTATGGAATAACACAGACTGGTGAGGTGATCGAGTGAGGGAAGGAAAGGGTAGGGACAGCAGGGAAGGAGATCTGTAACGAGAAAACACACAACGTATCTAAACTTTGGCAAGATGTAGGTAAATAATCTCTCCCGTTAAGGAGTCTTACTGTTTTGTCGGACTGAGATGCGGGTAGTTCGCCCTTGTCTTAGGGTGTGTATCTTGGGCGTGGGAATCACTTCCACGTTATGACGATGCCTACAAACAGCACCGAAAGCTTTAGCGCTCCTCCGCACGAGGCTCCGCCAAGGAGTCTCTCCAACAGAGGAGCGTACTAGGAAGGTGCTTGGAAATAGCACCACAAGAAGCTTTAGCGCTCCGCTGCACGAGGCTCCGCCAAGGAGTCTCTCCAACAGGGGAGCGAACTAGGAAGGTGCTTGGAAATAGCACCACAAGAAGCTTTAGCGCTCCGCTGCACGAGGCTCCGCCAAGGAGTCTCTCCAACAGAGGAGCGAACTAGGAAGGTGCTTGGAAATAGCACCACAAGAAGCTTTAGCGCTCCGCTGCACGAGGCTCCGCCAAGGAGTCTCTCCAACAGAGGAGCGAACTAGGAAGGTGCTTGGAAATAGCACCACAAGAAGCTTTAGCGCTCCTCTGCACGAGGCTCTGCCAAGGAGTCTCTCCAACAGAGGAGCGAACTAGGAAGGTGCTTGGAAATAGCACCACAAGAAGCTTTAGCGCTCCTCTGCACGAGGCTCTGCCAAGGAGTCTCTCCAACAGAGGAGCGAACTAGGAAGGTGCTTGGAAATAGCACCACAAGAAGCTTTAGCGCTCCTCTGCACGAGGCTCTGCCAAGGAGTCTCTCCAACAGAGGAGCGAACTAGGAAGGTGCTTGGAAATAGCACCACAAGAAGCTTTAGCGCTCCTCTGCACGAGGCTCCGCCAAGGAGTCTCTCCAACAGAGGAGCGAACGAGGAAAGGACCTAATCGGATCGAGGGCTGATCTGCGACGTCTACTCACTTCCCGCGTCTAGGTAGCGCTGAAACCGGTCTTCGGGTTGGAGCGTTTCGACTGCTCGCCAGGACTGGACGCCGAGGAGGAATAACCAGCGTCTGTTTGCTGCTTCCGTCTCACAGATAAGGGATCCGGCGCACCGCATAAGCGTCACGTGTAACCGCGTTATGCGCAACGCCTCACGGGACTTGTAGTCTTTGCGAAATCGCGGCAGTCAGTGACTACCGGGTGTTCGGCCTGACAGTACATCCCCCTTTCCGAGGACACTGACTGGCCCTTGGTTTCTCAGGGTATCGGGCGTGGAATGCCGCCACCAACCGGGCCGCATGAACGGACGAGGCCGGTTCCCAAGAGTTTTCTTCCGGCCCGTAACCCTTCCACGCCACCAAATACCACAACTTGTTTCTCAGCATTTTGGAGTCCATGATACCTTGTACCACATATTCCTGATCGTGTCGTACCCATATAGGCACCGGACGTTTCTTCACAGGACAATAGGATGGCTTAAGGAGAGAGACATGAAAGACCGGATGTATGTGTAAGGAGGGTGGCAAATTCAGTTTGACAGCTACAGGGTTAACATGCCAGATCACCCGGTACGGACCTATGTATTTAGGGTGAAAAGCGCTGTGTTTTTTAAACCTGATGTTTTTGGTCGACAGCCAAACCCACTCCCCTTTCTTGTATGAGGGCCCCGGTCGACGATGTTTGTCCGCCTGAGCTTTGTACTGCATTTTGGCCTTTAACAAGGCATCCCGTGTGTCTCGTAACGTGGAGTGAATGTGTTCTAGCCTTTCTTGTACCGAGGGGAGTTTGGAACGTGGAAGAGGTAGGTCGAGAGGTGTGAACCTAGGGTGAAATCCGTAAGAGCTAAAGAAAGGGGAGTGTTGGGTGGAGGTGTGCTTGGCGTTATTGTAAGCTATCTCCGCTACCCAGAGCCACTCCACCCACGCCTCTGTGTTGTTGTCCACATAGCAACGGAGGAATTGTTTTAATGTCTGATTAAGTCTTTCTGTTTGGCCATCCGATTGTGGGTGAAAACTAGTGGAAAGGGCGGATTCAATTTTCAGTTCTGAGCACCAGGTCTTCCAAAACCGGGCAGTGAATTGGGCCCCTCTGTCCGATACAATGACTTTTGGAAGGCCATGGAGACGGACAACATGGATCAGCAGTAGTTTGGCTAACGAACCCGCAGTGGGAACCTGCTTGCATGCAATGAAGTGCCCCATCTTGGTTAAATAGTCAACCACTACCACTATGGCAGTGCATCCTTGGTCCCGGGGTAACCCTACGAGAAAATCCACTGAAAAACATTCCCATGGGGTGTCGGGTGTGGGTAGAGGTTGTAACAATCCTTGAATGGGGCGGTGTTCGGTCTTCATCTGGGAACAGGTGACGCAGCTTTTGACCCAAGACATGACGTCGGTACGTACTGTGGGCACCAGAATTGTCTCTGAATCTTTTCCAATGTTTTCTTCTCTCCGGTATGTCCGGCACAGGGGAGATCGTGACACCAAGTGAACACCATCTTCCGTAACTCCTGGGTTGGGATCAAGAGCTGGTGACCTTTAAAGAACAGACCCTGGTGGCTCTTCCATTCTGGGTGGAACTTCAACCAGGTTTTCCAGGTAAAGGTGTTCATTCCTTGCTTGGTCTTCTGTAAGAACAGATCCGTGTGCACGGCCCCAATCACTTGGTGGGGTGCGATTATGGCCCTTTCCTTGGTTCCGGGACGGTCTGTCGGCATTTCTTGTCTTGTAAGAGCGTCAGCTTTCTGGTTATCTTTGCCAGGACGAAAGGTGATAAGAAAATGAAATTCCGCAAAAAACAGCATCCACCGGAGCTGACGCGGGGTTAGATGTCTTGCGGCTCGCATGAATTGGAGGTTCCGATGATCCGTGTAAACGGTGACCTGGTGAACCGCCCCTAAGAGCCAATGTCGCCATTCACTGAACGCATCCTTTATCGCTAGAAGCTCCTTCTCTGCAATCGTGTAGTTCTGTTCTGCGGAGTTGAGCTTTCGGGACATGAGCGCTATGGGGTGCAGGTATCCTGTTTCTTCATTCCTTTGAGATAAGACCGCTCCTACCGCAACTTCCGAAGCGTCGGCTTCCACGATGAAAGGCATCTCTGGACGAGCATGGGCCAACACAGGAGCAGAAGTAAACGCTTGTTTGAGCTGTTCGAAAGCGTCTTGGGCGTCAGAAGACCAATGAAAGGGTACCTTTTTTCGGGTAAGTTTGGTGAGAGGTGTTACTGTCTCCAAAAAGTTCGAGATAAACCTCCTATAAAAGTTAGCAAACCCTAAGAAACTCTGGATTTATTTCACGGTCCGGGGTTGGGGCCAGTCGAGGATCGCCTGCACCTTTCTTTCTGCCATAACCTGACCAGACGGGGTAAGCATCACCCCCAGGAATTCGACCGTGGCCACATGAAACTCACATTTGGAGATTTTACAGTAGAGTTGATGATCCTGAAGGGCATGTAACACTCTTCCTACGTGGGCACGATGCTCCTCTTCGGTAGTGGAGTACACCAGGATATCGTCTATGTAGACGACCACAAACCGATCCAGAAATGGCCGTAGGACATCGTTCAGGAAAAATTGAAATGCGGCCGGGGCGTTACATAGCCCGAAGGGCATGACCAAGTACTCGAACAGCCCATACCGCGTCTTGAAGGCCGTCTTCCACTCGTCGCCTTCTCTCATGCGAACCAGATGGTATGCCCCGCGTAGGTCCAATTTGGTGTACACCACCGCCGTCCGTACCTGCTCCAGAAGAACCGGAATCAAGGGCAAGGGGTATTGGTTCTTAACGGTGATGGCATTTAAGGCTCTATAATCAATGCAACACCGCAAGTCCCCGTTGGCTTTGGGGATAAAGAAAAGGGGGGACGCCGCTGGCGATCGAGAAGGGCGGATGAATCCTAAGTGCAGATACTTGTCGAGATATTCGCGGAGATGTAAATTCTCAGGAGTGGTGAGCGCATAGACCCTACCACACGGAATTTCAGTGCCTGGGACCAAATCGATGCGGCAGTCATATTCCCGATGTGGGGGTAGTTCTTCCGCCTTACTGTCACTGAACACTACAGCGTATTTCTCATAACATTCTGGTAGGGTCACGTCTTTCTCTGCAGCCGTTGCCACATGGAAACCAGCGGCCAACGTCTCCGATGGTCGTGTGGGGTAGTGGTTGCATTTCTCCTGACAGTAGTGGGATTGCAGGATTAAGGTCTTGTGTTTCCATTGTATGGTTGGTTCATGCTTCTGAAGCCAGGGGAGACCCAGGATCACTCCGTAGTGTGGGGCATGAATGACTTGGAAGGACAGCATTTCGTGGTGATAACCTCCATAGACGATTTCATATTCTTGGGTCATGTAGCTGATAGGTCCGGACTCCAATTCCTTGCCGTCAACGGCAAATACTCTTTCAGGGGTGGTTTTCTGAATGAGTTGTAGCCGTAGACGTTGAGCTTCTTGGTGATCTATAAAACACCCGGTGGCGCCGGAATCAATCATGGCTTGTGTTGGTTTTCTTTGGTCGTCCGTCAGGATGTCAACCTCTATGAAGAAGTGTTTGGCTTCGACGGCGTTATGGCTGTTAACTGAAGGGATCAGATACGTGCTTGATGGCTCCCCTTCGTGAACCTTCAAGCTTTGAAGTTTTCCGAATCTTTTCCGGATGTTGCTGCGGCCGTCTGTCCTGGTCGCGGACGCCCAAACCGTGGTCGTACTGGACATTCGCGGAGGAAGTGCCCCTTTTTGCCGCAATAAAGACAGAGGCCTTGTTTCCTCCTTTGGTCTTTCTCGCTCAGAGTGAGGGAGGCACGCACGGCTCCTATTTCCATAGGCTCAGATTTGCTAGCCGAAGAGTCCATTGACTGCTTGAGGTCTGGTGGTAACGACCCTCTGTCCTTTCTCCGGTGATCCCCTTTCCGTTCTTGGAGGCGATGGTCCAGGCGTAACGTCAACTCAATGAGGGCAGAGCACGTGGAGGGTTGAGGGTCAATCTGGGCAAGGACGTCTTTCAGCTCTTCCTTCAGACCTTGGTAGAAGACGGCGGCTTGCTTGGATTCGGGCCAGTCCGTCTCAGCCACCAACCGCCGAAACTGGTTCAGGTAAGTAAGCAAGTCTGCATTACCCTGGCGTAATACCAATAAGTCCCTGTCTGCCGCGAAGGACTCGGTTCTTCTATCAAAGGTTTTCTCAAATTCAATTCTGAAGGCGTCCCAGTCGTACAATAATGGATCGTCCCTTCTCACCAATGGCACTGCCCACTGGGCTGCCTCTCCCGCCAAATAAGAGATCACAAACGCTACTCTAGCTTGATTCGTGTTGAATACCCGTGGTTTGCAATTAAAATGAAGCAGGGCTTGGGTTATGAACACTTGTATCTTTTTGTTATCCCCATAAAACCTTTCAGGGGAGGCCAACGGGATTTGTGTGGGCATCTCTACGACTACTGGAACTGAATGAGGGCGCATGGTGTCGCCTGCATCAAAGGGATTCCTTTGCATCCTATCTACTCTAGCCTGGAGAGTTGCGCTCTCAGTTCGTGAGGCCGTGAGCTCTGCTTGAACAAGGGCCAGGGCCGCCATGACATCTTCCAGCGTGGTCATTCTCACACCAGCACAACCGGGAGGAGCGAATTCGTGGGCTGGTTATTCTGTCACGCTCCGTCCTCCGGTGGTCCTCAGGGTTGTACTGATGCTGAATGGGGTCCACCTCTCGACCTCCCCAAGTCCGGAATTATGGAATAACACAGACTGGTGAGGTGATCGAGTGAGGGAAGGAAAGGGTAGGGACAGCAGGGAAGGAGATCTGTAACGAGAAAACACACAACGTATCTAAACTTTGGCAAGATGTAGGTAAATAATCTCTCCCGTTAAGGAGTCTTACTGTTTTGTCGGACTGAGATGCGGGTAGTTCGCCCTTGTCTTAGGGTGTGTATCTTGGGCGTGGGAATCACTTCCACGTTATGACGATGCCTACAAACAGCACCGAAAGCTTTAGCGCTCCTCCGCACGAGGCTCCGCCAAGGAGTCTCTCCAACAGAGGAGCGTACTAGGAAGGTGCTTGGAAATAGCACCACAAGAAGCTTTAGCGCTCCGCTGCACGAGGCTCCGCCAAGGAGTCTCTCCAACAGGGGAGCGAACTAGGAAGGTGCTTGGAAATAGCACCACAAGAAGCTTTAGCGCTCCGCTGCACGAGGCTCCGCCAAGGAGTCTCTCCAACAGAGGAGCGAACTAGGAAGGTGCTTGGAAATAGCACCACAAGAAGCTTTAGCGCTCCTCTGCACGAGGCTCTGCCAAGGAGTCTCTCCAACAGAGGAGCGAACTAGGAAGGTGCTTGGAAATAGCACCACAAGAAGCTTTAGCGCTCCTCTGCACGAGGCTCTGCCAAGGAGTCTCTCCAACAGAGGAGCGAACTAGGAAGGTGCTTGGAAATAGCACCACAAGAAGCTTTAGCGCTCCTCTGCACGAGGCTCTGCCAAGGAGTCTCTCCAACAGAGGAGCGAACTAGGAAGGTGCTTGGAAATAGCACCACAAGAAGCTTTAGCGCTCCTCTGCACGAGGCTCCGCCAAGGAGTCTCTCCAACAGAGGAGCGAACGAGGAAAGGACCTAATCGGATCGAGGGCTGATCTGCGACGTCTACTCACTTCCCGCGTCTAGGTAGCGCTGAAGCCGGTCTTCGGGTTGGAGCGTTTCGACTGCTCGCCAGGACTGGACGCCGAGGAGGAATAACCAGCGTCTGTTTGCTGCTTCCGTCTCACAGATAAGGGATCCGGCGCACCGCATAAGCGTCACGTGTAACCGCGTTACGCGCAACGCCTCACGGGACTTGTAGTCTTTGCGAAATCGCGGCAGTCAGTGACTACCGGGTGTTCGGCCTGACACGGAGACCTGACAACGACTTGTGAAGATGGATAAAGTCTTAAAATCATCCGCGCTAAGAACGAAGATCTCGAATCCAGCTCCCGCAGGAAAAATATCGGCATCATTGGTATCCCTGAGTCTACTGCAATTGCTAAAATGGAGGACTATTTAGAAACGCTGCTGCGAAAACATTTTGGCACAGTCCTGTCCAATCTCTTTATTGTGGAAACGGGCGCACAGGTCTCTCGACCTCCGGCCTCCGCCGGGGCTCCCTGCAAGACCAATAATAGCACGCCAGTTAAACTATCGTGACTATGACTCTATTCTTCAGAAAGTCAAAGAAATGGGCGAGGTCAGGCACCAAGGTACCACACTTTTGTTCTATCCTGAGTTCACTCTGACTGCGCAAGTTGCTCAGAAAGATTTTTTTCCCACTAAGCGGGTACTTCAACAATTGCGTATCACATATGCCCTATTATACCCCGCCAAGCTACGCATTGACTCTAGTGATAAACCCTGATAATTTACTGATCCGAAGGATGTTCTGACATTTGCTAAGCAACTGCAGAAGTCCCTCCCCTGGGACAGTCCTGCATCGTCTGAAGATGGCCGCACCAGAGATAATGATTGACTCTGATGGCCGGGACATGGCGCTCTAGTCACTGCCCTGCTTATGGTAGCCCTTGAAACCAATATGTAACAGTGTCTTAACTACACAATATGGTCTTGCTTCTGTTAAATTTGTTGTTGCTCAAAATCATATGCGTCCCTCCTCACTGCGAACTTCAACGTTTGGCCACCCTGCCTCATTGGCAAGGGGGAAGTCTGGCTGAGCCCTCGTACCCCTTAAGGATAATTCCCATGTCCTTTTGGTACTCTCCAAGTTGGGGTTCCTTGGGTGGGGGTCGGCATGATTCTCAACCTAGTCGGGGTTGGAGTGGGAGGGGGGAGGGGACGGGCAGCTATTTTGGGGTATGCACCAGGAAACTTAGGCTTCTGGGCTCTGTTAAATTGTTTCACCTGTTTGATTGTGAATATGATGTTGATTGTATTCATTGAAAGTCGCATTATGCTACATGACACACTGACTTCTTGCTCTACTATGGACTACGGACGGCATACCATTACACCCCCACTGGACTTTGCGCATGACTGAGGTGACTTTTTTAACGTGAATATCAGAGGCATTAATGACCACCGTGAAGCGCGTCTCATACATACATATCTCAAAAGACATAAGGCTGACATTTGCTTTCTACAAGAAACACACCTCAAAGCTGCCAATGCTATTAAATGGCATTCAAGACACTAGGGGGAATCCTACTCTTCATTCTACTCTAACTAAGCTAGAGGCATTACTATACTATTTAGAAGAGGCCTGCCATGGCGCGCTACGCAAACTCACATAGATGATGAGGGCAGATATGTGGTTCTGGCCAGGATTCTTTACGCCCAGCCGGTGATCCTGGCAGCAAATCTTGATACTGACAGACTGACAAATGTATGACCGGTGATACCACACCTTAAGTATATGTCAGTGTAAAATGGGTCTGGCATGCTGAGTACAATACTGAGTTACCATGTACCCAGTACTGAGTTACCATGTACCTTTCATGTGCCGATGTAATAACAACATTCCACCAAGGTCTAGATGTCAAACTATATAATTGAATGCATGATTGTAACATCAATAACGTTTTAAAAACTATTAAAAAAGAAATTCAACTCAGCACATGTGTGGGAGAGGGGTTACAATACTGGTTTCACTGCGAGGCACACCCCTTACGCCAGCTCTGTCTCCAATCCCAATAAATAAAAAGAATTCTTTATCACAGATGTAATTCAAACCCCCTAATGCACTTCTAATTATTGGAGGTGTTTGCAATCTGGTTTTCGACCCCACAGTTGATATTGACCAAATGTGGAGGGGAGGTCCGTGGCCACATGCATTGCGGAAAAGATGCTCTTAGAAGAAATAGGACTCGTACACACATGGAGAACCAACCTCGCTCTTACCCAGGACTATTTATGCTACTCCAGAGCACACACAACTTACACTAGACTTTAATACATTCTTCTAGATAAGTGCCTTCTCCCTAATTTGAAAGACTCCACTCAACACCCTATCACACTCTCTGACCACAGACAAGTCTCATGTGTGCTAGCCAACATAGGCTGCCGGTGACACAGAGCTTCCTACAAATGGAGACATCAGGACTGGCCCCTGGAGGAGCCGGTGACAGTCAAAAACGTCAAGTAGGGAATTGAAGAAATACTCCTCCATAAAGATAGTGGAGAGGTGAGCGTGCCTACATTGAGGGACACCATAAATCGTTCCTTCGAGATATCTTCATATTAGAAGCTGCACACCTACAAAACAACTGAGAACAACTACGCCTTAAATTAAGCGCAGACCTTGAGAAGTTCGAGATGGAGCTCAAGAGGACCCATTCCCCTAAAATATTGAAAAAAGTTTGGGTAGTTCGAGGGCAAATCCAGACCCTTGAGACTGATAGGCCAGAATACCTCTAAACGCAACTCAGCAATAAATATCATAACCACAGTAATGAGTCAGCCAAAATTATCGCAAACCTTCTGGGGGCCCGCCGCGATAAGACCACCATATTGGAACTCAAAATATCACAGGGAAACGTGCACTGGAGAAAGTGAAAAGGTGGTGTACTTTTACACCTTCTACACCCAATTATATGGTAACCAGCACACTGATGCCCAGGAACGTTCGAGAAACTTCACAGAGTCTAATAGAGCGGCTTTTGATAGACCTTTGGAGAAAGAAGAAATACTCATAGCCATATCTAAACTCTGTCCAAGGCGCCTCGCCTGATGGCTTCACAGTCACATCTTACAAGTGCTTTGGCCCTGTGATCTTACCTGTACTTCACAAAGTATATTAGGAGATACTCAAGAATGGCAGGGTTAACCCCACCATGAATGAATTTACTATAGCCCTAATTCTCAAACCTAACAAAAACCATAGGGACTGTCGATCATATCGGCCCATCTCCCTGCTTACCGATGCTAAGGTTCTCACCAAAATAGTCGCCCTGAGACTCCAACCCTTGTTAGAGAATTTGATACACCCTTAGCAATCAGGCTTAATTCAGACACGCCAACCTGATGAGAACACAAAGAGGGCCCTCCACTTACTCGACATTGGCTCTTCGAGAACCAAGCAATCTGCCATGGTTACCTTGGACGCTGAAAAAGCATTCAACAGGGTGGACTGGGACTTCATGTCTGATGTATTGAGGGAGATGGGCATAGAGAACACATTTATGTCCTGGCTCCTTGCAGGTTATTACACCCCATAGGCCAGATGCTGAGTCAAAGGCATCTTCTCCGACTGGGTGAACATAAATAAAGGTGCAGGGCTGCCACCATTGCCTCCTCCTATTGGCCCTTACCCTGGATCCAGTGGCATAACAGATTTGATATAAGCTCCAGATTAGGGGAATCCGATTTAGCCAACAGAAGCTAAAAATGTAAATGCTCGCTGATGATAGCCTCCTGACCCTGAGGAGCCCCGTTGTCTCCCTTCCCCTGGTGCTTGGGGCACTCCACCACTATCACAACGTCTCAGGTTTGAAATGTAACATCACCAAATCTGAAATCTTAAATATACCCACCCCTCGAGCAGAGTACAAGGACAAGTGCTTGCTTGCCTCCGTTGGGCTACCACACATATAGATTTTCTGGGCCTGGTGCTAGCCCCCACATTGCCAAACATTTTAGACATAAACGCCCAACACTTGAAATGGAGCATTCAATGAGAACTTAACAGCTGGAAACACAAATGCCTCTCTCTCCTCTGTAGAATAGCGGTGTAGAAAATTACGATGCTGCCTAAGACACTATACTTGTTTCAGACCCTAACTCTCCGAAAACCAGGGGAATACACAGCCAGCCTCCAAATGATCTGTGCCACTTTTATTTGGCAGGGCAAATCAGAGAGGATTAGTTGAAAACAGGGCTCACTACACCCTATTAGGGGGCTTGGAAATTCTTAACTTGGCTTTTTACAATGCCGCAACACACCTGTGCTGCCTCATTCACTGGACGCCCCGAGTAACAGAGAAGGGCTGGTGCATGATTGAACATATGATGGCAGCGGGACACCTGTGGGAGGTTCCCAGGCAACCTAGTGCCACCATGTATGAAAACACTAACACCCTTATGCATCAAGCCAAAATCCAGTCGGTAAAATACCGATTCCTTATTAGCTCCCGGTATTAAGTAAAAAATACCCAATCCCAATGCATCAACCCAAAAGCAGAAATCGGTATTTAAGGAATCCTTAAATAGCGATTCTTTAAATAGGGATTCCTTAAATACCGATTCCTTAAATAGCGATTGCATTTAAGGAATCCCAAAGTGAGATTCCTTAAATGCAATGCATCAAAGTTAAAAAATTAGCGATTTCGCTAATAAGGGGAGCAAATTACCATGAAGATGAACTGCATGGTAATTTGCAAAAACTTTGAAAAATGCACTTTTGTGCATTTTTCAAAGTGTCATGTTGCGCACACACATGCCCTTAGAGCATGTGTGTGTGCAACATATGTGCACATATCATTTTCAGGGGTGCAACAGGGTGTCCTTTTGACACCCTGGCACCCTTGAAAGTGCTCCAGCTATTAGCGATTCGGTAATACCGAATCGCTAATACAGAATGGCTTTACATTCATTCCTATGGGCCTCCAAGGCCATAGGAATGAATGGGTAGGTATTCCTTATTACCGATTCGGTATTACCGATTCGGTAATAAGGAATGTTAAGGAATCGCTATTTGAATAGCGATTCCTACATGCATAGCCTTTTGCTATTCCTTATTAGCGATTCCTTATTTTTCGCTAATAAGGAATCGCAAATGCTAATGTTGATGCATATGCCCCTAAATTTATCTCTCATCACAAAAGTGGCATTGGTGGTTTGGGACAGGGTTGGGGTAAAGTGTGGCCTTACTCTTACCTCATTTCCCTCCCCATTCACACCCCTCTGGTGCAACCGCAAATTCAGTCCGGGACTGATTATAACCCTGTATGACCAATGGCTGGAGGGGGGTGCAAAACATTGAGAGATATGTAGCTGGAATGGTCAATCAAATCCTTTGAACACCTAAGGGCAGAGTTTCATGTCCCATAGACTGAAAGATTGCGCTGTTTACAGCTACGCCACTGGCAACTACACTCTAGAATTAAGAGGGGGGACCAAAACCCTTATACCTTTTGAAAAGGACCTCCTACACATCACAGAGGATAAGCATGCCATTTCTATCATATACAACATGCTAAATACTACACAAGGCCCCACCAAACACACATTTCCGCTAGCCTGAGAGAGGGAGCTAGGCATCACTCTAGACAACGACCAATGGGAGGAAGTCCTGATTCACGTTAACAACTATGCATCACACTCAGGAGGGAGATCATACTTAAGATACTATATTGATGGCATTACACCTCAACCCATCTAGTCCAAAGGAACAGAGGAGGTTGTCCTCTCTGCTGGAGGTAATGCATGGAGGAGGGATTCCTTACCCACGTACTCTGGTCATGCCCAAAAGATACAACCCTTCTGGACTTGGACGCAGCCCACAAAGGAACAAATCACTGAGTCAGAACTGGACAGATGCTCAGAGGTGATTCTGTTGGGGCATCCCATACCAGATATTTACCCACTCTATGGCTTACTAGGTAAACTGATATCTCATCTCCTGCTGGGAGCCCAAAAAACTATTGTAATCCTATGGGGACAACAAATTCTACCATCCAAACATAGTTGGTTTTAAAGCATGGTGGATTCTTAGTATGGAAAAGCTGTGGAAAGTAGCACAAGAGAGGAGAAAACCTTCACCAAACAATGAGGTCATCTCTTGGACTACTTCAGTACAGACTTTAAGGAGTTGGCATTCCTGAAACGCCTCCGAGCACTAAAACTCTTACATGCGTCCAAACTCGAAGATTACTACACGGCAATCCACCAGCACCATGGAAACATACAGGGCCTGGACGTGGCTGACATTGAACCTTGCAGCAATCTAAGTTCACAGGGAGTCCAAGTGGGCAGGTGGAGGAGAACAGGCAGATGAGGGAAGGAGGGGGGATTTCTTTACAGACTGCCTGTTGTTCACTGTAGAGTTTGATTTATTTTCATACAATATTGAATAGTTACTTGAACATGGCAACAAAAGGTTAATAAAAATGTATTCGAACAAAAATATGGTGTGGGTTTCTTGTGAGTATGCGTCATTTGGAGAAAAGTATTCCAGCAACTCACACTAAATAAAATGTATTCCTGACTGTCTTTGGCAGAATTCAGATGTCCCCAATAAGCATTATTTCCATGTAAGTAGCTGGGGATGGGTGGGTCAGAGCCTTGCTGTTTCTCTAGCTCAAGCTGGTAAATGGGTTCAACTCAGTGCTTACATAAGATTCAAAGAAAATCTACTGGCCCATATTTACAAGAAGACTTGTAAAAACGTATCAATGGCGCTAACATGGGAGAATGGGAACCAGTTGCCTATAAAGGTAGTATCCTATGTGGTTTTGAAGACTCCCTGAGGACTATTCTAAAATAGTCCCAGATCCAGGCATGGTTTCACCAAGGGAATCCAAGAACAGAAAAATGAAATGCTGCAGTCAACCCTGAATAATCCTTGTTATCAGGTAGTCTCAGAACATCATTGAAACCATCCAGAACACTGCAACCGGGAAGAGTGAGCTCCCTGGGCAGTAATCAACCTTGATGGACAAAGAAACCTGCCTTCCTGACCGGCTGTTACCACTTGGAGTCACAGAGCACCATATCTAGGGCCTCTTTCTTTTCCTGGGTGTTGAGAGACAGAAGAAGGTGAGCTTTTGTGTTCCTGCTGCTAGGAACTAAAGGGTATAGAATCCCATAGTAACTCCCATTCATTACGCGAGCCATACATGCTGCTCTTTAAGACCAGTCCATATCCAGTGCCAATAAGCAGAGGCACTACAAGCTTTCTGGTATCCTTCTGCTTCACAACGTAGGGCCCTGAGGAATCCCCATGCCTGTCACACCCAGAGTCCTTGGAGAGGGTCACACAGCCATTTCCCTCCTATCTGTATTTGTAATAGAGGGATGGCACTGTTTCTAACTTGTACTTCATTGCCTTTCACTCATGCATTCCCACTAGCTGCTGGAATCCAGCGGGTAGCCTTGTTCTTTTTATACTGCACTTGCCATTCTGCCCACTCCCTGGCGTCTAATCCCTGCCTGCTATCCCACATGGACCCGTGGTTAGGGCAGTGCTTCATCACCAGACACTACTGTACAATCTTTGCATTACATTTTTGTGGTGAAGGCATGCGTTGTACAGGCATATTCATTGTAATAGTTTGTGTGCTAAAGGCATGCATTGTAAAGCCTGCACTGTTAAGGCATGCGTGGTTCTGACTGCGCTGTAAAGGCTGTCTCCCATTTGGTTAGGGGTGCGAGCCATTGTGCTCCACCTTACCTGCTCTAACCTTTCTTCCATCAAATAAAAGCAATACCAAGGATTTGGTTATATTACTTGGGTCATAGTTTTTCTGTGCTGTAATGTGTATGATGCAGCAAATATTGTTTATGGTAATATGTTGTCCATCTTGCTCCCAGCTTTCTCCTGCCGGCAACACCCACCGATCATATAGCACATTATTGTCCCCCCCAAGGATTCTGAGCAAGAAGGACAGGCGCGCTTAGCTCACATACACCCAACATTTAGGAAGCAAACCATGTAGAAGCCTCTCCAGGGCTAATGCCACCAACCCTGTTTCTTCCCACCACCTTACTCCAGCCTCCCCCACCTTGTTGACGCAGTCACCACAGTGGGAGCTTTCCTGCCTGCACAAAAGCCTTGCTGCATAGCTGCATGGACGGCAATTAGAGGTCTCCAAGGGCAGATGACTACCCCCTTTGCTACCCCCTACACTGCCCTTACCACCCATGTTTTCAAGAGTCATAAAGCACAGAAAGTAAATAGGGCTGGGAAGGCCCTGTTTACTTTCTGTGCATTGCCTTTCTGCTGCTCCGTAAGCAGCAATAGAAGGCTGGGAAGGGGTTAAGGTTCAGGAAAGGGGTCAGACCACTGGAGAAAGGGTTTATGATGTCACATGAACTACTCATGCCATGTTTGTGAATCAGCCTGTATACAGTATCTTACCCCTCCCTTGTGGATTTCATGGGGACAGATTTGTCACTGAGACAAAATTACAGGTAGTTAATTAGCTAGTACCACCACTGTTAGACTTGGCTTGTCCATCGGGTTTATCTGCAGACTTTTTGCTTTTTGGCCTCCTGTTTTGGACCCTGTTTTTGTTGGGTTCATGACTCTGGACACTTTACCACTGCTGATCAGTGAGTAAAGTGCATATGCTCTCTCTGTAAATTGTTGTTATGGATTTACTGGTCACTCCCTAGTACAGTGCACTGCGTATGCCCAGGGCCTGTAAATCAAATGCTGCTAGTGGGCCTGCAGCACTGATTGTACCACCCACATAAGCAGCCTGTAAATGTAACTCAGACCTGGCACTGCAATGGCTGTGTGCAGTTTGGTACTGCCATGTCGACGTGGCAAGTGCAGCCACTTGCCAGACAATAACCTTCCCTTTTCTTACATGTGAGTCACCCCTAAGGTAGGCCCAAGGTAGCCCCATTGGCACTGTTCAACCTCTTTCTTTCGGACCTTTCAGCAGAGTTCAACATCTGTAACCATCATGCCCCAAACTTGGGAGGTTTAACATTGTCAAACCTATTGTACGCGGAGGATCTAATACTGATAAGTAGAACCCCAGTTGGTTTGCAAAATCTTATAAGCACCACAAGCAGTTTCTCAGATAAGAACAAGCTATCAATAAACTTAGAAAAATCAAAAGTGATGATATTCAACGGAAAGGACAAAAAACACTATCTTCGATGGGAACGGTGAGGTCAACAGCTGGAGGTGGTCAAAGAATAAATACTTGGAATAATCTTCGATAGAAGGGGATCGTTCGGACAACAAAAAGCATTGATCAAAACAAAAGGGGTCACACTGGCAGTGGCATTAAAAAACCTCAGGCAAAAAATAGCAGGTCCGAGTCTAACTTATGGTAGTGAAAGTATGAGAGGGAGAGACGAGATAATGTTGGACAAAGTGGTGTCAAAAACAAAATGTATAATATTTAACCTCCCACGGTACACATCGCCAGCACAATTAAGGCTAGAGTTTGGCCTCCAAAAACAGCAATTAGCATGTAAGGGTGCCTACACCAAATGCTGGCACAAAATAAAGGGAGCAGAGCAAGGCTCTCTGAATTCATATCCATGGAAAGAGCTGGAAAGGAATAAAGACAGCCCTGCAATGATCTACCTCCAAATGGCAATAAGCTCTCTTGCCCTACAAGACCACTGGGAACTTAATGGGCCTCATAAAATCTTTAAGAAGCTTGTAAATAAAACAGTAAAGCTACTATCTCTGGAGGAAGACAAGGTCCCATTAACTAAGAGGGCTCACGGTTGGTTCGTTATTCAGAGTTACACGAGGTCTTTGTCACAAGCTTATTTGGGAACAGGGTGCTCAAGAAAAGTGAAGGAATCCTATTTGAAATTGAGGATGGGAATCCTACCAGTAAATCAGCACCTTCCACCTTGGGAACGTATACAAACAAAAGTTAACTGCAGAATCTGTGGCGATTTTAAAGAGGACGTCCTGCATATACTGTGTAGCTGTAAAGCTCTATAAAAAGAGCGACAACTTTTAATAAAAACTCTCTGGAACCAAAGACGTATACGAACACGTAATCAAGCACTAAAAGCCAGCTCTGAGGCAAGCGACACTCAGTTAGCATGTAGGCTGGTCCAATTCATGAATATAGCAAAAACCAGGTTAAATGTAACTACTAATTGACAAATTGATCACAGTAGGCCACAATCAAAAGGTAGAATTAGCTGCATAACCTTTAATTGCTAAGTTCTGTCTAAAGTTTTATATGTGGACTACTTGTGCCGCTACTGCAGATTTGTTATGTGCTTTAGGGTATAGAGAGCGGAGACCGACTTTGTTCAACAACTGTTAATTTGGAATGTTCATGTTCTTTTATCGTATTTTAAACCTTGCACAGTAATGAAATTTCATATGTATTTTAATTATTTTTAATCCAGTCTAATCGTAATTCATGCGTATTTTCAACATAGACTGTTTTTGAATGTAGTTTTCCTACTGCAAAGATTTTAATTCATCAGGCAATTAAAAAAAATTGTACCTTTTTTTTGTACCATGGGCAGGGTGCAGTGTATGTAAAAGGTAGAACATGTACTGAGGTGTGTGACATGTCCTGATAGTGAAATACATGGTATTTCGTTTTTCACTATTGAAAGGCTATCTGTCCCATAGGATAGAATGGGAGTTTATTTGCAACATCTTGTAAATATAACTTCCCATTGGGACAAGATAGAAAGGTAACGTTTTGTATGCCTGAACTCATAATATAAAAATGCATCTTTTAGTAAAGAGGATTTTTATATTGTGTTTTTGAAAATACCACTTTTAAAAAGTGGGTATTTTCTTGCTCAGCCATCCTGTGTGCCTCTGCTGGTTTGTGTATTGCCTGTCTGGCTTTGGTATGACAGGGGCTGGTAAGGTGGATTCTCTCAGACAGCCACCGCCGGAGGGGGCGGGGGGTTGATGTGCGTCTTGCCTTTCCTGAATGAGTCAGGGCTAGGCTGAACAGACCTGGGCTGCATTCAGAGTAGGGGGAGGAATTCTCACTAGCACCTGAATAGGCCCGGTCTGCATTTAGAGTGGTGGGAGGAGATGTACCTTGCACCTGAATAGGCCCTGTCTGCCTTATACAATGCTGTCTCCACCTCCTGCCAGGCAGCTGCACCAGAGAGGACAGAACTGGTTTTGGCAATGCAAAGAGCTTCTCTGCCACCAGATAACAAAGGAATTTGTGCTATAACAAGTGAGCCCCAGACCCCTGGACTTTAGATTACTGCTGAACTAAGGAACCTGTCAGGAAGCAGAACCGGGAAAGCTGGAGGAGGAGTACTGCCCCTGTGCTGTTTGATGTTGGGGTTGGCCTGCAGGGGTGGCTTCTGTCTAGGGCAGGGAAAGGACTGGATGGTGCTGTCATCATCCTCCTGTTAGAGTTTTTTTCCAAGAGCTTGAAGTAGAGCTTGCCTTCTGTTGGAAGTCTCAAGGACAGAAAATACTTCAAAGATGACTTCTGGAATTCAAGAGGAACGTTTGCCAAGGAGAGGAGCTGGAGAAACTGAGGAGAAGTATTGCCCCTTTGCTGTGTGCTTTCTGGGGTTGGGCCGCAGTGGCTGTTTCTGCCAAGGAAAGGACAAGGACTTTGCTATGTGCTGTGTCCCCTGCTTGAGGAAGATCTCCAAGGTCTTGAAGTAGAGCTTGCCTCCTGTTCTGAAGTATCAGGAACACAAAGACTTCAACCCCAGCTCCCCCTGAACGCTCTTGCTTAGAGTTCTGACCTGCCAAGAGGTGCCTGCTGATATTCTGGGTCTCTGAAGGTTGTTCCTGTTGTTGGGAGCTGGAAAGTGACGCATCTGCACCTGTTTCTGACGCATCACCGCAGTGCATGAAGAATTTCCACACATCGTCATCGTGCTGATGAAGAAACCGACGCAGCACCTACCCGCAGTTCTAGAAATCGGCGCACGCTGCATCGAGTGCACTGATCTACGAAGGCCGAGATCACCGCACAGATTCTGACGCAGGTCCTGCTGTGCGGTTGCAAGAACCAACGCATTGTGGCACCGCGGCTGAAAAAATCAACCCAAGTTCCGTTGTCGCCGTCGCATTGAGAACCGCCGCAACCTTGATCCTCACGCATCGCACTGGGGCACCAAGTCTACAAGGACGCTGATGCCGCAGAAAGAAATCGACGTCTCACCTCCCCGCACAGTAAGAAACCAACGCATCACCCCATTCAGTAAGGAACCGACGCATCACCTCTCCTGTGTGGCAGTAAGGAACCGACGCATCAATCAATCAATCAATCAATTGATCATGGCATTTGTAAAGCGCACTGCATACCCGTGAGGGTCTCAAGGCGCTGGGGGGTGGCTGCTACTGGTCATAGAGCCAGGTCTTGAGGAGTCTTCTGAAGGTCAGAAGGTCTTCGGTCTGCCACAGGCGAATGGGGAGGGTGTTCCATGTCTTGGCAGCGAGGTGGGAGAATGATCTGCCGCCGGTGGTCACTCTTCGGCTGCGTGGGACGGTGGCGAGGGCGCGGTCTGCGGAGCGGAGCTGGCGGGTGGGGGTGTAAAGGCTGAGTCGGCTGTTGAGGTACGTTGGTCCAGTGTTGTGGAGTGCCTTGTGTGCGTGGGTGAGGAGTTTGAAGGTTATCCTCTTGTTGACAGGGAGCCAGTGCAGGTTTCTCAGGTGGGGTGTGATGTGGCTGCGGCGAGGGATGTCGAGGATCAGGCGTGCGGAGGCGTTCTAGATGCGATGAAGCCGTTTCAGGAGTTTGGCCGGGGCTCCTGTGTAGAGTGCGTTTCCATAGTCCAGTCTACTGCTGATGAGGGCCTGGGTGACTGTCCTTCTTGTTTCGGTGGGGATCCACTTGAAGATCCTGCGAAGCAAGCAGGAGGAGGAGACGGCGTTGACCTGCTTCGTCATGGAGAGGGTGGAGTCGAGGATGACCCCTAGGTTGCGTGCGTGGTCGGTGGGTGTTGGGGGTGTTCCTAGTGCAGTCGGCCACCAGGAGTTGTCCCAGGCCGAGGGGGTGGATCCGAGGATGAGGACCTCTGTCTTGTCCGAGTTCAGCTTCAGTCGGCTATTCCTTATTTAGTCGGCGACAGCCTTCATTCCTTCATGGAGGTTGGTTTTGGCGGTGTGGGGGTCCTTGGTGAGGGAGAGGATCAGCTGGGTGTCGTCGGCATAGGAGATAATGTTGAGGTCATGCCGTCGTGCAATGTGGGCGAGTGGTGCCATGTAGACGTTGAACAATGGTGGGCTGAGGGATGAGCTTTGGGGTACGCCGCAGATGATCTCAGTGGCTTCGGAGCAGAAGGGGGAGGCGGACGCTCTGTGTTCTGCCGGAGAGGAAGGAGGAGGTCCAGTCCAGGGCCTTCTCTTGGATTCCGGCGTCGTAGAGGTGTGTTCGTAGTGTGTGGTGGCAGACCGCGTCGAAGGCGGCTGACAGGTCCAGGAGGATGAGGGCCGCGGTTTCTCCATTGTCTAGCAGGGTCCTGATGTCATCGTGGCGGCGATGAGGGCAGTTTTGGTGCTGTGGTTGCTGCGGAACCTGGACTGGGACAGGTCCAGGATGGTGTTCTCCTCGAGGAAGCTGGTCAGTTGTTTGTTGACGGCCTTTTCGATGATCTTCGCCGGGAACGGGAGCAGGGAGATGTGTCGGAAGTTCTTGAGGTCCTTGGGGTCCGCCTTGGGTTTCTTGAGTAAGGCGTTGATCTCTGCGTGCTTCCAGCTCTCCGAGAAGGTAGCTGTCTCGAAGGAGATGTTTATGGTTTTCCGGAGTTGGGGTGCGATGGTGCTGCTGGCTTTGTTGAAGATCTGGTGTGGGCAGGGGTCTTCCGGGGATCCGGAGTGGACGGTGTTTATGATCTTGATGATGTTGTCGTCGTTGATGTTGGTTCAGGCGATCAGGCGGTTGGTGCGGGTGGTGGTCGAGGGAGCGGGGGTCTCAGTTGTTGCCGGGGTGGTGATGGCGTTGAAGCTGTTGTGGATGTCTGCGATCTTGTGATGGAAGAAGGTGGCCAGCGAGTCTCACAGGTCTTGTGAAGGTGGGATGTCGTTGGTGTTGGAGCTGGGGTTGGAGAGTTCCTTCATGATGTTGAAGAGCTCTTTGCTGTTGTGTGCGTCTTTGAAGGAGGTCTTTTTGGCGGATCTGATGAGGTGGTGGTGTCTGCAGGTGGCGTTCTTGTGGGCTGTGTAGCTTTTCGGTGTTCGTTCACGGATCCAGTTTTTTTCAAGTTTTCGGAAGGTTCGCTTGGAGGCCGGGAGGTCTTCGGTGAACCAACTGGCTTTCTTGCTAGTGTGGGTGTTGGAGGGCTTCTTGAGCGGGGCGAGGGTGTTGGCGCAGTCCTTAATCCACTGTTTGAGGTTGCGAGCAGCGGTGTCGGGGTCGGTCGGATCTGCGGGTGGTCTCCGGGTGAGGGTGGTGGAAAGCTGGTCTTCGGTGACTTTGCTCCAGCAGCGGCGCGGCATCTGTTAGGTGCAGTGGTGCGTGGTGGGGTTCCGGAAGGTGAAGTGGATGCAGCGGTGATTGGTCCAGTGGAGCTTGGTGGTGTGGTTGAAGGAGACGTGGGAGCTTGCGGAGAAGATGGGGTCAAGCGTGTGGTCGGTGGATTGGGTGGGTGTAGTGACGAGTTGTCTGAGTCCGAAGTTGGCGAGGTTGGCGATCAGGTTGGAGGAGTTGGTGTTGTTGTTCTTGAGGTGGAAGTACAGGTCCCCGAGGAGGATGTAGTCCATGGAGGTGAGGGCGTGTGTGCTGATGAGGTCGGTGATGGAGTCACTGAACTGTGCTCGTGGTCCGGGGAGTCTGTAGATGAGGGTTCCTCTGAGGGTGGTGTTGTGATCGGTGTGGATCTGGAAGTGCAGGTGTTCGGCTGTGCTGAGGGTGTCGTCGGTGTTGGTTGAGACTTTGAGAGAGTTCCTGTGGACGATGGCGATTCCTCCTCCTACTCCATTGGTGCGGTCCCTGCGGGTGATCTTATAGCCTTCCAGCATGGGTATGGCGATGTTGGGTGCAGAGGAGGGGTTCAGCCAGGTCTCCGTCAGGAAGGCGACGTCTGGGGTGTTGGGAGTCCAGTAGGTCCCAGAGTTCCACGGCGTGTTTGTGTGCGGAGCGGGTGTTGAGAAGGATGCATCTGAGGTGGTTGGGTTCTTTGGTAGGTGGGTTGGCGGGCCGGATGCTGGTGAAGCTGCAGTTCCGGCAGGAGAAGGGTCCTTGGTTGCGCTTCGGGGCGGCCAGGCAGCAGGTGTCTGATCGTCCGGCGTTGAGTTCGTGGAGGGTGCTGAAGTCGTAGCAGAGGCGGGCGTCGTGTCGTTCAGGGGGGCCAGGGGTCCTTGCGCTGGGCGCGGTCCAGGCGCGGACGGGCCACCTCCCCTGGACTAAGGAACTGACGCATCACCTTCCCTGCGCGTAAGGACCCAACACATCACCTCTCCTGAAGTAAGGGACCAACACATCACCTTCACTGGGCATAAGGAACCGACGCATCAACTTCCCTGCGACAGTTTTTGTTTGTGAGCGTGACGCATCCAAGGTACTGAGTGTTAAAAGTGTTGCATCTGCAATTTGCTTTGAACAGAACTGTTTCTACCTTTTGAAAGTTATATTTTTATTGCTGTATTGTGGATTTTTGTCGTTTTGGTATTGTTTGGTTTAGATCAAGATTACTTATTTGTCTAAACTGGTGTGGTGTCCATTTGTAGTGTTTTCACTGTATTACTGTAGGTGTGCACAAATGCTTTACACAAACTGCCTCTGAGATAAGCCTGTCTGCTCGTGCCAAGCTACCAAAGGGGTGCACAGGGGTTATTTTAGAAGTGTATCCACCTTACCCTGACTATGAAGACGGGTCCCTACTTGGACAACGGTGCAAACCATTGCCAACTAGAGACCCCCATTTATTACAACCACCAACATAGCATAGAATTCACTGCCACAGTGCACTACCTACTTGTGTTGTTAAAAAATGGCAGATGTATTCTATTTTGCAGAAAGCGCTTGTCTCTACAGTCACTGGTATTTTGAACAGGGATTTTACAAGATCACTCCGCCAAAGCTGCAGGGACAATGTGTTGACAAATAGGCCCCCCTCCAGTGCCCAAGGTGTCCTTCTTCCGGTAGCAGATGTCTGGCACCGAGGCTGGAGCCACAACGCACCTTGAAGTCCCGAAAATGCACAAAACGACCTGCTAATTTGCAAGCAGCTCTTTCTCAAAGCCGTCGAATCACATCCGCTCCCCCCGCTGATGTCTGTTTATTGCTCAGCCAAAAAGGTAATGGTTCGGTCCAGCGGGAGGCCAGCTGAAAATGAGGAGAGATATTACAAAGCCCGTTCCCGCTGGAAGAGGAGCGGCTCTTTGTTCCTGTAAATGGAGTCGATAAAGCGTCACAGCGTCCTCATGGCGGTGTGTGCCACCGCACCAGCAGAGACCTCGGCTGTAAGAACAAGCAGAACAAAAAACTCTGCTAAACAACAACGAGACAATCACCTGCTCTATCTTCAGCCAATTGAAGGCAGAACATCACTTAACGTTTTGGGAGAGGATGTTCCATTGCTATAAAGTTTGGAAGTTATTCCACGATATTGGGAGGTTAATTACTTCCATATCTAAAATATTGGGCATAAACGGTGTCCTGAAAAACAAACCTTGGCAAATCCAGTTGATCGGGCTATTTGTGAAAGTTGCTCTTCTGTGGTGAGTTTTTGTAGGTGTATGAGTGAGTGAGTGCTTGAATGTGAAAATGAGTCAACAGCTGGATGGATGAACGAGCAAGTAACTGAATGCATGGGGAAAACGTAACGTGGGTTCTTGGATGAGTGGTTGAATGAGTAAGTCCACTGATGTGCAGAATGAATTAATGAATGAATACATTAATGACTGAAGGCAGGAGGTATAAACATGACATCAATTACCAGTAGCATACCTGTATAAGCATTAACCCACGACTGGGCACTGCCATGTCCAGGTTGCCACAGTGCAAGCACTACACCCACAGTTCGCACAACCACTGTTCCAGGAGTCACTGCAATCTGTCAAGAATTATTGTGTTTGTTTAAGTGCAAACATTACTCAACAGTCACAACCATCGTGTCAAAAAAGAGCGACCAATATTTCGCATTTTCAAATTTGCTCCATTACTCATTGCTAATATGTGTTCAGATTTGCACAATTGCTAATTAACCCTAGCTGTGTGTTTAGATCTACCTCATTACTCAGTAATCATTGGTGCAAGTTTGAATTTGCTCCCTCACTCAGTGTTAATACATGTTCGGATTTGCAACATTACTCCTTAACCCTAGCTGTGTGTTTAGATTTACCTCATTACTCAGTCATCATTGGTGCATGTTTGAATTTGCTCCATCACTCATTGCTAATACATGTTCGGATTTGCACCATTACCATTCACCCTAGCTGTGTGCTTAGATTTACCTCATTACTCAGTCATCATTGGTGCACCTTTCAATTTGCTCCATCACTCAGTAATACTTATTGTATGTTCAAATTTGCACCTTAGTAGACTCATTCAATGCTCTATCTGATCTTCACCTAGAAATTTTGAGTGTCAGCTCAGATTTAAAACATTACTTGGAAAAAGTGGCCACGTGCACATTTGCACAATCTCTCGTTAATCCTGCTGCATACTTGATTTTGCACCATCAATCAGTAATCATAGCGCATGTTGGGATTTTCACCATCACTCTCTAATCCTCAATACATTCCCATATTATCACCGTGGCTCAGTAATATTTCATATTTAATTAACAAGATTAACAACAAAAATAGTGCCAGTGCTGATATTACAATACATCTACATGCTGGAGGGTCAGGGTGCTCTTTGCCAGCTGCGCATTCCAGGTTAACCTATCACTGATGCGAACCCCCAAATAGTCAAAGGACTTAACTTCCTCCAAAACTTGCGCACCCAACGCAAGTTTGCCCTTACTAGATTTATAGGGATTAAAGGACATATACTTAGTCTTGGAGCAATTTATTTCTAAGCCCTTTTCTTTACAGATCTTAGCAAACTTATTTAATAGATTTTGAATTCCTCTAGGGGGTTTGGCAATAAGCAAAGTGTCGTCTGCAAATAACAGACACGGCACTGCTCTACCTGCCAATTTCGAGGGGTCACCATCGCAATTAAAGAGTTCACCAATTAAACCATTGATATAGAGGGTGAACAATGTCGGAGCAAGGACGCAGCCGTGGCGTACGCCTTTCGGAACCAGTATGTTATTGGTCAGGCTGCCATCGGAGTTCCATCTAACCTTGGCATATGTATCATGGTGTAGCCGAATCAGGATTCTGAGTATATAGGATGGTAATCCTAATTCGCTCAAGGCTAGCCAGAGTTTGGTCCGGTCAATTGAATCAAAGGCCGTCTTTAGGTCCACAAACACTACATATAAGTGACCACCTCTAATAGTAACTTCCTTCCAGATTAACAGGAGGAATCTAAAAACTTGGTCAGTGGTGCTTGTGGAAGCCCTAAAACCTGCCTGCAGATCAGACAAAACATTGTTATCCTCTATCCAGTTATGAATTCTTGTCATAATAATTTTACAAAATATTTTTGGGGGAACATCTATTAGGCTGATAGGCCTATAATTGCAGGATGACCCTTTATCACCCTTTTTATGGATAGGAATAATTTCCGCACCCCGCCAGGTTTCCGGAATGGCTCCCCCGTGCAGGATGGTATTAAACACTTTTTGAAGCAGGGGGCTCTAGAGCTAGGGCATCTCCCTACCGGCCCATCTCACCTATCCTCGAAATGCATAGGGCTAGGAGCGGCTCTTTATGGGGCTGAGACCTAAAACCTATTGAATATTTTGCCATTCTCCGGGCCCTCCTATTCTGGATGAGGGTGTGGACAAGTAATACAAAGGTCCCACTGAAGGAAGCAATGGTTGAGCTGATTGCATTGCACAGGCAAACTGGTCGAATCAAGTGGTTCAAAAAGATCAAGGATTGGTTTTTAAAAATTGGGTTGGGGCAGCTTCGGGAGCAACCTGGGTCCATTACTAAATATTTGATCCCTCTTGTTAAAAAAAGGTTCTGGGCACTGATGATCTTGGAAAGTGTTGAACATTTTGCACATGGCACTTTAACCGTGAGGTTTTTACATGTTAAAGACAGCTACGGCTTTGAGTCCTTTTTGGACGACATCGAGCCACCACAGGCACGAGCTCTGTATACCCAACTTAGATATGGAACGATTCCTTTAAACACAAGGAAAAACAGCTGGGGAAATGTGGTGGATAATGTATAGTGTCCATGTTGTCTTGTTGCATCCGAGACAACTGAGCATTTTCTCTTTTATTGCCCCTCCTCTGCTGACTATAGAAGAACCTGGATAGCCCCTGTTTGTCGTATGCTTTCTATTAGGTCTAATTCGGAAGCTATACGCATTTTTAAATCTCATACCACACGTTGGCTAGTGTTTTCTATCTCAAGATTTCTGCTATTTGCGTGGAGGAGGCGGTTAAAATGTGTAATTCACCCTGTGAAAATGGCTGTGCATACATAACCTTAATTTGTCTTAATGGATGATTTGGCCTACTGTGCTTTCTATAGGAATTTTAACCTTGTTTTTAGTGGATATTCTGATAATATATATATATATTTTTTTTTAACGAATATTAACTGTTTTTATTCTGATGTGTTGTATTTTTTATGATGTGAATGATCATTTCTTTGATCGAATAAAACTATATATATATACAATACACCTTTTCCCTGTGTAAATGGAATATGCTGGTGGTGCTCCCTCCTTCCAGACTAGTGCTTCGGGGGATCTTTAAGAGTCTGGGGAACTGCAGCGGTCACCACAGGAGGCCCTGAATGACTAACAGATGTTGCAGTCTCCTGTTACAAGGTTAGTAAGAAACAGGAACTATCTTATGATTTGAATATGCCAGATGTGAATAGTAGACACCTTCTGGACCTATTACTTACTAGTGGTTGTGAGATAATTCTAAGCAACTGGAAGAACTCGACCAAGCATGGAACAAACTTCTAATTTACAAGAAGAGAGGACAGTATCTCACTGCGACAGTCTCCCTGGAAAGGCTTCACTCGTCCTATATGGGAAAAACTGGATTCTTGTCTAGACGAATAAAAAAAATACTTCCTCACACTCCTAGCCATCACACTCTTACATGTGTGACAATTCATACTATTCCAGGCCCTCCAACCCATAAAAATGGCTTGGGAGGCAGGTATTAGTCATTGTAAAGGTAAATTGAATTAGTAAACAACTGTTGTTGTGCTCATATCTAAATTAAGCAGGCAGCACCTCCATGTGGCAGACTGTCATAAGTGACAGTGCTGGCAATCAAGTGCTGGTACCGAGCACTGGAAACCACTGGCTCAAATTAAGCACCGAATCAAATCTAGTGATTATTTACCGTGCTGCTCTAAATATGATGATAGTTGATTCTATTACTATGCTGATTCTGTACCCCCGATGCTCCTATGCTCTATTTTTCTTCAGTCCTTTCTATACCACTTCCTTATCTTTAAGTTGATCTCTCAATTATTTGCTTACTGACGATCTGGAAGATGATTTGTTATTTTTGCTCTTCTTGTGTATTCCTACACTGCTAATTTATAGGAATACAGTAAGAAAGACTTAATTACTGTATGTAATTGTTGATTTATTTTGTTTTCTAAAATAAAACTTTCAGAACTCAAGAACCAGAATCATTCTCAATCAAGCTGTCCGAGAAAAGAATTGCAAGAAAACGATAATGAAAAATGTGCATGATATTAAACGAACACATGAGTGTTAGAGGTGGTTTGATTATAGCGCTTGTAGATTGATGCTTGTATGAAGTGCTGGAGATACACTGAAATTTAACTAAAAGTGAGCTGAAGCAGAGGAGCAAAATGAGCTACAATATCATTAGATTAGGAAAGGTTCGATTTAGGAGTCCCTGACACCCTGGCGGTGATTGTTTTAAGCAGTGCTTAATTTGTGAAAAAATAAGTGCCATCGCCCTCGTCAGGAGACCACTGAACATTGCCACCACCACAACTAACCCTCACACAGTTACAGGTGTGACAATTCATACTATTCCAAGCCCCCAAAGCAATAAGAATGGTTTGGGTGGCAGATATTAATACATTTTAATGTATACTGAATTAATAAACAGCTATTGTTATGCTCATACCTAAAATAGCCAGATAGTGCCGCCATGTGGCAGGCTGTCATAAGCTCCAGTGCAGACAATTAAGTGCCCGTGCCGAGCACCAGAAACCACTGGCTCAAATTAAGCACAGGTTTTAAGGAAAGGGGTTCTGATGTATGAGGAGCGTGTTCATCAAAACTAGGGGGCATATTATCAAGACAGGCGATAAAATTATCGCCGCTTTAGCGGATGAAAACTGCCGCTAAAACGGCGATAATAGGCTTAATAATATGCTCTATAGAATTCCAATTGAAGCCCATGTTAGATGTCCTTCACATCTAACATGGGCTTCAATTGGAATTCCATAGAGCATATTATCAAGCCCATTATCGCCGTTTTAGGGGCAGTTTTCTGCCGCTAAAACGGCGATAATTTTATCGTCTGTCTTGATAATATGACCCCAAATGTGGCCACGTCATGATGGCTGGTCAGCAATGTATTCTCTGTTTCAGCAACAAAGCTTGAAAGCTTGTGCGGTCAGGGTGCTGGGGGGGGGGGGGAGTTGCTTCTGAAACGCAACAAAAACAAAATCATCTATGGCCCTGGCACACAGGAAATAATTTTCTTTGCATGTGGGGCCACTGTTCATTGCTAGGTCTGGCGTCAGTCAAGAGCGATTAATTTTACTAAAATGATATGTATAATATACTTACGGGCTTTCAGCCTGCCCTCTCTCTTCATCCACTCGTCTGCCGTCCTTCACATTTTTCCTCTCTCCACTACAGTATACAGCATGTGGCACAAGGCCAGCCCCCATCAGCCACTGGCTAACCTGACAGTGAGTGATGGCATTCTGTTGTTTTACAAGGCACACATCCACGCACAAAGTAGTTCCCTTCAGTGCCAGCCATTACAATGGCAATGTGTGCTCTTTAAGATTACAAAATATTTTTGCTTTTAGTCATCTTCTTTGTATTGGCAAGTGCCTGACAGCTCACCCAATTATAACGTTTTATAAAAGCTATGATAACAAAACAGAGAGAGACACACTGACTCAGGTGATAGAGGGCGGTGGTACAGACAGACTTAAGAAAGAGACACACAAACTCAGGTGAAAGAGGGCAGTATTGCAGACAGACTCAGGAAAGAGACACACAAACTCAGGTGATAGAGGGCAGTAGTGCAGACAGACTAAGGAAAGAGACACACAGACTCATGTGGTAGAGGGTAGGAGTACAGACAGACTGAGCAAAGAGACACACAGACTCATGTGGTAGAGGGTAGGAGTACAGACAGACTGAGCAAAGAGACACACCAACCCAGGTGATAGAGGGCAGTATTGCAGACAGACTCAGGAAAGAGACACACAAACTCAGGTGATAGAGGGCATTAGTGCAGACAGACTAAGGAAAGAGACACACAGACTCATGTGGTAGAGGGTAGGAGTACAGACAGACTGAGCAAGGAGACACACCAACCAAGGTGATAGAGGACAATAATACAGACAAACTCAGGAAACAGACACACAAACTCAGGTGATAGAGAGCAGTAGTGCAGACAGACTCAGGAACGAGACACACAAACTCAGGTGGTAGAGGGCAGTATTACAGACAGACTCATGAGAGAGACACACGAACTCAGGTGGGAGAAGGCAGGAGTACAGACATACTCATTAAAAGACACAAACATATGTGATAGAGGGCAGTCATACAGAAAGACTCCTGAAAGAGACACACAAACTCAGATGAAAGAGGGCAGTAGTGCAGACTCACGAGAGAGAGACACACAAACACTCAAATTCAGGTGATAGGGGCAGTAGTACACACAGACTCCGAAGTGAGACACACAACCTCAGGTGTAAGAGGGGCAGTAGTACAGACAGACTCAGGAGAGAGACACACATATTCAGGTAATTGAGGCAGTAGCATGGACAGACTCAGGAAAAGTAGTACAAACGCATATGATAGAGGGCAGTCATACAGATAGAGATACACAAGCTCATGTGATAGAGGTCAGAGGTACAGACAGACTTAAGAAAGAGACAGACAAACTCAGATGATAGGGCTCAGCGGCACAGACAGACTTAAGAAAAAGACACACAAACTCAGGTGATAGAGGACAGTAGTACGTACAAACTCAGGAGAGAGACTCACAAACTCAGGTGGGAGAGGGCAGTATTACAGACGTAGAAAACAGGCACACAATCTCATGGGGGAGAGGGTAATACTACAGACAGACTCAGGAAAAGACACACAAACGCATGTGATAGAGGGTGACAGTACTGACACACGCAGGAAAGAGACACACAAACGCAGGCAGTAAAGGGCGGCGGTACAGACAGGCCCAGGAAAGAGAAGCACAAACTCAGGTGATCAAGGGAAGTAGTACAGACAGACTCAGGTAATAGACACACAAACTCAGGTGACAGAGGGCAGTAGTACAGACAGACTCCAGAGAGAGACATACATACTCAGGTGATAGAGGGCGGCGGTACAGATAGACTTAAGAAAGAGACACAGACTCAGGGGATAGACGGTAGTAGTACATAAAGACTCAGGAAAGAGACACACAGATTCAGGTGATAGAGGGCGGTGGTACAGACAGACTCAGAAACGAGACACACAAACTCAGGTGATAGAGGGCAGTAGTACAGACAGACTCAGGCAATAGACACACAAACGCAGGTGATAGAGGTCAGTACTACAGACAGACTCAGGAGAGGGACACACAAACGCAGGTGATAGAGGGCAGTACTACAGGCAGACTCAGGAGAGGGACACACAAACGTCCTTGGGACTACTGTCTGCTCTTAAAAAATATTATTATTTACATTCTCAAAGGGGGAGAGGTCCCTTAGGACCCCTTTTCGTTAGCGAATGGGTTACCATCAGTTTTAACCCGGTGGTACATCATTACTGTTTTCGACCGCAAGTCGGTCACAAAACAGTAATACATGCCACACCGATTCGGTATTTGGAATGGACGCCCGAAACACATCACTTCCAAATACCGATTCGCAAAAGCAAAATGCGGGGCCACATGTACAAAAAGTCAGAATTGCGATTTCCTAATTGCGATTCTTGGCGAAACACAATTAGGAAATCACAATTCTTAATGTAAGAAAACTGAAAAGTTTTCAATAGTGATTCCTAATGGGCCGCCAATCAAACTACCTCATGAATATTAATGAGGTAGGTCGCAATTTGCAACCCATTATCTACTGCAGCCGTCACAGGGATGGTGATCTGTTGGGTTCAGCAGACCACCATGTCTGTGATCGCTTTTAAATTAATCAATCTTTTTTTTTTTAATGAATCTGTTTTCCTTAATGGAAAATGGGCTGCATTTCAAAAAAATAAATGAAAAGTATTCTTTTTGTTTTTTCAGAGTAGGCAGTGGTCCATTGGATCACTGCCTGCTCTTATAAAATGTTTAACCAACCATTCTTAAAGGGGAAGGTGTCCCTTGGAGACCCCTTCCCATTTGAGAATGGGTTACCGCCATTTTTCAAATGGCGGTAAAAGGTTCAAATGTATTGCGACCGTATTTCAGTCACAAAACATTCACACATCCCATTGAGATTTGGTATTAGTAAGGGATGCCCTAAAGACGTCCCTTCCTAATACAAAATCTCAAAACCCAAATTGTGATTCAGCAATAAGTTACCAAATAGCTATTTGGGCTTTATACATGCCAAAAAGTACTTTTGTAGTCACAAACAGCCCGATTTTATTAATCGGGCCGTTTGCGTCCCCAAAAATGGTTCAAACATGTAGCTCGCAATTTGCATTTTGCACTTTGTACATCAGGAAAAGCATTTTGCCGGTCGCAAACGGCCCAATTCGATTTACACCTGGCCCCTAGAGAGCCTAGATTCCACAGGACTGCAAGCTTTTGTCAGAAGTGCAGAAGGTCACCGGTTTGAAACCCAGCACCAGTGGGCTCATAATTGATTAATTGCTCCCATAACTGATAGAAGCATGGTATAAAGCACTAGAAGTACATTTGAGTGATGACGAGCGCTTCTTTTACATGTGCAGGAAGGTTTCTAGTACCATTGTCGCCATGCAACTGTGACCTGCTTGACTGAGCCATCACAGGACGCCTCAATGATCTCTGAAAATCGATCCCACATAAGACTTTTCATGTAAAAATATTAGGTTTGCCCTTATTTAGCTGACACATTATCAACGGGCAGCTACGAGTGCCAACATTGAATTCCTGTTTCTGTTGAAAGGAAACAAATTTAAGTTGTGAGGAGAAGTCCAGTTTGAAATTGCAGCTCTGTCTGAACATAATGAGTGCTTCATTTGACTCCTGAAGAGTGTCAATCACCCTGATCTAGGATGTCTGTTCAATTACAATCTCTCTATGGACGTCATTATGTACATATCTTAATTTGCCTACGCTTTCTTTTGCATGCAATTATGCGGCAGTGAAAGACCAAATTATGCAACAGGGTTCACTAAACTATGCAGTAAGAAAAGGCAAATTATGTCGTGTAATGCAGCACATTTTGTGATAGCATTACTATAGTGATTAACTCCAGCCAGGTTGTACTATTTCAGGAGTATTTATTATAGTAGTTACAAGTATAGCTGTTCAGTCCAGGACTAGCCCCACCAGGAGCAGCCAGCATGCTGCTCAGCCCTTCTCCAACTGTGGTCTCTGACCTCCAACATTCCACATTACATCATTCTAGGAGGAACTCACTGGAAGAGCATGAACACACTGAAACCAGGATACAACAATGACCTCCTACCTTGACACTCAAATACACCAATATGCAATAGAGAGGTGACCAGTGAACCTTTGCTATGCGCCTTTCTGTTACTTTTGATCGGATTGGCCTAGAAACATTTATTTTGGTTAAAATCTGCAGATTATGCAGATGATGCATCATGCTGCAAATATGTGGAATCGATAATTATGCAGAAAATGCTGCAGCTGCAAAATCACATAATTCAAGAGGACCTGACTAGGTGTGTTTGTGTGCGTGCTGATAGATATTTAAATATAGGACAGGCCAATAGTTTAATACAAGAGTCTGTCAGTTTTTTGCTCCTATATTTTCATTTTAGTAGACCATGATTTGAGGGTTGATGTTTCAGATCTCTGGCTCTCGGACTGTGGTGTGAGGGCTGATATCTACTATGACCATGGCTGTGTCTCCTGGAAAATCTATTCATCCACTAGGTGTCTGTTTGTCTGGTCAGACAATGTCTCCGTTTGTACAGCGCTAGCCTTTTAGATCTCTGGTTAAGGAGTTCAAGGCAGGTAATGGGGACCTGTTAATTTCTTAAAGCCATTTTTGTGTCCCTTTTAGGTATAGAGTAGATCCTGGTTTGGCACAGGGTTCGTCTGCCAGAGTTTTTGGGGGTCTGAGTTTCCGCCCCTGCTATATATTAAGGATTTCCTCAGTATAGTCTCTGATAGAGCATCTTCTCTCTCGTTATCATTGGGCTTCAGCATGCTTCAGAGCGCCCTTTTTCTCTTTCTTAGGGCTGATTGCTCTTCGCTGTTTTCTGTTTTACAAGTTTGAGGTGATCTCATATTGTCTGGCAAGTCAATCGTATAAGTCGAAGAGACCACTCTTCCTGTTGCCATCTTGGGCTTATTTGTCACAATAAGTGAAAAGTCAATGACTTTCATTTTACAAAACATCCTCTACAGCAGAGGCTTTCAAACAATGTATGCCAAGACCCCCTTGTCAAGGACCACCCTCCTGACAAACATTTCTAGAACCTGGTAGTCCTCATCATCAACAACTATCGACGGCCATAAATGCCACCAAATCCCACAACAAATCATTTTTACAGTGGAGAAATAATAGTAAATAATGTTTAGCAAACCAAAGGTCAGTGAGCATGGGGGCGCGATCTAAGGTGTAGCTAAAAACGAAGGGCCTCATTTATAAGGAATTGGTATAAGGCAGTGCAGCAAGTCTTTTTGCTGCGCTGCCCTAAGCCAATATGAAAAGGGCAGGAATGCACTGTATTTATGAACTACGGTGCATTACTGTCCTTTCCCCTTTTCGTTTGCGCACAAATTGCTGCCTAGCACCAATGTAGGCAGGTTTGCTTTTGTGCAGGAAGAGGCACCTTTCTTCACAAAACCATTCCCGAAAGGCGTTTTCCTCTTTCAAAGGGGCATATTTACAAGGAGGCAATAGAAAATTATCGCCGCTTTTGCGGCCATTTTTGTCCGAAAAGCTGCGATAATTTTATCACCTAATTAGCAAGGTCACGCTAACGCGTGAAACCTTGCATTAGCGCACAAATTCCTAACGCCCAGCTTTGCATCTCTAATGAGATGCAAAGTGGGCGTTCCTGACCTGACATGACAGGAGAAATGTCGCTGAGCGACATTTCTCCTATCATCAAGCCCCACGCTATGAAGCATAGCGGCAAGAAGAGTAGCGATAACCCCTGTTATCGCTACTTTCCTTATGCCTGCTTCAGGACTGACTTAGCCATGATATCCTATGGAAGGTGGATATCATGGCTAAGTTTGTGAGTCCCTATCAGCAAGCTAACGCCACACTACGTGAGATTATCGCTGGATTTCCAGCGATAATCTCACGTTAGGCAGTTAGCGCTAGGATTTTTATCGCTTTTAAGATAAGCGTTGCTAATAGCACGCAATCTCAGCGATAAAAATCCACGCTAGCCGGCGATAATTACCCTAGCGCTAAGTGCGGTGAGCGATAATTATCGCCGGTTGTTGCTGATATGCCCCTATGTGAGCTGCAGAATGCAGCACACATGGAAAGAGGAAACATTAGGAGAAATTAAAACATTTCTCCTCGTTGTGCATCCACTGGGGAAGTGTAAGGTTTCGGTGCTGCCCCAGGTTTACATGATTTTGTAATTCTGGGGCAGCATCAAACTCCATGGGTGTTGCATGGTAACACCCATGCGACACCCATTGAACGCCTCCTTGACGCAGAGTAAGGCAATGCTGCGACTTGCGCTGCTTTGTCTCACTCCATATCTAGGAGGCCATGCAAAGCCACGCAGGGTGACTTTGCGTCGCTTCATAGTATGGTTGAGACGCTTGCGCCACTGGACTGTCAAAAATAGTGATGCTCTGGCGGCGCAAGCCTATCATAAATAAGCCCCAAAATATTCAGTACGTTTTTTATGTGTTTCACCATCAGGTAGGTACATATACAATAATGAGCTTAAATGAAAAATAAATGAAAAAAGTTGTAACTCAGTGGGAAATGAATTGAATTTAATTATGAAACCTCTGTTAGTTAATACACTGCAGAGGTCTGTGTGGAACTAGAGAGGCACATAATTAATTAAATCTTGGTTGGTGCAGTGGAGAATAGTGACAATTTTTAGTGCTACGAGGTCACAGCCTTTGATAGAAAGCACTGTGAATATATAAGTCATTATTTTATACTTGCATTACCCAGTGTAAGATAGACTGCTACAAAATGTGCAAATAGTTTTACTATAAAATGGTGCTTCCAAAATATTGATTTTTGTAATACCGTTGAAGTACTCCAATTTTTGAGACCCCAGAGGTGCTAGGGGTAGCACCCTATGACTTTGAGTACTTCCTGATGTGGTATTATAAAATTCTGCATATCTTGACCATATAACAAAGAACTTGGCAACAGAAGCTGAAATATGAAAAGACATCTTTATTAAACTCAAATGAGTGAGACTACGTCGCACAGAAGCCTTAGCAACTGAATGAGGCAGTCTGCAGAACAGAAACCAGTCTCCTCTTTTATGGAGAATGTTACGCTCTGGGCAACACCGCCCTTCTCTTGCAGTTGGTCATTCACATGTATACATTGCAAACGAAAAGGCAGAGTCATGATGACCATCCCACATTCCAGTTAAGCCAGCCCGTAATTATTTACCCAGCAAGGCTCAGATCCCACATCAGATATCGATAGGCCCCAATAAACATGAGCATCTCCTGTTTTGGGAAACAAGCCATAAAGCAGGAACAGTCAGGTGTGAAAGAGATTAGCCGGAGGCTTGTGTAGGATGAAAAGACTTTATGGTGTCTCAAGCCCTGATGCTAATCACAGGTGGCCAGAGGACGGGGAACTCGTGAGACCAGTTTGACCTGGGGTGACGGAGCCAAGCTGCCCAGGTCACAGAAAAGTCAAAGAAAGGCACATGTGCTCTAAAAGGCCCGTTTTCGCTTCATGCTATATAGCCTATGTGAGGGCAACCATAAGATGGCCACCGCTACAAAATGGAACCCACGGAGTAAATGTATGATAACGTATACATAGTGCATTCATAGCTAAAACGTTACACAAAGCACTTGTACATACCGCATTGACCATTCGCGGTTCGCTAATACCGGGATAGACAGGGGTAGGGCCCTGCCTCCTACGCGGCCCCAAATTTTAAAGTACGACACCGTAATTTATTTTGAGATAACTATCCCTTCGACTCCTCCTTAGGGGTACTAAAGGCTGTGTAAATACAGTTACAATCAAAAAGCCCTTCACGGTCCAGTTGTTAACTCTTTACACTACCACTCAATAAAAACAAATCTTTGTCAGCACAAAACTTGGAGTGGTGCGATCAATTAAAGCCCAATCCAGCTTGCAAGCACTCTTTACACTTGCAGATTAACTAATTGCGCACATTTGCATTTTATTCAGGCAAGCAGGCACCCTGGCAGGAAGGCTTTTCACAGCACAGGAGACTATTTATAAAACTTTGGCAGAAGCATTTCAATGATCTGAATTAACCATCTCTGCGTGCCCCCCTTCCCAGGACTCCACGGCCATCCCTGGGGGTTGCGCCCCACAGATTGAAGACCTCTGCTCTACAGAGACTGTTATGGGCTTTGATTCTATAGGTGATTTGATTACCCAGTGAGAGGTTTGTTCTTTTCTGTCTGATGCATTGCTTGAACTTAGAGGTTCCAGTTTGCACTCAGCTATGCCTATCATGGGTCTTTGCTAAATTGGGCAACAGCAGGGTGTTTAGAAGGAAATCTGGCATGCCAGATTGATAATAAGTGGTACGCCAACCCAAGGTATGAAGCAAACCAAAACATCCTCATACATCAGTATTAAGACAGTATCTGTAAATAGTTTATGTAAATCAGCTGGAATAGAACAATGAGTCCCCATTCTATTTATAAAGAGGAAAATAGATCTCTGGCTGTCCATTCTTCTCTAAGCATTTAGCCAGTCTCATCGGTCATCAAGATTCTAGAAAATTCAGGGGTGGTATGCCAGGGCTTGCTTTTAACGTTGGTAATTTATTCTGTTAGTTTCCTGAAACCATTTCCCTGTAGCTCCCTTGTTTTAATTTTTTTTGTTCAACATTTTTTATTGAATTTTATAAAGTACAATAACAAGTAGTGACAGCAAAAATAGTTTGTGTATTGGGAACAATACCAAACATATTGGATTAAAGACTAAAAGGCAAATGCATACTAGCAGTATCAAACCTGAACTACACATAAATTATAATAACATATAGGGCCACTTATGCAAAATCAGTTAACAACATTATATATGCTTGGATATATTTACAACCAGTAATATATTCATCAAGGGTTTTCTAGATAAAAGATTTGATCGAAGGTGACTTTTTGTTACAGATTTTTATTCCGTTTCCCATATATATAATCCACTCCCACCATGACTTTGTGGATAAAAGATTAGCGGATTTCCAGTTCATAGTAATAGATATGATAGCAGAGGAGATTAAAAGATTAAATAAGTGTATATCCATATATGATAATGGGAGTACAAGAGTTGAATAATTACCTATACCAATTTAATAGAAGACAGGATTGAGAATTTGTGAAACTTCCTCCCAAAAATTGAACCAAAATTTAGAAATGATTGGACAATGGAATAACATATGTTTCAATGCACCAGGTTCCTTATTACAGTGCCAACAGTCTGATTTGTCACATATTTTTTGCGTTATGCAACTTAACAGGAGACCAATTAGAATTATTAAATATAACCAGATTAGGGTCTCAGAATACATGGCTAGAAACGGTGGGATGGGGGTTGGCAGGGGGAGGGTATCACTCCCTACGCGGTTCATATAAAACACACACATAATACATGATATGCCATACACAGTATTGACATGGAATGTCAATCTATTAGGCAGTAAGATTAAGAGGGAACTAGTTAACAGGTAAATTAAGAGACTCAAGCCTGATGTGGTCCTCCTACAAGAAACCCACCTCCGAGGCACACACTGTGCTTTTATAGGGAGATGGGCTAATACCACGTTGGCACACGCCGGCTTCTCTCCAGGGGTACGTGGAGTGGCCATCCTCATTAGGAAAACTCAACCATTTCACAAAACCAAGGCCTGGGTGGACCCCAACGGAATGTACGCTGCAGTCCAAGGAACATGGGGATGACGGTAGATTACCCTTGTTAGTGTTTATGCCCCACCGCGACTACAACCCCACACATAGGGTGCAGTCGCAAAGATACTATTGGACTCAGGTTCCCCAACCCATATTATTGCAGGAGACTTCAATGATGTTGTGAACCCAAGCTTAGACATGTCCCGTACACCGACCAAAACTCGTGTTCCTATCCCACTAGCGGAATTTGTGAGGTCACTGGGACTGACGGACCTCTGGTGCCAACACCACTCACTAGACCGCGGTTATTCTTATTTCTCAGGAGCACATAAGACTTTCTCTAGGATTGTTTACCTCTTCGCTCCGTCATGGGAGATTCAGACAGTAGATGAAGTAGAATACCTTGCATGAGGCATCTCAGATTACTCACCACTGAAGCTGAAAGTGGGGGGAGGAGAACGTGGACAACGTCCAGATTGGAGGCTGAATGCATTGGAGCTCCACAATAAAGAAGTAACAGGCGTAATTAGTACAGAGACTAAGTTATTCTTCCAGGAGAACGAGGGCTCAGTGTCCTCAGAGGCCACCCTCTGGGAGGCCTACAAGGCAGTCGGTCGAGGTATGCTACAGGTCACAATAGCACGAAAACGGAGGGGAGAAACATTACAAATAGAAAACCTAGAAGGTAAACTCTTAGAACTACAAGGCAGCATCACCTCAAACAATGAGGTAGCCCTACTTAGGCAGATAGAGTTCACACGTGGGGAATTTCAGGCTCTAGTAAACAGGGAAGTTCAATCTCAAATTCAGGTCACACAACATAGATTATATGAGTCAGGGGATAGAGCCAGGAAATTCCTAGCTTGCTTCAGCCGGAAGGAAAGAGAGGCAAACTGGGTAAGCCAGATAGTAGAAGCAGACACGTGGCATACCACAGCGCACGCAATAGCGGGAGCATTAGTGCGCTACTATACTAACCTCTATGAGGCCAAGTCAATAGTAGATGACGACCGCATAAGAGACTACCTCAGTGACATAGTCATGCCCACTCTGCGACAGGAAGACACAGATGCCCTAGAGGCAGAGATAACCCTAGAGGAAGTTCAAGCCGCCATCACTAAACAAAAATCGGGGAAACCCCAGGACCGAATGGGCTGCCAGGGGAATTTTTCAAACAAAACAATAGCTTAAGGCTCCCTGTCTACTGAATATGTTCTTAGCAGCAAGGGAAGAGGGAACACTACCACCAGGTCTTTGTCAGGCCATGGGGGTGGTCATACCAAAACCAGGCAAACCCCCAGAGGATTATGGATCCTGCTGCCCAATCTCACTTTAAAACATCGAAACCAAGATTCTAGCTTCCATCATTGCTACACGACTATTGACGATTATTACATCACTGATCCATAGGGACCAGTCGGGCTTTATGCCCAAACGAGCCACACGCCTCAATCTCCATAGACTTGCAAACTGATTAGATATGGCGAAGGAGGGAGCTACGCCCCAGATGCTTCTGTCACTTGATGCCGAGAAGGCGTTTGATACTGTCCACTGGCCATTCATGAGACAAGTGCTTTTAAAATTAGCCTTTGTTTGTAACTTCCGGTCATGAGTCGATATACTATACACAAACCCCAGAGCAAGAGTCAGGGTTAACGGAGTCAAATCAGCTGACTTCCCCATTGAACAAGGGACTGGGCAGGGTTGTCTGCTGTCGCCCCTGCACTTGTTCTAGAACCATTGGCATGCCTAATTAGATCACACCCAAGCATAAAGGGTTTTCAAGATGCCGAGGGACAGTTGATGGATGAGCGAATCTCCCTTTATGCAGACGATATCTTACTCTATATAACCAGCCCTGACAGGACACTCACCATCATATTTAACCTAGTTAAAGAATATGGTAGACAGGCAGGGTACAATACTAATTGGGGGAAGTCAAACCTATACCAAATCGGCAGCTTTATTGATACACACCTTAATCCGGTGCATCTTCCCATAGCAGAAGATGGCTTTAAATACTTAGGACTTTATATCTCCACTAGTGTGATGGACTGCCTCGCTCACAACATCCAGAGAGTCCTGGTGGAATTTCGTGAGGATGTAGTCAGGTGGGACACCTTCCCTTGACACTGCACGGGAGAGCGGCCTTGATAACGCTACCTAAGCTACTATACACCCTCCAAAACACATACTACAAAATCCTGGAGACAGTTTTTCGGACGATAAATGACGAAGTGCGTACACTATTAGAGGATGGAGGCCACCCTCAAGTAGCAATGTAAACGCTGCAACGCAGCCAATACAATGGGAAAATTGCGCTGCCGGATATTCGGGTGTACTATAGAGTGGAACACCTCACAGTAATATAATGAAAGAGAACATGCGCCCCGCGATCATCCCACATACGCTCTAGAGTGACTCCAATTCCGAAGACACTCTCATCTACAGTACATATTCAGGGGTCATGGAGTACAGGGCCTGTTACCAGCAACACAGAGGGTGATTGAAGTGTGGAAGGAAGCGGAACGGCAGATGAAATAGGGGAAAAGATTAACTAGCTCCACACTCCTATGGGAAGGTAAGTGACTACCGTAACTAGCGAAACTACAGGGGTTTAAAGGATGGGACACAATCGGGATCACAACACTGGGAGACATAAGGCAAAGCGATTTGATAACCTTTACAGACCTACAGGCTGAATACAGCATATCAGATAAACAACATTAAAAATACATCCAGCTCCGACACGCCTGGAGAACGCAAAAACCCGACATCACAGATATTCCGGAGTATGCTCCATTAGAAGTCCGGCTGCTACAAGAGGAGATACCAGAAAAGGCAGTCGCCTGGACGTATAAGACCCTGATGAACAATATGCCTGACAATCTACTAAAACTTAGAAGCAAATGGGAGGAAACTACAGACACCCTGGAAGACATAGACTGGGAGACAACGTTGATGTTGATGACTGATCCAGTTTAAAATATTGCACAGGGTATACTATGATAGGGCCAGAATCCATGCAATGGGCAGATCAGAGACGCCAGACTGCCTGCGCTGTATATAGGAGCGAGGCTCCTATATACATACCCTATGGGAATGCCAACTAATACGTAGATACTGGACACGGATAATACAAGAACTAAATAACACACTAAAAACGCAGGGGGGAGGAGCCTAGCGCTTGACCAAGATGGCCGCGTGAGCTTTGAGCTCCCGGGACCCACGCGCCCTCCGTCCATTATCCTGTCTTAAATCCTGTCTTATATGCACGGCATCTTGCAGATGACTCATTGCTGAGGCGATTGATGCTGCCCGGGCTCGGATCGCCCACCGGGAACCGGAGTTGTGCACGGCGGAAGATTGAGGCCTATCTCCGAGGGATGCCAGGGGCTGGCGTTGGCAGGATGCCCGGCCTCTAATTGAACAACAGCGGCCTGGCGAGGTGTGAACTGGCGGACGGAGAACGCCGTACTTTCACTTTCACTTTCTCGCCCTTTGTTTGCCTTGGCCAGGGAGTGTCTTCAGATGCTTTATTATCCTCTGGACGCCTTGCGCCCTACTCTGCCTGGTTATTGCAGATCTGGTTTCTCCTGTTCCCTCTGACTGAGAGAGGGTCGTCTCCTTGCACCGGGTTGCTCGGTGCCAGATATGTCGGGTAAAGCAGAGGTGGATAGGCTGAAACCCAAGGCTACCAGGCGGGGAGCCTATACCCAATCCAATAATATGGATCGCTATGCCCAGCAGAAGGGATCGCCTGGTGGATCGAGCCAGTCGCTGGATGTACAGAAGGCTGCCTCATCCCCGACCTCGGAGCTCTCGTTGCAGGATGTCATGGGTGCACTCGAGGGGATGCAGGCCTCGATTGGGAGACAGTTTGATGCCCTGGCGCATAAAGTGGATACTATCTTGGTAGATGTCAACCTGATCCGCGCGGATTTGGGCAAAACTAATGAGCGGGTTAAATCCCTTGATCTCAAGACCACAGGCCTCGCTGATGATGTCTCGGAACTTCAGACCGAAGTTCGTAAGCTGCGGGCTGAGAACGACCTCTCCGCCCGCCGGCTGGAGGACTTTGAGGGCCGGGCCAGGCGCAACAACGTGCGCATTACTGGGGTCCCGGAATCTTCGGACGAGATCTCCGCAGATCTGCTCGTGGAGGACTTGGTGCTTAACCATCTGAAACCTAAGGGCCTTGGAAAATTTTTTGCAGTCGAGCGGGCTCACAGAGTTCCTGGCGGGAGGCCCAGTGCGGGAGCCCCTCCGAGACCGATTGTCGCCCGGCTCTTTCACTTCCGAGATCGGGACGCTATCCTGCAAGCATCGCGGGTGACGGGCCCGGTCCCTTATCAGAACGCATCAGTGAGTTTCTATCCGGACTTCACCCAGCTGGTGCAAAAGCAAAGGCAGAGTTTCCTGGGGGTGAAGAGACGTCTTCGGGAGCGGGACCTGAAGTATGCTATGCTTTTCCCTGCCAGATTACGTGTGGTGTATGAGGACCGGACTTTCTTCTTTGAGTCGCCTGCTATGGCCGGAGACTGGTTGGACGCTTTGCCCCGACGACGGACTGGCGGGGATGCTGCCACAGACATGGAGGGTGACCGGGATGGGCAGGGTTGATGCCTTTGGGGCCAGTCTGACTTGCCTTGGTTCCGGACAATGACTTGAGCTGATTGCAGTAATACGGAGGGTTGCGGGAGGAAGATGGGAGCTCTTTCCTCCCTCAGGGTACTTTTTGTAGTTTTGCGTTATGGTAGGGCGACAGGCACACTGCAAGTTGGGGGGGCTTTGTAAGCTGCAGCAGGGGTGCAGGGTGGGGGGTGGAGTTGGGATTTTGGGGTTGTTGTTGGGGGGTTTGTTTTTGCAAGGCGTAGTAATGTTTGTCAGGGTTGTTTACAGGTGGCACTTCGGGTGTGGGGAGGGCCTCTTTGTGTGTGGGGATGGGGGGTAGGGGCTTCAATATTATTAGCTGGAATGTTAATGGCTTGGGAGATCGTATTAAGCGGGGGATAGTCTTGCAGTTCTTGAAACGGTCTTTGCCGGATGTGGCCCTACTGCAGGAGACACACCTTATAGGTAATACTTGCCATGCTCTTAATAGAAAAGGTTACAAATTCATCGCTCACTCGGGATTCTCCTCAGGCTCCAGGGGTGTGGGTATCCTAGTTAGAGCTTCACTACCTTTCGAGGTGGACTCCACCATTGTTGATGATAGGGGGAGGTTTGTGGCGGTGGCGGGGAGGTGGGAGGGAAGAACGTTGGTGTTGGTTTCGGTTTATGTCCCTCCTGCCCTGCAGGCCTCCACGTTTGCAGATCTGGGCAGGGCCTTGTTGGACCTCCCGGAGGGTATGCTAGTGGTGGGGGGAGACTTTAATGCTGTCGGCTCTGGGTTGCTGGATAGGTACCCGCCCAGGGACACCGGGGGGGCTCAGAAGTGGCTTCCAGACTTTATAGATACATTCGGTTTGGTAGACTGCTGGAGGCTCCGGCACCCCACACAGAGCCAATATACCTTCCACTCCGGGGCGCATGGTAGTCTCTCCCGGATTGATTATCTGCTCACTCTGGCTGCGCACGCCTCATTGGTATCTGAGGCTAGGCATATGGCGCGGGGCATATCTGATCATTCGCCAGTGTGGGTCCGGCTGGATGTCGGCCGCGAGGGAGGGGGCAGGGTTGCTCCTATTAACCCCTGGTACTTCCGCGATCCCAAGATGCGTAGTGCGCTGCTGAAGACAGTTGATCACTATTTTAAGGACAATCAGGGTTCCGTTGACTCGGCTGTGTCGTTGTGGGAAGCATTTAAGACCATGTTGAGGGGGGAGGCCCTCTCCTTGGTAGTGGCCGCCAAGCGATGGAGAGATGGCGAGGTTATGCAGGTTGAGGATGAGATCGCGGCTTTAGAGGTGGCCCTGGAGGGGGAGGTTACAGCGGCCTCACTGTATGATCTGAGCTTGAAGCAAGCGGAATATAGGGACCTGGTGACGAATGCCGCCAAGACCCTCGGTAGGGAACAGCAGGGTCGCTTGTACGATGTTGGCGATAAGGCCGGGAAACTCCTAGCGTGGCTGGACAAAAAAGAACGTGTTAATAGAGTAGTGCCGGAGCTGACGAGAGAGGGGGGAGAGGTGGTTGTTGATCCCGAGGGTATAGTACAGTGTTTTTCGGATTATTTCCGTATGGTTTACACTTCGGTTTCGGATAGGCCAACTGAGGATTCGTGTGACCTCCTGCGTGACATCGCTCTGCCCTGCCTTTCTGACGTAGATAGAGATGACCTCGATGGAGATATAACGGTTGATGAGGTGGCGGGTGCTATCTGCGCGTTGCATTCGGGCAAGGCCTCAGGCCCAAATGGTTTGCCGATTGACTTGTATAAGCTGTTTCCGGATAGGGTCGCTCCTCATCTGCGCGCCATGTTTGTGGAGGCGCGGGGGAGTGGGTCCCTTCCGTTGGACCAGCGACTGGCGACAATTGTTGTGATCCATAAGGAAGGTAAACCCCGGGATAAGTGTGCCTCCTATCGGCCGATATCACTCCTTAATGCTGAGCCGAAAATTCTGGCTAAAATCCTTGCGGGCCGCTTGGTCAGGGTACTTGGAGACCTGATCCATCCGGATCAATCGGGTTTTATTCCACACCGTAACACTGCGTTAAACCTTAGGCGACTTCATGGAGTAATTGCCAGGGCGAGCACGCTGCGTGAACCAGCTATTGTGGCGTCTCTTGATGCCACGATGGCGTTTGATACGGTGGAATGGGCATACCTGTGGGCGGTGCTTGCCAAGTTCGGCTTTGGCCCTGGTTTTGTGAGCTGGGTGAGGTTGCTTTATGAGGGTCCTCTTGCGAGTGTTGTGGTAAATGGGCGAGCGTCGACTCCGTTCCAGCTTGGGAGGGGCACCCGGCAGGTTTGCCCCCTGTCGCCTTTGTTGTTTGCCCTTGCCCTCGAGCCGCTGGCGGCGTGGATACGCTGGCATCCGGATATACGTGGACTTAGATGGTCGCCTGATCACGAGGACCGTATTTCGCTCTATGCCGATGACATCCTGTTATATCTCGCCTCGCCCAAGAACTCGCTTATAGTGGTTTGTGACGTTCTGATATCTTTTGGTAAGAACTCTGGTCTCGTCATCAATTGGAGTAAATCATATTTGTATGTTCTGAGCGGCGACGTCCCATCTGTCCCGCGAACTTGTTCGATTCAGATCGCCCAGCAGGGCTTCGTGTACCTGGGGATTTTTATCTCCACTGACTCCACTTTGCGGTATGAGAGGAACCTGCTCCCTCGCCTGGCGCGTTTGCGGCGGGATGTTGCGGCTTGGCGGAGGATGCCGGTCTCCCTCCTCGGACGCGCCGCTTTGTTCATAATGATGTCTCTTCCTCGGTTCCTCTACGCCTTGCAGAATACTCTTGACTGGGTACCGGCCAGTTACTTTCGGGAGGTCGAGAGCCTCCAACGATCGTTGTTGTGGGATGGGCGGCCGCGCATTGCGATCGCTAAGTTGACGCTTCCGTGGTACGACGGGGGTATCGCGCTTCCGGACATTCGACGCTATTACTGGGCCACCCAGTTGAGCACGATTAATCATGGTTTCTATGGTCCGGCTCTAAGCCCCGGCTACGCCATGGACCGATGGTTGTTGCGCGGCGGTAATTATCACCGAGCGTTGTACTCGAAATCGCTGGACTCGTCCCTCACAGGGCCCACGGGGGTGGCGGTGCGGGTGTGGAAGTTGGCGACTGACTCGCTGGGCTGGAAGGATAGGCTCACCCTTGCTACCCCGTTGTTTGAGTCTGACAAACTAGGGAAGCTTTGGCATACCAAAGGTTTTGAGAAATGGGACTTGATCGGTATCTCCAGGGTTGGAGATTTGCTGATCAAGGGGAGGGTGAAGTCCTTTGAAGAGCTGCAGAAGGAGTATGAGTTGGGGAAATCTGAATTTTTCCGCTATGTTCAGGTGCGTCATGCCCTGCGGTCAGTTCTCATAGAAGGTGAGAAGGTGCCTGAATCCTTTCCATTGGAGGACCGGATCCTCGATGGCCATATGCCGGAGAGTACGATCTCTCTTATCTATAAGAAATTGATTAATGTTCGGGCTGACCTGCTATTGGGGCTGCGGGATCAATGGATTAGGGACGGACTTGAGCTGGATGACGAGGACTGGCAGTCTGCGGTTTCCTCTCCTAAGGAGGTTGCGATCCCGTCGCGTCTGCGGCTGGTGCAGCTCAAAATACTCCACAGAGTCTACGTTACGGGGCCAAGGTTGGTTCATATGGGATTCTCTGAGGAGGGCTTATGTAGGAGAGGCTGTGGTATGGTGGGTACCTTCCTGCATATCATTTGGGAATGTGGCGTCATCATGGAATTCTGGAGGAGAGTCCATGCGGTAATGGGGGAGGTGACGGGCATTGTTATGCAGCCGGAGGCGCGGTGTTGTCTCCTGAACGTTTGGGGGCCTGCTGATCACAATGAGGCACAGACCCAGTGGGTGACTCTGGGTAACATGGTGGCTAAGCGAGACATCGCGCGCCTGTGGGGCTCCGCGGGACCCCCCACATTGGCTGCGTGGAAGGAAAACATGGACTGGAATATGTTCAGGGAAAAGACGGTATATTGCGCTAGAGGGCGCCCTCGGAAGTGGCATGCCATTTGGGGGCGGTGGAACCAATATAGGGGGGGCATATGCCTTGCCCCTGATCTGGATCCCCCCGAGGAGCAGCTCTCTCCTTAGCATTCTTTCCAGCTCTGTACATATGTTTTGATTGTTAATTGACTTCTTGGGCCTCTGCTTTTCCCCCTTTTTCCTCTTATCACAGCGCTGTGACTGATAGACGAAGGGGGTCCGGTCTCCCCTGAGGGGCAATCACCAGGTGTATTCAGTGTACTTCGCCTTGCTTGGGTTTGGTTTGTGTTTGTGTTATTTAAAATAGAACCTTTTTGTTTCTCCTTTTTATGTACTGTGGATGCTTCTTTGTATTGCTCTCTTGAAGCTGCCGTACCTCCGGGTTGTCGGCTGAATAGCTGTGTCCTTATTTTTTGATGAATAAAGGTTTTTTTTAAAAAAAAAAACGCAAATTCCGATGCACCCTAAGTACGTTCTCCTAGGCATACACAACGACATCGACATGCCCAGATATAAACTCTTGCTAAGTAATTTAGGACTCATAGTGGCTAAGCTAGATATAGCAAGACATTGGGGGAGAGCAGAACTCCCCACCATGAAAGAGTGGCGGGCTGGTATGGATATATACATGGGGGCAGAAAAAACGGTGTATAAAGTAAGAGGGTGCCCTAAGAAGTTCCAGACAGTCTGGCAGCCATGGTTGAGCTATTACAAATTAGAAATGGAGGTGGAGGAAACAGATACAATACAACTCATCACACGGAGACATGAAGGTGTTCAGAACCCACGAATAGTTGAGGGGCATGAGACACACTTAACACGAGGGGGGGAATGGGACCGGAGATCCATGAAGAAGAATAGTTGCAATGCGAACTCTGTATCCTTATCATTTACGATTGTCACCTACTGTATCACACTGATGCTATGTGAGATATTCGCAGGTACGAAGGACAACAGCAACCACTTGGTAATTATGCAATTGTAAGGAGTGGGCTTGAATGAGGGCTCAGACACGTTCTGAGGTTAGACTTTATTTACATGTGGCACGTGTTTCTTTTTATTTTTGTCATGTAACCACAGGTCTGGGATGACCAACAATCGAGGTGAAGACTGGTTTCCCCAGCAGCCCTGATGAAGTTGCCGCAATTGAGTAGGCAACGAAACATGTTGGCCTTTCATTGCTAAATGGCCAAGCATGCGCCATTATTTTAATTTGTGGATGCTTACGGCACCCATTAAAATTATGTTTTGCAAGTGAGTCGTACCCCGTTTTAACTCTGAGGATCGCATTTCCTTTTCACGGGGACCAGTTGGGCACTGAGTGACATTTGCACTGATAGTGCACCTGTATACACTTTCACTGATTTTCTTTCTTTGATTTCTCACCTCTGAGGAATTTGATTCTACACACTCCTTTCTTTCTCTGGTCAAGAAAGTTACTGATGATGATAATATGGGCAAACTGGCAAGTACCTACCAGCAGACCCCCTTGGAGATACTAACATGAGGTACTTTCTGACCTTTCTCACACTTTTTCCACATGAGGTCATAATTCTTTGTGGGTATAAATTTTCCTCTTAAAGCTTGTATAGAATGTGGTACATTGACATTTTATGTTGTAATTGAACAGTGGGACTAACAGGCTGGGGGCAGTGAATTTGACCTGTGAGGGAAGTTTTATGATTGAAAACACCCCCTTTGTCTCACAAATACAGTTAACTGTTCTGAGTTAGTCGGGCCTTTTTGTGTTTAAACACTGCTATGTGAGATATACCTGCTGATTATTGTGTTGTTTTTTTCAAATAATAAAAAAAAACAGTTTGAAAAAAATATATATAAACTTAGATTAAAAAATAGATGACGTTGCACCTAGGAACATTAAAAAGCCATTTTTTTCCACTTTTGTATTTTATATTTAGTAGGCAAACTAGGGTTCGCGTATTCACATATTTTCAATATATTGAAAGAAAAGGTAGAGATCAATTTTGTGTACGTTTTAGAAGCAATGTGGCAAGAAAACTTCTATATCTGAACATTTTGGGTGCTTGTAAGCATTAAGAACTATATTGCATCAGTCATCACGTCCCTATTACACAAAGACTAGTCGGGCTTCAAGCCTAAGCGCGCCACACGCCTCAACCTCCGTAGGTTAGCAAACTGGCTAGACACGACTAAAGGGAGTGAGAACCCCTATATGCATCTATCACTTGATGCCGAAAAGGTATTTGACACGGTACAATGGCTTTTCTGAGGCGGGTCCTCGTAAAATTAGGTTTTGGGCATAACTTATAGACAAGGATCAATCTTCAATATACAAATCCCAGGGCAAGAGTGCGAGTAAATGGAGTCAAATCAGCTGAATTTCCCATTCAGCGAGGGACAAGACAGGGCTGCCCGTTGTCCCCCTTACTCTTCACGCTTGTCCTGGAACCGCTAGCATGCCTGATTAGAACACACCCAGATTTAACAGGGTTCCAGGACCCTGAAGGTCGGCTGCTGGATGAACGAATCTCTCTCTACGCAAACAATATCCTTTTATACATAATCAACCCGGACAAGACACTCCCTATTATTTTTTGCGTCGTTGAATACTACGGTACGCAGGCGGAGTACAAGTTTAATTGAGGGAAGTCGAAAATATACCCAATAGGGGGGCACATTGACATGCGGTCCGTACCAGTGTGTCTTTCCATTGCTGAAGAGGGCTTTAAGGGGCAGATTTACAAGCCCTTTGCGGCACATTTGCACCACTGTTGCGTCACTTCTGTGACGCATCTGCGGCGTAAACCATGCGCCACGTTGCGACTTATTTACAACATGACAAATCTAGGCAGATGCGTCACATTGTAAAGCACTACGCAACATGAAACCTGCGTCAGGTTTCATGTGGGCGTTCCATCGCAGGGTGGGCGATCCGTCGCAGGAAAGTCTAGTAAAACTGACTCAGTGAAATCTACAAGATTTCACTGCGTCAGTTTTACAACGCCGCTGTGTCAAACCCTTACGCCTGCTTGAAGCAGGCGTAAGGAGTGACGCACCACGTTAAGTATGGGCGGCCCCTGTGCATTGCTGGTGTTGTGTCAAGCTTGCGACACGACTCCAGCAATGCGCCGCCCTTACACCACAAGATGCGACACGCATCTGCCTATTCTTGCGCCACGGTGCGCCGCATTGTAAATGCGATGCATCCATGGTGGCGCAAGGGGAGAATTGAGTGTCACATCTATTCTGGCGCATCCATGCTGATATTCACAGATACGCCAGACCTTGTAAATATGCCCCAAAATATCTAGGACCCTACATTTTGGAAAAAGTGACAACCTGTCTACCCCATAACATTCAGCACGTCCTAGCGGACTTCCGGGATGACATGACTAGACGGAGACGTCTTCCCTGACATTACTTGGGAGGGCTGCTATATTCAAAATGATTACACTACCCAAGCTACTCTACATTTTTCAAAATGCGTACTGCAAAATACCGGAAGCCATCTATTGGGCGATAAACGCCAAACTGCGAACCTTGCTATGGGACGGAGGCAACCCTAGAGTGGTGTTGCAAACATTGCAACAAAGCCAGCATAATGGTGGAATCTCGCTGCCAGATGTCCATGCATATTATAGATCGGCACATCTCGTAGTGATCAACAAATGGGGACATGCCCCCAAGATCACTCCACATACGCCCTAGAGAGACTCCAATTTCCCAAACGCTTGCACCTTCGCTACATATATGGGGGGCACGGGGTGAAAAGCCTGTTGCCAGCAACCCAGAGGGCGATTGAGGCATGGAGGGAAGACGAACGTGCAATGAAATGGGAACTGATTAAGGCCACACCCCTATGGGAAGGTAAATGGCTACCTGAACTTACAAAATTAAAGGATTTTAAAGGATGGGATGCCATTGGGATTACCACTTTGGGGGACACAACGAAACAGGGCGCCTTGATGACGTTTGCAGATCTACAAAGGGAATATAGCCTGATGGACACGCAGCATTATAAGTACATTCAACTCTGACATGCCTGGCAGGCACACAGGCATGACATCACTGATCTCCCGGAATATGCCCAGCTGGAAGGACGGCTGCTTCAGGAAGAGATAACAGAGAAAGCATATAAACTCCAATATACAACACGCCTAATAATTTGCTAACACTTCGGGATAAGTGGGAGGACCTCGTATGCACATTAGAGGACATTGATTGGGAGACGGCCCTAATGCACGCTAGGGAAGTGGCGATTAGGCTTAGACTACGACTAGTTCAGTATAAAATTCTACATAGGGTATACTATGACATGGCATAATTACATGTGATGGGCAGGGCAGGGACGCCAGAGTGTCTGCGATGCAGAACAGAGCACGGTTCCTTCATCTACACTTTATGGGACTGCCAGCAAATTCGTGGCTACTGGACACGAATCGTGCAAAAACTAAATAATATACTCCATGCACACATCCTGATAGACCCAACGTATATTCTGTTAGGCATCCACGCGGATGTCGATATTACAAGGTATCAACTTCTGCTCTGTAACTTAGGCCTCATAGTAGCAAAACGCAACATATATTGGAGGATACCAGAAATTCCCACCCTGAAAGAGTGGCGCACTGGCATGGACATGTACATGGGAGCCGAAAAAACGGTATATAAAGCAAGGGGATGCCCGCGAAAGTTTAGGAAAATCTGGCAGCCATGGCTGAGTTACTATCATCTAGAGATGGAAGAGGAAGATACTGCAGTATTGCAAGCCATATGAACTGGCATGTGGGCATGGGGCACGTTACTCTAGGCGCATACTTAGCTGAGAGACTTAGGAGATATTTAGTACAGGGTGGACGACACCAAGGGGGATAAGAAGGACAATCATAACACCGTTGGCTTTGTACCTTTGCTTCTGGTAAATCTTGTTGTTTGTAATCGATGGACTCTGACTGAAATGTACCTGCTGAGTTGTTTGTTGTTTTATTAAAAATAATAAAAAATTATTTTAAAAAACTATATTGCATAATATAACATATTCGGGCTATTCAGAGAAGGGAATATGATATTTAGATTGTACATCGGAAAAAGGTCAAACAAATTGCTGCAACAGATATCTTTACGGATGTAAACTATGCCAGCACCAATCCATCTATTACACTAGGAAACAGGTGTCTTCAGTTTAATAGTGGGATTATACAACAAGGATACTTTTTTAAAAGGAACAATTTTGTTAACAAATAATGCATCAAGAGTAAATAAGATAGTTTTAGCTGTATGTAGAATTGGAGAACGAAACCCCATGTTTTAAGGTCTGTTGTAAGGATTGTTTCTAAAGGGAAGCAGGCATTAATATTTTTCGCAATTAAAACCCGTTTGAGGCTTAAACAGGGTTCTGGGTTTGAAAATCAATAGAATCTTTGTTCGGCTACAAAAGGAAAAGTTATATTTCTGAAAGTCAAGAATACCAAATCCCTGTTCTAATTTAGAGGCTTGCAATATTTTATATTTAATTCAAGAAATTGTATTATTCTATATAAATTTGTGAAGGAGTTGTTTAGATTTTTGAAAAAAGCAATATGAAAGGTAACAGGTAGCATCAATATTACAGGTAATATTTGTTTTACTATTATACTATTTTATATATAAATGTTATTATTCCATATACATTTATTGATGATTTTATTTAGGTTTTTGAAGAAATTAATAGAAAAGGTAGTAGGTAGCATCCATCTACCAGAAAATATTTTTTAATGGCCTCAAATTTCCTGCATGATAGGTTCACTTGTTTACTTTCTCTGTAACTTTAAATATTAACCTCTTGCAATTTAGGTCCACTGTACATTTATTGTATAGTGAAAATAAATACCAAGATACTTGAGGGCAGATGAATTACAGAGAATGCCAGTGTCATGAAAGATATCAACCATGCAAACTACAGTTAATAGAAACAATTCAGTTTTATTAACATTCAACATATATCCTGATACAAATATATAACTGGTAATAATATCTACTATAATTAGTATAGTATGTATAGTGTCACTAAAATACAGTCAAACATCTTCAGCTTCGGAAGAAGCTTTAAGAACTGTGTTATTAATAATGATACCTTTACTATCTGTAGTGTTATGAAAAGGCATAGCAATGAGTCAATGGCTTATAAAATAGTTAAGGAAATAAAGGACACCCCTAACTGGTGCCGCTAAATAATTTAATGGAAGAGGAATACATTCCATTAACATAGATTATTGTTTAAGGTGCAAAGTATAATGCTTTAATCATTGATATAACAGTAGTGCTAAAGCAAAATTCCTGCACAGTTCTAAATAGAAATTTCCAGTTAACTTTATCAAAACCTTTTTCAGCGAGGCTGGGTAACATGGCGGCCGGAAGCTAACGGCCACGGCCGAGCTCCTCTGGCGTTTAACGCCTAATATTGCCAGGAGCTACAGCGGGCACTTTTGAGATGATTTATACCAAATATGCGAAAGCCGTATCCCCCGCTTTATTATCATTACCTTGAGTCCGGTTTTTAGAATGATGGCTTTGTGCGGCGCCTCTCCTGAAGTCTGATGGTGTGCAACGATAAGGGAGGAGCGGTCCTGGAGCCTTCGTGTCTCCGATTTGTGGGCGCGGCAAGGGAGTGGAGGTGGTGGATCCCTGGCCTGCAGTTCCGGGTCTTCTCTTGTGGAGCTTGCGCCCTCCAGTATGCCCCGAGTAAGAGGTGTGGCAGCCTGACGCGAGTAGTCGGCCCGGGGAACAGCTAGGAGCGCTACTGGCATTTTTGTGGGCAAGGGAAGAGGTAAGGTCTCGGAATCTTTTCCTGGGGACTTATTGGATCCCCTAATTGTTTGGCCTACCTTTCCCCCGATGTGCCCAACGAGGATGTATTAGTTCAGAAGGCTAATACAGCCGACGCTGAAGGTGCCATTCTGAGAGCCCTCTATGAGTCTTTTGCAACGCCGAGTGGGGCTGAGGGTTTGGTTGGAACTGTTTTTTTCAGGAGGGTTATAAGAACTGCATGGAGAAGTGTGGGAGTAGTGCCCCCTATAGCACCCCTCACTGTGCGACTGTAAAGCAAACGTTAGAGCCTACCATCTGTCGCTATACCTTGCGCAATAGGGCTCCTAACCTTATTTCGGATTTGCCTAAACCTTCTTGAGTTTCCCCCCCCAATTACAGAAGTTAAGGCTACCGTTAGACAGGATAAAGGAAGAGTTATTCCAGAGAGTACCCCCCTGGTAGGGGAAGGGGGAGGAGGAAAGCCAAAGGGGGTCTGTCTTCTAAACTTAGAATAACACCATCATTGAAGACGTACTATAAGGTGTTATCCACCACCTCCGATAGGGGGCAGAATACAAAAACCCACTTTGGCTTCTACTACTACTACTCCGCCTGGCCCCTGTGCATCTATAGAAAACCGTCAACTTTCTATTAGCCTCTCTACCAGCGCAATAGGTGAGATGGATACACCTTCGGGCCAGCAGGTGGTTGCCCACCCATCAGTGGAGTTATCTAATAGTTTCTCTGTATTAGACAACCATGAAAATATCTCTGGTACCCTCTCAGTTAAGGAGAAAGTGGATGTTATTCTTCCTAGACCTGGGACCCTGTTAGCTGGACCATCTATTCCTCCCTTGCCTCCGACTATGATTCCCCCAGGGTCATTGGCTGATATCTTGTTAAGTCTAAAGGAGGATATCGGGAGAAGATTCTCAACTTCAGAGACTAATCAAGCTGCTATACAGGCCTCTTGTGAGGTATTGGCGCAGAAAATTGAAGATGTCTCGCAGAGAACGGACATTCTTGCGTTAGAGATTCCTAAGATTAAGGATGCCTTACACTCCTCCTCAGTCATGATGGACAAGCTGGTACAACAGAACAGGGAACTTAAGGATGATAAAGAGCACTTGGAAAACCACTCAAGAAAAAACAACGCGAAAATAATAAATGTTCCTGAAGATCTGGAGGGGGATGATATTAAAAACTTTGTGATCTCCCTTTTAAAGGTAACCATTCTAAAAGAGTTGCCGGAAATGGACTTGGTCTCTGATATCCAAAGGGTTCACCGTGACCCATACAGGAGGAACCCAGAAAAGCAGCGGCCAAGGAAAATATTAGTTAATTTCCTTACATACGCCATAAAGCAATTTTTTTTATCCTTGGCCTTGAAAGCCGGTCAGGTTAAGAGCAATTCCTTTTCCATTCCATTTTCATTCTTCATCCGGTCCGACGTCTCTCATATTACTGCAACAAAACAATGGGAGCTGGGCAAAAGAATGGTTATTTTAAACTCATTAGGGGCCAAGACTCAGTTGAGGTTTCCTGCATCCCTCCGGACTATGTGGAACAATCATATGTATAATCTGCGTCAAATAGAGGAAGTTGATGTCCTAATAGACAAAATAAGAAGTGAAAGTGGAGTATAACTGAAATAAGGGGGTAAAGGCATTTATCTGATCTAAAAGAAAAAAGGAAAAGGATTTTTTTTTTCTTCTTCCTCCTCTATATATCTTTCTTTTCCTTTTCTCTTCTTGTTTAGTAAGTGTATAGTTAAGAGCCGCTGGTGCCCTGGCGGGAATGGGCCCCTTCTATGTTGTGTTGTCTTGTTATGGTCACGTCCAGGGGTCCTCGTCCAAAGGGCTTATGCTCAGAGGAGAAGGGAGGGTTCCCTAGGGTAGAGAGGGGCTGTTGGGATCACTTGGGGGGGAAGGGGAGGAGGGGGGAGGGGGAGCACTGGTGGGGTTGCAGTGGGAAAAATATAAAAATTGTCCTCACTCTCAATTGTTTCTTAAGATGTAAGCCATTTCCAGAGTGTTTGATTAAGATCCGGGTAGTTGGAAGGGTCCGTAAATCATAATGGGCACCAAGACTAGATTTGTCTCGTGGAATATCAATGGGCTCCGATGTCCACGTAGACAAAGGTTAGTTATGAAATTTCTTGAACAATCTTCAGCTCAGGTCTGTCTCTTGCAAGAGACTCACCTGAGCTGCTTGGAGTGTAAGGCCGTCTTTGGGAAATATCGATGGGTTGAGCATTATTGCTCCTCTGAGCAGACAACTCATAGCAAGGGGGTGGCAATTTTAATTAGATCAGGTATTGGAGGCACTATTAAATCAGTCTCAACTGATCAATCAGGAAGATGGATAATAGAACAGTTGGTCATTGGGAGGGGCCGATCTCACTATAGTGTCATTCTATGGCCCCAATGTTGATGACCCAGCCTACCTACATAGAGTACAGACCAAATTAATAGAAGTCACCACCCCGGTAATAATCGGAGGTGATTTCAATGTTCTTCTCAACCCCCTTCAGGTCAAGTCTAATTATAGCCAATATGCTGCTGCCCTCCGTACTCGTCGGGCTATAATCAATATGATTCACGAGCTCGGTTTAGTCGATGTTTGGAAGGCAAAAAAGAGCACAGAACAAGGTTTTACGTTTTTTTGTAAAAAAAGCGGTCATTCTTTTAGAATTTACTACATCCTTACAGACAGGTCGGGCTTGGAGAATCTAGTTGATATTTCTGTCCTTCCAAGCATTCTTTCGGACCATGCTCCAATCTCCTTTTCATATTTAGGGAATAAGCCAAGTCCCAATTCTAGGTGGACACTGAAAAGGTCAATGCTGTCTAACTCCGAAATTATCAGTGCCCTTAAAATTTCAACAACAGATTCTTTCTCTGATAATATTGGTTCAACATCTCTAGACTATGTCTGGGATACATTTAAGGCTCATCTGCGTGGACAGCTACATAGTCTGATATGTTCCAAGAATAGGGAAGAGGCTTTAGAATTTCAGACTTTGGAAATGGAGATTTCGAAGCTTGAAGGAGACAGATTGAATTGTCATCCTGATAATTTGACACAGGTCCTTAGTGATCTAGAACGTCTGCGTCTCGATTATAGGGGGAAGCTAGATCACACGCCGTTCGAGTATATTTACAGGTTTGTCTGATTGTTGCAGGGCTATTTAGGTGATTACCAATTGGGAGAAAAGCCTGGATTGATTGCAGAGAGTGGTACAGAGGGTGTACTCTATACGCTGCCGGGAAGGTGAGCGACCCTCGTTATGCGGCTATAAGAGACAAGTTAGAGCCTGATTAGGATGAGTCGTCTTAAAAATACCTCCCATTCATGGTGTTGTACATTTGGTTATATTCTTGTAGGTTGGGCCTCCTGATTGTAATACACACGTTCCACGTGTGGAAGCGCGTTTGTGCTTTTCTGCACAGAGATGTAAGTAGTACTTGCCATAGATTGGGTGTCCTCACGTTGTTGGACGGTAGTGATTGGCGCTTTCTCTATCTACTATTGTTATTAAGAAGTGGGAGAGCACGTATATGGTGGGGACCCGCATGTCACTCAATAGTCGAGGGCCCGCTTTTTGACACAAGGAATTACCAATAGTGGTCACTTGTTTAATAATCTCTTGACACATGGTGATATGATGTATAGTTGGGAAGGTCTTTGGTGGCACTGTGGTGTACATGTATTGGGCAGTCGATCAATTTCACCGATGTACTCTTCACTGCCTTGTGGATGAGAATAATGGTGCGTTATTGTATTTATTTGTAGCTATGTAGAACCCCTGTCCTGAAGAGGCTAACAAAGATAGGCTGAAACGTGTTCACGTCGACAGATACTGCTAAGGAGGAGCCACAGGATTTTTAGTGATTCTGGAACTTTTCACGTGTCACACTATTAGCTAGGCTAATTTGGAACCTCACAGTGTTTTCACGTTTTGACTACCTCTAAGTGGATCCCCTATAAATTCTTCTTGGGGGACACTATAATGAACTTTACTTTCTTTGGGTTATTGATTTTGTGAGATATATATGTGATGTTGTCTATGTGATATAATTTGCAAATGTGATATATGTTATGTATTTGCTCTTTGAATAGGCGTTTGCCCATGTGTGTTAAAAAATTGAATAGGATTTGTTCAGTGCAATATGAATTATTCTGGAGAGGGTAATTAAATGTGCTCTTTCCATATAATTGTTTAGTAGTGAGTCCTTGAAACCTTTTCTTCTTCTATATATAGATCACAAAGTAAGAGCACAGTGGTTAGCCCATAACATGGAAAACTATGAGTACGGTGAAAAAGCGGGTGCTCTTTTGGCATGGCAAGTAAGGGCTGACCGGGCCAAGAATAATATCAACGAACTGATCATTGATGAGACTGGAGTGACCTCCTGTAAACAGGTGGACATGCAAAGGTGCCTTCTCTCCATTTTCTCCGAGTTGTATAAAGAGGAGACAACTTCTAGTCCTGGGAGTATTCAAGAGTGGCTCCGAAATAGGGCACTACCGGTATTAACAGAGGATAGCCGAGTCATTTTAGATGCCCCCATATCGGAAGATGAAATCAAACTCTATATAAAAAAGATTAAGAATAATAAGGCTGCAGGGACGGATGCTCTTCCTGGGGAAATATATAAGGTTCTCCAGGACGAGATAGTCCCAAGAATGTGTGAACTATTCAACTACATTTATAGTTTTGATGGTAGGATACCTAAATCATGGAAGGAGGCCACGATTGTCCTTATTTTAAAGCCGGGGAAAGAACCCCTTAAAGCAGATTCCTATAGACCAATCTCCCTGCTTAATGCTGATTATAAGATCTTTGTGAGCATTTTAGTGGGGAGATTGGTCAAGATAGTTCCGCAGCTGATAAATGTAGATCAAAAGGGCTTTATCCCAGGAAGGTTTATCCAGGAACAAACGTTGCAGCTAATAGGTAGCATCGATTTAGCGACGGCACGGACGGAGCCCTTGGCTGTGGCTGCATTCGACGCAGCCAAGGCGTTCGATCGTGTCAATTGGGTTTTCCTTTGGGAAACCCTAAAAATGATGGGATTTGGTTCAACGTTTATACAGATTCTTATTAGATGCTATGAGGGTGCCTCTGCAGTTATTCTTTTGAATGGCTCGTTGACACCTAGCTTTAAAATCACAAGGGGAACGAGGCAGGGGTGTCCCATCTCGCCCTTATTGTTTGACATTTATATCGAGCCTCTTGCTCAAGCTCTGAGATTGGATGACCAAATCACCCCCTTCCAAGTTTTAGATTACAGCTGTAAGTTAGCCCTATACGCGGATGATCTGCTGGTTTATACCAACAACCCAGCCGAGGTACTCCCAAGGGTGAAGCTACCCTGGAGGAATTTGGTCTGTATTCTGGATATCTTGTCAACTCCTCTAAGACAGAGGTAATGTGCTGGGGCGTAGACAATTGGGCCGGAAGGAGTAGTAAGGAATTTAGGTATTTAGAGTTAACCATAGTTCAAGATTTAGTTGACATTCCTCTGCTAAACCTGAGGAAAGCGGCCAAGGAAATTGACTATCTCTTTTCCATATGGCAGAATTTACCCCTGACTGTTTATGGCCGGATAAACCTTGTCAAGATGGTTATCCTGCCAAAATTGACCTATTTGTTCAGCACTATTCCCCTCGACTTCCCCAGTAAACTTCTGAGTAAAATTCAAGGCAAAATTTGATGTTTTGTTTGGTCTAATAAAAACGCCAGGCTATCCTGGAAGAAGTTGAGACGGAGGCTCCTTAAGGGTGGTCTAGCTCTCCCAGATGTGCTCTGGTACTCTTTCGCCTTTCAGTTTAAAAACATACGCTCTTTGCTCACTAGTACGGTTGAAATCAACTGGGGGAAGATTCTGTGCGTGATGGCCAGCTTCGAGGGGGGGGGGGGGATTTCTCTATACGTTTGGGGCACCACGGTTCTTTAAGAAGGTTTGACTAAAAAGTTTAAGAACAGCACTTAATGTATGGTGTAGAGTAAGAGTGAGATGGGGGATCGGTTATTATTCTGACTTTGCTCCCATCTGGGATTCTGCCTGGCTACCGTTATGCTTGGAAGACAGTTTTGCATCCCCTATCAAGAAGGCAGGAATTACGATTTGGTCTGATCTTATATCATCTGACGGAGTTCTTCCTTGGGAGGTTTTAAGATCAAAAATAGGCAGTTCCTTCTCTAAATTTAAATACGTGCAATTGTGTTCCGTCTTCAAAATACAAAGCCTATAAAAAAGGAGGTCGGACACTGGTATAGGAGTCTGCTGGATTCTGACGATGTAGACATTCCTCCATCTCACCTCGTTTGGAACTTATCCGTTCTGGGCGATATAGCTATTAACCTGTATGCCTTATCCCTTCAAACCCTATACAAGCACTTTAAGCCAGCCTCTCTTAAAAAAAACATTTATTTGTTATCAACAGACTGTACTATACCCCGAAGAAAATAGCAAGATTTGCCCCTTGCTCCTCCCCGAAGTGTCCAAGATGTGAGTTTTGCCGAGGCGGATGACATACATATATTCTTTGAATGTGCTTATTTAAGAGGATTTTGGAACAACGTAGAGTGTGCCCTTGAAGTTATTTTTAGTATTAAGCTTAAATTGAACCTAGCATTAGTTTTCTTTGGTTTGGATAATGAATCCACAAATTCGCTTTCTAGTGCACAAATGGGTTTATTCTTTTGTTTGATTTTAATTGCCCGGAGAGAGATCTGCAAACTGTGGAAAGACTCTAGGCCCCCGTTGTATGAGAACTGGCTGGGTGCTGCATTCGGTATGGCTCGTTTAGACCAGGGACATTTGAATGATAACAACCAAAACATTTGGTCACCACTACTATCTTGGGTATCGAAATGAGGTTGATCTAACGTTTTCTTGGTCCAATGATTACACCAAGCCTCGTACAAAGAAGCTGGCCTGGTTTGGCCCAAAGCCAATGCAGTAACAGAAGCCCGGGGTGCCTAGGTTGGAATCGGCTTTTTGTTTGTTTTGTAGATGCTAATGGTGAGATGAGAACTAAAAAAAAAGAAACCTTAAAAAAAAAAAACCTTTTTCAGCATCCAAAGCCAATACACCTACAAGGTATTTTATTTTATTTAGGACAGTAAGAGTCTGACAAAGTAATCTAATTTGTGGGAAGATATTATACCTTTCAAGAAACCAGTCTGATCCAAATAAATAATGTAGTTTAACAAAGGAGAAAGTCTAGTTGCTAAAACTTTATGCATGTATTATACAATCTTGATTAATTAGTGAAATGGTGTGATAATTTGGGATCAATGTATACCCTTTAATCTAGCTTGTGGAGAACAATAATTGCTGCATCATTAAAGAATCACTCAACAGAAGCTTTAGAAGAAAAATCTTCCAATAAAGATAAAAGTACAGGGCAGTGGCGGCTGGTGACATTTGAAAGTAGTGAGGCGTAAAAGTTTGGGGCGAGTGCTCGGTGGCGAGTGAGCCTAGCGAGTGAGCCTGACTGCCATGAGGTGGGTTCGAGGGTCCTAGGAGATCCTATTGAAATGCGGGTAATACGACTGTCTCTTTTCGAATTAATATGCAATGGGACTCTGTTTTACGTATTCAAAATGGGGAGGGGTGGTGTTTCCATCCTGCACCGCGCAAGCAAGTAGCAAGGCTTACCTAAGACGAACTGGAAGATAAGGGATTTGGCCAGGATCGCAGCATTTGGCCATGTAGTGAAGACACGTTTAGAACTCGACTGTATGGCCATTTGCCGCCTGAACAATCTAGTATCCGGGCCTGCAGCTGCACATTCACATTTATATAACGTTTTATATAGCTGTTCTTGCCGTTTCTAATTGTGAATAGCTAGCCCTGCTTTGCTGCCTAAGTCCTCCGAAACGTCAAGAAGCAGGACAATCGGCCCCCATTCCAATGCAATTACTGTCAAGATTACACAACAAAGGCCACCAAAAGTCAACCTAAAAGAACCAAAGACTTACCAAGACGACAAACAATTCTTGCATACCGTGAACACTATATTACAATTAAGCGTTGAATTGCATGAAGTGATCTGGGTGAACGATGCACAACTGCCTTCGTGCTCACAGCAACACTCCACTCTATCGGTGCAACCCATAATGTTCGAACGGCTAGTAAGAGATATAATTACTACGACTCGAAGTGGGCTGTAGTTACCACCCTGCAGCCGGATACCCACAGAGACGGCAGCCCGTCAGCAAAAAATAGAAGACACAGTAGCGGTGTGAAGCCACTATCCTTCAATATTGACACATGACTGTCACTCCAGGAATGAAAATCCACATCCTATTTGAATGTGGCCCTTGAATAGTGTGTTGACGAGAGAGGGGGCAACGAGCGAAGCGTCACTACCCAACCATGTCGACCGAGACCTGTCTTTATGGACAAAAAAATGAATTGTTATGGAGAACGTTCTCATCATGGAAATGATCAGCGAAATTCGTATGCATTTTTTGCCCTCTGGATGTACAAATGCTCACGCCTGTAGATCAGTAAGTTGCCACTGGACACGGTAAAAACATTTCTAAACAACCAACCAATACTGATGCTTCTAAAAGCATCATGGGTCTCCTTGCAATGCCTCCCATACAAAGGATCCCTTTGTCAGAGCCCACCAGCGGGACTTGGAGCAGGCCGAGGGGAGGGCCCCCATTTAATCCTACTACTCTTGGGGGCTATGGGCATAATTTCCCGTTACGCCAATCAACCCACCACTTCCAACAGTCCCTCCAGGAATTGCTACGCAGTATTTTCTTTCATCCACCAAGGTACCGACCACAAAGGGCCTCCATTCGAAACGCCTCCAAAACACTGCATCCCCCATCCGAGCCTACTCTCACCAGATGTCATTTAGGGACACCAAGCAAGCAGCATGCAATGCCGTTAGACAGCGTCCCCATGCACTCCGTTGAAGCACCAACATTACCACATACAGCCCATGAACCGATCCAGTGACACCCTACCTTGCTCTCTTACCTCCTGTTCTGCCCCTTACAGCAACAACTCGCCCATCCCTACCTCCCGCTAGTCCCTTTAAAGCTCGCCTTCGCCCACGCCCTGTTGTGGGAGTCGTAGCAGTGGCGGCCCTTGAAAAACAAGGCAAGGCGCACTTGTACTCACCAGTTTTAACTTGGTCAGGGACACCGTCACGGTGTTTCTCCCAGAGGTGTCTCAGGGGCCCAGATGCAGCTCGTTGAAGGAAGGAGGGAAATAGTAAAGGAACCCAGCACTGACCGAAGGAAGCAGTGTTGGAAATCCCGCCTCCTATTCTCATAGGCTGGCAGCAACAAGGGTCAGCCAGTCACAGGAGGAGGCGGGATCCTCGAAGGATGTTATGAGTTACGTCATAGATCCGATCGAGCCGCGTATTCGACCAAAGTACTGGCAAAACTGCTGCACTAAGTAGCGCCTGCTTGCCCTCACCACTGCTTCACAGACACACACTGCACATGCGGGATTTGGGCGGTATTGAAGTCATCCACCTCGCATGAGCAGCGTGTGTATGTACAGGGCTGTGCTGCATTGCCACCAGAATGGACAGTGTGAGTGACGCAGCCTCAGACCTGTCAATCTCCTTCTCCGTCCTCTGGAGACTGGTGGGGCTCCGCCCCCTACGCCCTCATGCAGGAACCGCCGTTGGTACAGGGGATAGTTAAGGAACAAACATTTTGGAAACTTCTGCTGGGATACCATCAGGAGCAGGAGATTTTATAGAATTTAAGGGTTTACTTGCAGTACAAAGCTCTTTTATAGTTAAAGATGCATAACAAGTATCTCTGTCAGCTTGGGATAGTATCAGTAAATTGCAATTCAGTAGGAATTGATCAATTGCAGTTGGTTTGCTATCGTGCAGAGCTTCCTGGCCCCTAGTGCTGAGACTATTACTCTTTCTACCTCGGCCGCCTGGTGTGAGAAACTATCTAGCTTCTTCAAAGACAAGATCCAGGCGATCCAGGAGAACTTTAGGATTAGTACGTCCGCCCTAGTAGGGAATTCTGCCCTCAAAACTACTACATCGAGCGCCCACACATCCCATTCCCTGACAGCCTTTTTACCTATTGCCCTGCAAGACTCCCTGATCATTCTAAAATCACTCAAATCTGGCTCCCCGTCAGATCCGTGTCTGGCCAGGTTGTTAGCAGCAGTTGCTGAGGCAGTTAGTCCAAAGGTCAATACTCTGATTAACATGTTCCTGCAGACTTCTACTGTTCCCCTAGATTGGAAGCAGGCCAAACGTTTGCCGCTGCTGAAAAAGCCTTCTCTGGATCCTACGATTCCAGCTAGCTATCGCCCTATCTCTCTTCTCCTGGCCGGGGTGAAACTCTGTGAGAAGGCTTTGTGGAAGGTTTTGGCCTACTCCATCCTGCCCAATCAGGGTTCAGAGCCAATTATAGTACAGAGACGGCCCTTGTTGAAATCTCTAAAGCAATTAGAGAGTGTTTGGACGCTGGTGGCAGAGCTGCTCTGATTTTATTAGACCTCTCTGCGGCCTTTGACACCGTACCTCACTCCTTGCTATTGGACCGTCTCTTAGATATTGGTATCGCTGGATCTGCCTGGAACTGACTTAAATCATGTCTGGAAGACAGATCGCAGCAGGTTTGGCTGCCCCCGTCCTCCTCTGCGCCACAGATTGTGACCACTGGAGTGCCGCAGGGTTCTATCCTGAGTCTTCTCCTTTTTAATATATATGTCACCCCGTTGACTTATTTGGCAGAGGAGTTGGGCGCCAAGATCATCAATTATGCTGATGATACCCAGCTCCTATTTACATGGAGGAAAAATGATTCATCCCCTGCTAGGGCTAGAGCCTGCCTTATGGCCGTTTTTCATTGGCTCCTTTCTTCACTGCTCAAGTGCAATGAGGACAAGTCGAAATCCTA